>NC_053159.1:167913752-168288434 GCF_016835505.1 Polypterus senegalus
TCAACAATTTACAAAAACACTGAGGTAAATTTTTGGAGGTAGAAGTTACCACATACAGCTTATCAACAGTATTGGGCAAGTCACATTCACTTGTGTGCGCTCACATACTCACACACACACAATGCTGCATAGCCTCGAAAATAAGCGTCTTTGAAATGTGGCAAGAGTGAAAGCCTGAGCAAAGAGAGTAAAAAAGCAAAGTTCACACAAACAAAGATTAGGTGAGTATTTGAATCCAAGACTCAGGAGATGTAAAGCAGCAAGAAAAACTAAAGTGGACCTTCTTTACAAGTATGTAACAGTAGATGTGCAGACTAGGATATGCTGCTTTCTTTTCATTATTCTTCAATCTCTGTCCTTCTTAATATCTACCTTTACAAAATTGTTTAATTTGATGCAAATATTTTGCAATTTGCCGTCTTTCCTTACCTGTCAAATTTCTAATGTTTGTAATATGAAATACACAGATGCTCGGACGTTTTGCTCACAACTAAATTTGAATTTATTCTCCCCCACAAATGTAGAAAATGAAAAATTAGGAATCTACTAAATAAAACTGTTACTGTAATTATTTTTAGGCAATATGATGGTGTAATGGTTAGCTTTGCTCTTGCATAACTCCAGAGATCAAATTCTATTCACAGACCAGCCATCTTTTGTGTGAAACTCTCATGTTAGCACCATATTCACATGGGATCTCACTGGGTAGGCCGTTTTCTTCTCCACATTCTAAAAATGTGAAAGTTAGATCTAGCAGGGAATTTAAATGGACCCTGGGCACATAAGTGAACCTCACAATAAACGAGCAACCCATTTAGGAGTGTTTCATGACCTTTGTTCTGGCAAAGAAACTACTTGTAACGGAATAAGAGATATTAGGAAAAGGGTGTATGCGTTATTTGCAGGCTCATCTTTTTAAAATATTGTATTAAAGTAAAAGCAGATTCATGCACAAATGACAGCCAAAAACAAACCAATTTTTTTATAAATAGGAAAAATATTCATCATTTTGGTAAACAACTTCTTGTGCACATGCCGACTGACCCATTCGAACATTTAAGCCCACTTATTCTTTCAACATTTAGAAAATAATTCTTTGCTGCTTTACCTAGGGTCTTAGCTAGTGCATTGCTCTCATTATCTGAAATTTGGTCTTTTAAGGTTATGAGATTAACTCTCATCTGCACTTATCTGAATTGATCATACATAAGAAATATTAAAATAAATACATTTATAAGGATTGGTAACTCAGACAAACTGACACTGCCTATTACGTACTTTTCTTAGAATATTGAGGAGTACAGGCCATTAAGCCTACCAAGCTGGCCAATACTATTCACCTAGATTCTCCAAAATAATATCAAGTCATGATTTGAAGATCCCTAAAGTCCTATTCTCCACCACGCAACTTGGAAATTTATTCCATGTATCTAGGGTTCTTTCTGTGAAGAAAATCCTTCAAACCTTAACAAGTTTCCAATTGCAACATCATGAACGTTCCTCTTCTAAGCATATTAGCTTCCTTTGTCCATTAATGAGTAGCTTTATAGATATACCCCACTAACACCTAACCCTTAATTTCCATTACAGTCAGTTTGGAAAATGTTTACAAAACTGCTTCCATGAAAAGAAGGAATAACATCTTTTAATTTTCTGTTTTCACTAACCCTTAGGTACACTAAGGTCTTCCCTTGACATCGGTATTAATGCTTTAAAGATTTCCTGTTACAAAACCCCTTCATTTTCACCCTATGATGACACTTTCCACTTAAGCACAACAAGGGAAAGTAACGCACAGACATTAAGTAACAAAGCAAATTATGTATGCGAAAGCAGATCCAGACAAATTCTTTCGGCAAAATAGCGATACATGCATGTGAGGATGCCAATAAGAATTACAGGGAAGTGCAATTAGGACTGAAGCCACATTATTCAAAGAGAGAGAGAATCTGGAACAAACTACCGGGACACGGAGCTGAAGCGAAAACCTTGTCAACCTTTAAGAAGTATCTGCATGGAAAACCAGGACAGCTTAAGGCCACATCACGCTAGATGACTTTTTTGGCGATTTTTAATCGTAGCTGTCATTAACATAATCTTGGCAGGTCAGAAGCAGACTGGTCGCATAATCTGACACACCCAGCAACTCGCTCAAACTAATCCACAACCAGCCCCAACAAAATTAAGGAGGTCTGATTTTGTCTTTAGTTGTAAGGACAGGCTCTGTGTGCGTGAGAGCTGACAACGAATGAACACTGCTCCGGAAGCAGAACGCATATAATGCGGCAATGAGGAATGAGTGATGTAGAGGTTTTGGACCTCAGAAACAGAAAACCTTGTATGTCTGATGTCTTGTGTTTTACATATCATAGCAGAATGGGGGGCATGGGGAAGGCCATATATATATATATATATATATATATATATATATATATATATATATATATATATATATATATATATATATATATACTATATGTGCGCCAACACGCTTGCGTGTTAAAGTTGTCTATGAAGGGCTCCCTGTTTAAACACGGTTGCCAGTCGTGAACTGGGTCCTTTGTCGCACAGCATCATGATTTTTTTTATAAGGGAAACAAAATTACAAAAGAAAACCCTTGGACATTGATTAGATAGGAACGGCCTACTCGGAATCACTGTCCGAATAGTAATTATGTGGTGGTGTAGAAGCATTTATGCTTCTGTCCGTTCACAGTCCGTCTCGTTTTCACAACGCTATCGTTTCCTCTCACGATGTCTTCTCAATCTTTCTCTAATCTCGCAGGTTGCTTTGTGGCAATCCAAAGAGTAAGGCAATATACACGGAGCAATGGTTATAAAAGGGAGAGACATGGGTATCCAGGCTCTTTAAAGCATAAATAGGGATCACTTCACTGACATGTGAGCAAGCCACGGTACAACTGTCAGAAGCGCAGCACTTGCCGGCTACAACATAACAATATTAATTTCCGGAACATGCTGTTACGTTGTCATTCATTTTACCCACTGTCTTTCTTTCGTTCATATGTTATGTAGGCACATACCTTTTATCTTCGGCAATCTCATTCTCTAACCAGGCCTCAGGAGCTAACCAGCGTAACAATGTCCATCACCCCTTTTGTTATTCTGGCACATTGTAGACATCAGTGAGTAACAACAACGTACTAAACTGGAAGGTGGTCCACGCATGTGTGAAATTCGCGCACAAACAAAGATCAAGATCTAAATGAAGATCTCTTTAGTTAATTTAAAGCACAACAATTTGTTTAGTTTGAATGTCTGTGTTTTGAGGTGTGACTGACATACTACAGTCTTCAGTAGTATAAGCCTGGAGAAGATTCTTAATGCAATGCCTATGTTTTAGCCGTCTCTCTACTGCCATCTAGTGCTTTTTCTTCTCATTCATTCGTGGACAAACAAAGATCAAGATCCAAATGAAGATTATATATTTATTTATTTATCTTTTTAAACTTTTGCAGCACTGACTACATCAAGCAACATGTTATTGGCTGTCAGTAAAAGGGGCAAGCGCGACTGTGCTGAAAAGTTGGCATTCAGTGGAATGAGACTTGAGAGACAGCGTCTGGTGACGTGGTCAGCAACTACAGTGGCAAGTTTACCATACACTAAGACTAGAAGTCATGTGATGCGACACAGCTTTTAACTATTAGCTTAAAAAAATGAACTTGATGGACTGAATGGTCTCCTCTCGTTAGACTAATCTCTGATGTTGAATGAACTTTAAGAATATATGACTGACTCTTTCTACACAAGAGTTCAGGCACCTATGTCACTATAGGAGATTCCAAGAATCCAGTTTAGTCAGCAGCACAAGAGAACAACATGTGACAGAGACAGTAAGGACCGCTAAACAATTTATATTTAAAAAGTATAGGCAGACTCTTTTAGCTTTCATGCCAGTGCATCTTTAAGTTCGACATATAGATTACATATCACATTATTAATTACAGTGAAAAGATTAAAAGTATTAAAAAATATATCAGACATACGGCAACTCAAAAAGAAAAGTTTTAGATAAGAAATTGGAAGAAGAAAAAAAAATCAACTGACCTGCTCAATCCAAATTGGCACATAAAAAATCAAATACACAATTTTAAAAAAATCACTAACCTAACAAATAAAATTATCTAGGTGATATAGTGTTTTTTATTTTGGTAATTTTTGCTGTAAACTTTAATTAGACACCAGATAACCATAATTGTTACGTGTGGTCTTATTCAAATGCATAGCTTCAACTGGCTAGAATTTATCACATAACCTCATCTTTGCTGCGACTTCAATGCTAAACTAATCCCTGGCCGATCATAAGTGTGTGTGTGTGTGTGTGTGTATGGAAGTGCGCCCTGTATCCCTTGTTGCACCCAATTCTACTAAGACAGGCTCCAATCCCTCACAAACCAGAATGAGATAAGGCAGGTTTAAGAATGTTCTTTTACTGTGATTAAATTCAAACATCCCTAACCAAACCTTCTAACGTCAAAAAGTTTCCACAGGTCTGCAGAACTAATTGCGCCGGACCACTTATGGATGCAGAGGTGGACTCACAGTGAACTCTGAGAAGTCACTAGATTGAAACAGTAAAATTAGCAACTGTAAAATAAAATAATGGCATTATCATCAAATATTTCTATTACTTAAAAATGAGACTTGGGTTATAATGCATTGCAGGTATTGATTTATTTATGCAGCATTTATTCTGCGCAACTTTATTGTTAAAAAGTCTAAAATTTCCCTTTTATGCACATTCTTTATTTTTAATGAGAATGAAGCACAACATCGAACAGTGCATAGGAAAGAAAACAAAGGAACAGCACAGTGTACTTGTAGGCTAACAGAATATTGGACTGATTTATCACAGCTTGCTAATATAGTACAGTATTTATCCATTAAATTGCTCAGTTTTATTGTTATTGCAGTCATTTATAATGCTTGCACAGATAAATACAATTTAATCTTTCGTGACCAAGGGCCCACATAATCTTGCAATCAGAAGGTATGCCTTCAGCAAAAGAGCACATTTCTAGCTTTATCAGAATTATTACAGTGCTAGCCAGGAAAAGCATAAAGCAATCCTGTAGCAGGTTTAGCAAGGCTGTGTTCTGGGGGGAAACGAGAGAAGCTTCTGGCCTTTCGAAAAATGGCTTCACATTTACAAATCCAAACTTGCTGCATTTGCATGTTGTACTTCGTCCAATTAAAAGCTAATTAATTAGATACAATTCTATTAAGAAACAAATCCCTCTCATCAATATAAACAACCTGAGGTCAGGCTTTGCTTAAATGTGAATTGGCTTCATAGCCAGTAATACCACTTTAAACAAAGAAAAAAAAAAAAGAGAGACACACAATCAGAGAACAAAAACGTCAAACCATTCCCTTTCTTTCTTCACAGAATACTCGCTCTTCTGTTTCACAGGGGTTCAGGGGAAGAAAATGAAGAATCTTGTTCTGTACATTATAGCGTTGATCTTCATTTTTTGCTTGCTTTTTAAATCAGCCTTTGATGGAGTGCTCTGTAGGCACTATATAAACTAAAGATTGTTTCATTCACTCAGTGAGATTGATTTGAAGACAAAGCAGCAAACGTAACATTTTATTAAAACAAGCCTTTCTGGTCAGAGGAGAAGAAAAGAAAAAAATATATACTTTTCACTCTTTCTGACACTCAAAAAGAAAAGAGGCAATGCACTAATAAATTGGATTCTAAGTATAACAAAGAACATCACCATACCAAGGCCATAAGGAAATGAGCTGTACTAAAAGAGACAGACTATTAACCCTTGTCCACCCCTCCTTACAATAATAATAAAAAAGTTTCATATTTGCAGCACTTACTCACTAAGATTTAACAATAGCTCTTGAATTCAAGTGGCATCAAGTTATTCTCATGCCAATGGTGTGATTTAAATTAGTTATCTGATACAATTACTTCTTATTGTAAGTTTTCCATTCCTTTATCATTTCAATTTTGACAATTAACCTTACCAATTTGGCATAGATTAATGCAAAGTACTTACATTTGTTAGGAAAATGTGCTATGTACTCCTATAGCATGTTGCAAATATGAAACTAGACATCATTTTGATAAGAAAATCCACACAGAAGGTACTGTTTTCCAGACCATTGTAAAAGCCACAATGCAGCGTACACTACTTTTGCCATGCTGAGTAGTTTCATGAGTCACACTCTTCAAGGACACATATTCTAACATTATCAGCATGAAAATACAATCCCTAAAAAAAACCAAAATCATAATTTAGTTATGGATTAGTTATAAAAGTCTACTGAAAAGAAGTCTAGGTGTGTCCAGTTTTGGTTTTAAGTAACTGTATCTACATATTTCTAAATTTGCCTGTTATACAACACCACACATTACCCATTTGAAACTAAAAAGAATACAACATGCATGTTATAATCCACAGTATGCCTAATGAAACAACAGCTTCAAATATTCAGAATGACGGATTCTGCTCTATCATTTATTTATTTGTCTTTGAAGCAGTAGCAGTTTCAGACAATGCCATTAGGTCTTTATGTAACCCTGTCAACCTTCCATAATAAAATGACCACAGCGAGTCCTCTAATGTTGCTAAGGTACTGCAGTAAAATACCTCCATCTTGACATTATCTACATAACCACTTGGAAGGATTACTTCAATCATATGAAAGAAGACTAAATAACAGGGATCTTCTGACTTTGCTGAAAATCCTTCAAATTTGAGCACATGTTTTTGATGTGTGGTAGGTTTAAAAACTGCTATAGGTCAATAATATGAGGAAATAGGACAAAAGCCACAGTTGAAGATTAAATCTGTTATTCAGTAACTGGACTTGCTTATACTCACTGAGAAAGTAAGTGGTGGAGCTAGAACTGAAAACAATGATTCACAGTTTAACATTTTACCCAATAAGCCATACAGTTTATATGCAGTGAACCAGCATATCATCCAAGTCTGCTTTCTGTAGGGATAAGGCTATGGTGCTCTGCACAATGAGTAGTTCAAAAACCTTAAATATCCAAAAACAATCTGTCTAATCATTTGAACTGAACAATGACGTTGCTGCGGTGTTATTTTTTGTTGTTTTTAGGCTCCTTCTCTTACCAAGGAGAGTCTAAAGGCCCTGTCACATTACAGGACTTCTCCAGCCATTTCAATTTGTAGACTTAATTGATATAATCCTACCAAGTCTATGGCAGTAATAGCGTGATCTCATTACCTCTAGTCACGTAGTGTGACATACCCAGCAATTCACTGGGACAAATTAAGTCACAGGTTGCAGGCTCTGCATGCATGGAAGCTGACAACCAATGAATGCTCACCCAGAAGATCAATGAATAAAACGCAGTGATAATGAGGAAACAGGAACACCGTTGCTCCGAACCTCACAAATAGAAGAGATTTTTGTCTATTTAAGTTCTCATGTGTTACATTCCAAGATTAAAAGGGGGTTGTTTTTGGAAAGGACAGATTTCAGCTGAACACACACTATACCTTTAAACCCTTTGCACGCACTTCAGCTCCATTCAAGCAGCAAGTTATTGACATACCCTCTGACTAGAAGTTGTGTACCCTGACATTGGCTGAAGCGGACTTTGCATTTACTTCTGCAATTCATAAACGTGTCTTCTTTCTTGTCGTTTTCAGGCATTACTTGGTTTTTTGCATTTCTGTGTGTGTATGTGATCCAAACTACCGTCTAGGTTTCTTATTTTCATTCATCTCTGGTTTTTGTTCATTTTCAATCGCTCCTCTTTCAAAGTCTTCAGAGCATGTTTTAGTCTTTTTCTCAACTGCCTGCTGTTCGTCCATTTTTCCTGACTAACCCAAATCACTTGAAGTTTTTAATTTCTTCCTTCTTGAAATGGCGTTTAGTGTTCTAGCATATATCAGGAGCCAAACCATTTGGTTCTCCGAGTGAGCACTACCAGTTGCCTCCTTCCTATTGTCTGTCATTCTTAGTAATGTGTCTGCTCATCTTTCCTATGTAACATCACAGACATTTATAGCATTACAATATCTGGCAGATTATATGTATCCATTTGCTTTTTTAACTTTGGTGTAATGCAGTGCAAATTTATTATTATTCACCACACATTATCGGAAAATTCTACTGGGCGAAGGCTGGGTATTCTGCATATACCCAAGAGACACAGCAAAGGAATCCCAGTGACAGAATGACACTAGATTTCAAGCTTCAGGACATGACGTTTATTTCACCAACTACAAGCACAGCTCCCAACACTCGCTTATAGACAAAAAGTTTCTCTTGAGGCCATAAGCTTGTGAAGCTCAACCCTGTATTGTCAAACTTGGATTAAATCAGACAAAAGCAACCAGATCCGGATTAATATTTTATATTATTTCTTATCTATATCAGGCAAAAATAAAAAAGGAGGCATGCATCTGTATGCATTAACCCAAAGCTGTTTTATATTACAGTGTTTGGTTTTCCCCAAAAAGCCACTATCATCAGCTTGTCAAATATATTACAGAGTGCAGGCATAACCACCTAAATTAAGAAGGCATGTTAAATTTGTATGTGTGCCAAATGTACAAACGTCTGAATACTCTGTCAGTATAGCTGGAATTTTCCTCTTTGTGGAAGCAAAATTTGATAGGAGGTTTATTCAGAATTCACCACAAAACCACATAATAAAAAAATATATGATTGAGAGAATACATATGTAAAAGTCTTGATTTATTTTTTGAATTTATTCTATGGGCAGCACTGTATCCCGTTTTCATAACCAGACACAGCAAAAAAGAACAATAATTACTGCCTTACACCTGATTCTGCCATAATCCAATATATAGAAAAATCAGGTCTTTAAATAAATAGCTGGATTATCAAGGTGGTTGCTGGGTTGCATGGTCAACTCAGCTCAGTGTGATGATTACATATCACATTATTCATTACAATGCAATAATTAAAAGTACTAAAAAATGTATCATAATGATGATGTTAATATATATGTATGCATTACACTGTATACATTTATTAAATAAGGTTGCCAGCTAAGTATGATAAAATATCCATTTCTAATGCTGTCATTTGTTAAGGAATCCATTTCTAATGAACTGCGGTGGGCTGGCGCCCTGTCCGGGGTTCATTTCCTGCCTTGCGCCCTGCACTGGCTGGGATTGGCTCAAGCAGACCCCCATGACCCTGTAGTTAGGATATAGCGGGTTGGATAATGGATGGATGGATTTCTAATGAATGATAATTCCTTTTCTACATGGATTTACTGGTGGGAAGCACGGTGGCATGGAAAAGGAGTCCTACCTGCACGGAATTTGCACGTCAAACGCCCGTCTGCTGTGTGGGTTTCCTCCTGTTGTGCAAACACAGGCACGTTAGGTGAGTCAACGATGCTAAATTGGCCTGTGCATGAGTGTGTGTGTTTGCCCTGCAATGGACTGGCATCCTTTCTGGGGTTTATTCCTGCCCTGTGCCCTATGCTAGCTAAAACAGGCTTAGCCACCCCAAGCGACGCTGGTCTAGATTAAGAGAAAAATGACAGCTACTGGTTTGTTTATTTCATTTCCAATTTTATACTTTGTGTAATAGCCAAAAGAACGGTATGAAATATGTTTATAATGCATCTAAGTTTCTGTTCCTTGTTTATTTAATTTGTCATAAATTACTCTATTTTTAAATTTTCCATTTTTCAAACATTTAAAGTTTAGGCTTATTACTTTGTTTTGCCTATTACTTTGATTTAGTTTCCAAAATACCAGTAAAACTAGCAAAGTTATAATACCGATATTTATACCTCAGGCATCTATTTGAAACTGCTTAGATGTGGAGCTGGACTGAAGCCTATCACGGAAATTATCACACAGCTCAGGGCACTTCTGTGGGTCAGGATTAACACTTAGGAAAAGAACTTAAGAGACACCAGAAGCAGAAAGTGAAAAAGGAGAACCTTAGTACCTTTCCTCCCCATGTAGCAGTTGCTTGGTTTTATGCCGTCTTTTCAGTGTGGCTCAACGTGACAAAAAACAAGCCGCACTGATGCATAACCTTGTAGGCAGACTGAGATGAGATTTCGGATAATCAAGTATTCAAAGTATACCGACAGAGGTGTTTCTTTAATAATGACATTAACTATAATAAGCACAGAAGCTTACAATTTAATATTAACTAAAATACTTGCTTGGCTAAAGGATAGTTTTCATATTTTGACCTGTTGTACTTTTTATTTTACTTAAAGACATTTGTACAAAAACATAGTTTCATAGCCTAGGCTTCAAAAACAGACGGCACACAATCCTACAGCCCAAAACTGACATCCATTACCCTCCTCTCCCAAAGTGCTTTCATCACCAGCTGGTAGTAGACAACCAGCCGAGTGCTATTGCATGATTGACTGTCACCCATGCTACCGCCGCTCGCTGCCAGATGCCCTTGGCACCCACTAGGACAGCCGCCTGCTGCAAATGGCCAGTTTTAAGGGTTTGTGAGCCGATTCACAGGAGAAAGCAAGACAACCTTTGATTAACTGTTGCAGAATATGTACATACTTGATGGCTAGGACTCGTACAGACATTCTAGGTGTTCACCAAGACTCTAATTCAAGGGAAATAACGATTAAACTATAAAACTGCAGTAGTGAGGCACCATATGGAGTACTGTGTTATAGTATGCTGTACTCCATGTTCTTTAAACATTTTTATACCCTTCAGGTACGTGTTTGGAAATATTTATTGGTTTTATTCTAGTTTTAAAACCTGAGAACTACACATTTCTGGGTCATTTTTTATTTATCATAGTTATTATTTTTTGGAGTGTTTCCAAAAGGCCATATTGTTTTTCACGTTAACTTCTATTTTGCCACAGTAACTGTAGCATTGTCTGTTTGTGACATCATAGGTGCGTGACGGCATAAAACTAGGCCATTTTACTTCCACAGTATCCGAGTTTGATGGATAGACCTAAAGACTAGCATGCATTTCTTTGTGGTTTTTGCTTATTTGGCTCTCAACCACTTCAAACTCGTTTTGGGGTTCGGTAAAAGTATAGTTGGTTTTAGGGATGACAAAGTCTCTTCTCTTGCTCCTACTTACTAAAATACTGCCTCAGTTTCTTTCAGTCAGTATAGTATGAACTTTTAAGAGAGACTGAAAGAGCTGGACCTTTTCAGTTTAAGCAAACTAAGATTAAGAACTGACAAGATCAAAGATTTTAAAATTATAAAAGGAACTTGAATGGCAGGTCCCAGTTGTTATTTTAAATTAAGTTCATAAACATAAACACAGGGACACAGATGTAAAGGATTGTTGCAGAAGAATTCAGCAACAGGGTGTTATTTAAAAAAAACACATCATCTACATAATGCAATTTTAGGTCCAACTGCACAATTGCTAGGGAAGAAGAGATTGGACCTCCTTATTGCAGTAGCAAGCAGAATATTTCAAATTAACCAGAGGGTAAGTTGCATACATTTCAATATTTGCTGAAACCTGCTTAACTGTATTCAGGTTCACAGTGGTAACAGAGCCAATCCCAGGACATACTGGCAAGAAGCAACAGAGGAAGGGGATACCAGTCCATCGCAAGGAGCCATTCACACAAACAGCCTCACTCACAAATACCGGAACAGTTTAGAACTAAAAGTTAACCTGACAAACCCTTGGACAAACATATGCAGACACAGAGAGAACATGCAAAACTTTACATTGACAATGTTAAGGGAGCAGGACATTGAATCCGAGAGGTAGAACACACTTATTTTAAACATATAAACAGTACATTATATGTTGAGCATGTATCCACAAACTGCAAATACACTACTGAAGGCAGGAAAAAAAATATACACAAAAGATAAACTGAGCCTGGAGGAATTAAGGCCATGTCACATTACACAACTTTTTCAATGGTTTTCAGTTTTAGCCTCCATTTCCATAATCACAATCCCTTAAAACCAATCATCTAATGCCACACTTCCCCACAGTGATGGGGAAATGAAGAACACGGGTGTTTTGGACCCAAGAAACAAAAGAGAAGTTTGTGAATCTGACGTCTCATGTTTTGCATATCATGACAGAAAAGAAGAAGAAAAAAAAAAAGAGTCCGAGATGGCAGCAGTACTTGCATTAGCCATTAACATTTCCTCCAATACCGGCTTCACTAGGCTGGTGTTACAGCATGTCCCGAAAAGGGGCAAGCAGGACTGTGCTGGTAAGTCGGCACACAATTGTTATAAGTGACATGCCCAGTGACTCTCAGTCAGTTATATTGACATAGCCCAGCGACAAGATCAGCAACAGCAGTCAGTAAGACAGACATACCCAACAACTAGAAGTCCCAAAATGTGACATCGGCTTTAATCTTCAGATACTGTCTGAACTCCACCATTAATAGTCAATGTCAAATTCTCACAATGAGCACTCTCTTTCAGTACATCTATTTAAAGTATTAATCTTATATGAAATGAGAGATCCAAATATGTATCACAAAAAAGATAAAGATTATTTCTAAGTGAAAAATTTAAAAGTACAGATATGATGTGATAAAAAGGTAAACACACAAAAGGTATCATCTTCCTTTTATGGCGTCTTTTACTAGATGCACAATGATGTAGCTCCTCAAAAGTTCCACTTATATATTGATCTATCAATCAAAATACACTACACATTATGTTAATCACATATTCTTTTAACACATACGTATAAAATATCCATCTATATATATATATATCTCTCTATCCATATATGTGTTTGCATATATTTTATGTGTGATTAATACACATACTTCTGGAATAATCGCATACATATACACACACGCATACATGTACTATATATATATATATATATATATATATATATATATATATATATATATATATATATATATATATATACACACATATACACACACACACACACTCACAGATACACATCCCATACTCAAATATTCTTCTTCTTCTTCTTCATGTTTTATGTTCTCATACTTAAATATGTATACACACACATAGCCCTATACTTGAATAAGTATATATAAACACAAACACCTACAATATGTTTAAATAGACATATACAGTGCACACACATGTATAGTTAAATAGGTATATATATACACACACACACTAATACTTCAATATGAAGACACACACCCACCCAGATACTTCAATATGTATATATACACACACACACACCAACAGTATGTTTAAATATGTAAATACAGAGCACACACACACACACAAACACACACACACACACACACACAGAGTTAAATAGGTATACTGTATATACGCACACCTACACTTCAATATGTATGCACACACCACCCTTGACAAATATAGTTAAGCATAAACACACACAAACCTATATATAAAAATGTATATACAGTACACACACAAGCACATACTGTATACTTCAATATGTATATACACACACCCCAGACTTAAATATATTTATGTATAAAACACACACCCCTATACTTAAATACTGTATGTGTGTGCATATATACATACGTATACATTCATACACACCCCCAGCCACAGGGGATGCACAAACCAGTGTGTTTCTTCGTGCTGGTCCCAAGCCTGGATAAATGGGGAGGGTTTCGTCAGGAAGGGCATCCGGTGTAAAATTTTGCCAAATCAATATGCGGACAAAGATGGTCCGCTGTCAACCCCTAACGGGAGCAGCCGAAAGAAGACATTCACGCACGCACACATACATTTAAACACACATAAATATAACTCTCTTACATATATACGTAAACACACAATATATTTTATATATCTGTATGTATAATATATCTATTACAGGTACAAACAGATGTACATACTCTCTTCATCTTTCACATTTACACACACACACATTTGAGAGATACAAGTATACATACATACACACTAAAGTTTCAGCGTGATACACGCTTTATTAGTTTGAAAACAAATGCTAAATATTTGCCAAGTTAAATCAGGTTCAATTTTTTTTTTTGTCTGTTTGTTTCTTTCTTTCTTTCTGTGGACCTGCATCTGAGAATATCTTCTCCACTTTAGCAGGCAGAGAATTCTAATTGCACTTTACTCAGTTTCATGTTGCAGGCAAGTATAAAATCAATACCATTTGTCCTGCCCACAGGAGAAATGAAATCTATAAACCGCTTTTATTGAGTAATTAAACACCCATTATTGTCCCGAGCAGCAAAACAATAAATTTGATAAAAGAAATCTTTGCAAAGGAAATACTGAAGTGATTAATACCCCAATATGTATTAAATAAAAACCAAGCGTCCACTGTGTGGGAGCTCTGTCTGCGAAAAGAAAGAGAAAAAAAAAAAATGATACACACAAAGCAGAGGGAAAAGTAGAGAACGATACAATAAAAACTTAACCTTGAGCTGAACTTTTTTCTGCCAGAAATTAAACATGAAAAGTGGAACTTTAAATCTTCTTATTTGTGTTCTTTGAAGTCTATCATTTCACTTTCGTTATCATTAGTGTTCTGCAGAGCAGGATTTTTTAATTCATCTTAAAGAGTTTAAAATATATTTTCGGGGGGGAGAGAGAGATCACAGATTGTGAAACTGGGATGGTGTTATCAGTCATTTCTGTTTTTTTTTCCCTTTCTTTTTCTTTATCTTTCAAGCACGGAAGGGGGAGGAGGAGATTCTATAAAATACTACATGGTGTTGTTTATGGGAAATCTAAAGCTCTGCTAAAAATTAAAAGCTGTAAATATGTTGTCACGGCCTTTTATTAATGAACTGATTTCAAAGTGCTAGTGTAACCTAAGGCAGCCCACTCAGCCAGTATAACTGGGACAGTGAAAGCAAAGTATGGCTTCCATCAAAGCTTGGTTTCATTGCAGTGGGAAAGCCTGTGATTTACTGCAAATCTGAATTAGATGAAACGGCTCCACGGTGCAAATTGTAGATAGGTAAAATCCAAACAGGATACAGGGCTTCACATTTTTATCAATTAGATGACGGTTGTGCTTTCCTTCGATTCCCCTCCCCTGTCCCCTCGTTCAGTTTATGAGCTGCTCACAAGAGAGAACGGATGGAGATACAAAGTGAAAATTCAAAACACTTGGTCAAATTAACAAGCTTCAACATTAAGCCTGATAAAAAACAGCTTAAAACAGTATGCAAAGTTTACAAACTTATCATTCTTTTTATGATGAGCATAACTAAACGATAAAAAAGATGGATGGCCGCAATAAATTAACATAATGGCATGCTAAAGAAACAGAATGCTAAAAATGGGAGGCTGGATGTTATAAATGAGGCTGAGAGAATTTATTACAGGGTTTAAAATATAGCAAGTAAAACCTTCAATTGCCTTTATTTTTATACGGTGCACTTCCCACTCTCACAAGTCAAGTAAAAAAACACAAACAGCACACCACATGCAGCATACAAATATGCTCACGCTATATAAGCACACACATACATACATAGATACATTTTCCAAAACCCTTTTATTTATTGCTATAAATATGAATCTATGTAAATAACTTAGGCAAGCTGGCAATACATATAAAATTAAATAAGATGTGCAAAATGGAGGGACACCCATTTTGCTGTAATGCTTTATCTGTAACATTTATATATTCCACTCTTTTTTGATTAAACTATCACTATTGAAACAATCTGTAAATTTGACATAAAAGAATTTATAAATGAAATATAATGTAGCAAAGCATACCGTTAGAGAAGACACTATACACCACACCCCACTCCCATGACTTTCTGAGGTGCATCTTCATGCATGGCATTATGTGAAATGTCTTTTCTTGCACTGTGAAGTACTTTGTGACGGAGGGCACTACACAAAGACGCAAAAGGAGTTCTCACTTTTTGTCAAGAAAGACACCTTTGTAAACCACAACGTTATTGATCTCAATATATAAATTTGAATAATAATTGCAATAAATAAACATATATGTGCTTCAAAGATGCATTACGTCAAGGTAAAATTGTGCTTTCAACCTTTCTCTCTTCCTGCTTACTTTGGAAGGGAATTTGCTCTCAATGGCAATTTCTTACTACGACACGATTTCCCTTGTAAAGTGAAGTACTTTATCATGCAAGGGACTATATACAGTATTTTCTCAAAAAAAGGCACTATATGAACCATAGAATCTATTTTCTTGTACTCTGAAGTATTTTGTCACATGAAGGCTCTGTAATGAGTTCTTTTTTTTTTTTTGCTTTATAAGCACCTCATCAAGGAAGAAAAAGCAGACACGTTTTTGTTTTCTTTTGTCAAGCGCTCAGTCTATATGAATGCCAAATGTATTTTTTTGGATTCTGAATTACTTTCATCATAGAATGCATGACAGAAGTTCTCACTTTTCAAAATATTTTGTCATAGACGGCACTGTATAAACATGTAATGTTTTGACTCATACTGTGAAATTTTTACTCATACTGTGAAATACTTTGTCATTGAAGGTTTTCCTGTGTCAAGAAGCATTTTGTCATTGGATGCACTATATCAGATATAAAACGAATCATCTGCTCTACAGTATTTTGTTACAGAAGGCTCTGTAATGAGTTGAGCTGCCTACACGTGTTTAACTTTGCAAAGTGCTTTGGACTGTAAGGTCGAGGATACACCTAACACTACGTGACACATGAGCTTGAGGACACTGCTGCTATATAAGCAGTGTACTGTCACAGTGGTGCACATATTTTAAGTAAATCTGGAGGCAATAGCAACACAGAGCGTAGAGACAGTATGTGATAAATTGCAACGTATCGCATCATTAAGATGGGAAATACGCAACACTTGCATTGCCTATGCAAGAAATGGATGAAGAAAAGCACCCTGAATACATCTGCATGTCAGCATTAAAGTCTGATGATTTGCTTCACTACATTGAACCATTCATCAAATATCGAAGCATGCAGATCGATCGTATTGGTCACACGTTGATAGTAAACGATGACGCTGAAGTCGCGTACCAAATCTTGAACACCCACACCGCCCAGATTTTTGCAGCTACTGAAACGCGTTAATTTCTGAAGATGCGCTCAGAGGATTCATCAAAATAACGCTGGGAACGCGTGGCAGCCATGATGTGTGTGCGTAAGCGTTCTGAGCATGAAGCATAAACCGGCCATTAGGCAATATATTCATTTTGGAACATATTTTATTGTATTGTAAAAGTGCTTTGCCACAGATGTCTCTATGAATGGTAAAAATATATACATTTTTTGTATTCAGATTTACTTTTTTTGCAGATCAGTGCTGCTGTACAAATGTGTAATGTATTGCGATCACATTGTAAACACAGAAGGCACTATATAAATGAGGAATCTGCTTGCCTGTATCAAGAAGCACTTTGTCATGGATGGCAGAACATAAACATGAAATCTGTGTGTGTGTTTTTGTTTTGTTTTTTTGTTTCTGTTGAAGGCACCAAACTAATAAAAAGTGTGTGTTCTTCCTAAAACTGGTTTCCATTAAATAGTACCCTACTACCAGTACATCCATTTACAGTAAACTGTGATAACTGCCTTTTTGGCGGAATACAAATCTGCTTTACGTTGCTATATCAATTTAAAGTAAAAACTTATTTTTGATTTGCTCTGCAAAGTATTTTAAGACGCGAGGCCTTAGATTTAATGTACGCCTTACCAGCACTCTTGCAATATTAAAATATAAAAATAAAACATTATCTTGTTTTGTTACAGCGTGACATAGTGGTAAAGGCTTTGGTCTCCAAACCCTAAGATTATGAGTTCAAATCCCACTACTGACACAAGTCACGTCACCTGCCTGTGCTCCTATAGGAAAAAACAAAAGAAATGTAGCCAATTGTATTTCAAATGTTGCACCGCGCCTTGAATACAAGCATCAACCTAAAAATTAGAAATAATAATAATAATAACAAGATTAGTACAGCAGCATTTTCAGGCAGTTGCTTTGAGTTTATTTTTAAGTGAACTCTTCTTCGTGTACTTGGGTGACAAGTCAAAAGTACAAAGTCATGGGAGACAAAGCTCTATCTATTTGTCTGTCTAATAATACATGCATAACAAACGAAAAAATAAAGATTCAGAATGATAAAATATGAAGTTGAGGGAAGGATCTAATTAATGGACAAGAATGACCACAAGAATTAAAACTGTTCAGGACCTGCACAACTTTTACGGCTTATGTAGGAAGAGCTGCTGCTGTTGTTGTTTGTGTGTTGTTTCTAAGCCGAAAGCCTCTTGATCTAATTTGACATGAACAATGGAAGGGCTGCTCGATACCCGAGAGTCTTCTCTCATGAATCCTTCATATGTGCAGATCAGTGCTGTTGAGCTGTTAAGATAAGCTGCTCAAAGAAATAATAAAAACATGATGCATCACCTTGGACTTCATATCATACAGTATGCTCTTCATGTCAGTGTTTTATTTTCATTTAGGAAAACTGTGTGAATGTGTGCACTTAAATGCAATATAAAATATATACCAGTAAAATGTAATAGTGAGCAAAAAAAATGTTTAAATGAAAATAGAGTGCTCATCTGATATTACTGAATAAAAGAACAATCATCAAGACAGGAAGTACAAAGTCTGAGGAAAAAAAAAAAAAATAAATCAATTGATAATACAGAATTGAAAAGCTCTTCGACTCAATGTATTAATTTCTTAGCTCTCATTAAGAAGCACCTTCAGGCTCATTTTTACTTTTAGCAAGTCAGAGTCATTTCTACTTTTGTTGGGGGGAGAACAGGAAAAAAGAAAGAAAAAGGGATCACATATGGATGTTATTTTCTGGAGGGAGAACAGAGATGTGAGTCAGGCCCCTAAAAGTCAACGCCAGTTCCACCCCAGGGGAATTTCTATAGAGAAGCTTAATTAGGATCTAGCTCTCTGTTCATAAATAATCAGATATTCAAAAGTACATTTTATTTGCTAAGCAAATCAAACCAAATGACTTTTCTTTTTTAATGAGTGATTAATGATCTAAGGAATCGCATTAATAAACATCATAAAAATGGAATTACTCACAGCCAAAATGGCCAGTCATGAGCAAGTACAGCAAAAGGGCAGGAATTTGAAGCGCAAAAATACGTTTTTTAGTAATAATATTTGTTAGTTGGAACTTTTTTGCCATTTCTGGCAGGTATTCTCATCACTGTGCCTTCAACGCGTTAGGCTCTAACTTTTGAAAGGGACAACACTGCACATTTGGAAAGAATTTTATCTAAATTTAATAATTTGATTCCAAAAGAAAAAGGTCTACTGGTAAACAAACAGCTCCAGAAATAACCAACAAAGATGCTAATATTAAAGATTATTTTAAGAAAAGTAAAAGAGATAGAAGGGGTATAACAGTAAATAGAGATATTGAGTTGTGATTATTTCATAAATATACTTCTAGATAGAAAAGTGAATGTAGATACATGAATAGACATATAAATTGGAAACCCTCAGAAACAGATAGGCAGATAAATAAAAAAACCTTCTTAAACATGCAGACAAGTAATAAGTAAGTAAAATTAACAGACAAGTACATTAACAGAAATTCAAATACTTAAATATAATGTAAGGTAAATGGTCAAAGGACAAACAAAATAGATGAAAAAACAACACATTAAAAAAATAAAACCAGATAAATGCACAGACAACCTGATAACCGAGTATATGAAAGAATAATATGGGTAGACTTCAACAATAATAAAGTAATGATTTTGTGGCTCCTTTTCAGAAATTTAGCCTTGTATAAAAAAAGGCCCACATTTGCTTCAGTTGCAAAAAAATGCTGCCTCACACAATTACCTTTTGTTTAAAATGTATTTATCATTGTTCAAACAACAACTTGCCATCTCACAAATTCTTTTTCTTTTTCCCTTTTTTACTTTAAGTGAATACTCCATTCAGGAGAGACTGAATGAGCTCCTTTGCACACACTCTCCCTTTTTCCATAAAAAACAATAATATTCAGATCGACTTTGTGGGCAGAGTTTTTCAGGCTTGACTAGAAGGCTCCTTCCCTTTTTTTTTGTTAAGAGCTTTTCAGGAGGAACAAAGTTGCCAATTGGTCTTCAAAATAAAATAAAAAAGAGAGAGAAAGAGAGGTGGGGGAGATGGAGGCCTGCCCCTTTGATGGCGTCTCTCTAAACTACCGTCAACGGGACACTTTGCCAGATACGTTAGGAGATGTCCACACAGCATACCACTTTGACATCATGAGCGAATGCCAGAACATGATCTCCTTCATTGTTTGGCCTCTCCAGATGTACTGGTTGGATTCCTTGATGTGAAGATGATTGTTTAATCATAAAACAGTTGTAAGGTGATGCTATTAAATTTGCCCCATGGTAAACATCTGCTTATTTTCCAATCTCACTATACAGCTTTGCTCCACAAATACTCAATATGTGACAGATTATCCTTTTTTTTTTTTAATAATCGTCTTTAAAGATCCCATAAGCATAAATGAATGCAGCAGATTAAACAATATCCTTAATGTTCACTTCATGTAGTCCCTAAGACTGATTCTTAACTTGTGCCTGTGAAACTCTTCTTGTAATGTTAAGCCCACTGAAGGGAAAAGAGCAGATAAAATTACTACCCACCTGATAATGAATGAGATAAGGCAGATATTAACAGTGCAGTAAATGGAAACACTGTGTTTATTGGCAAAAAGACCACAAGTTAGCATTCACTAGCTTATCTGTTGCTCACACAGACTATTGCTGCTTAAGAAAAAAAAAAGAAAGATGATACCAGAATCCAACAGTCTTATCTGTCCAGTCACCCAAATCTCTGCTGTTTGTGCAGGTGAAGACTTCAGGATGCATCAGAAAGACTAAACGAACACCCATTCATCATGCCCTCATACTTCATCATGATAGATCATGAAATCGTACATACATTTTAGAGAAAAGCAAAATACCATGGAAACACTTCATGTTAACATGAATGGCACTATATAGTAAAGATTGCTGTAATTCAGAACTAAAAAACAGACTAAACCAAATGGAGTTAAGTAAACAACAAGTCAACAAACAGGCCAATAAGTATAGAATGATTCTGTAAGCATTGTATGTGTAATAAGTGTTCATTACACAAGAATGAGCGAGTTTCACCTTTACTCTAATCATGGCATGTACTGTATTTTTTTAATTGTACACAAATCACTTTTCAGGCTAGAATGCTTGATCAACCTTTTAATGATGGAAGAACGTAAAAAAACTCTAGGTTGCTGACATTTAGGCTCAATGCTGCTTGAAGCTTAATCCTGTAAAATTAACAAACGATTCCTGACTTTAAATGAAAGACCAATAGAAGAATGTCTGTGTGTGAGAGAGTGTGTAAGAGATTAAAACAGTTCTATAACAGATAGTAAGAGTGCCTGTCCATCCAACTCAATTACTAAGCCCTAGACATTGTTTGTCAAATAGTAGTGTACAATCGTCCACTGATAAGGGATCTTTTGACTTTAGAAATTGTACACGTTGTTAACAGGTTGTGTGCTTATCCGTTCAATCTACTCTTTAAACTGATGTGTGCAATCTATGCAAGGCACTATATGAAAGGTGACTGACATTCAAAACAGCAAAGTGGCATTCTGCCAGCGGGAATAGCTACGATTGTCAGTTTGCAGCCCTCGTGAAGCATTCATTCTATTATTTCATAACAGTTTTTATTTATATAGTGCCTTTCCCAAGCTCAAAGTGCCTTTATGGATGCTATATATTTTTATGTAGCATTGCTGTGAATGCTAAGCGAGGCTCAAAGCAACCAAAAAGAAGGCTTTTAGAGCCAATTAGCCCCCTAAATACTGTATACACTGTTACTGTAGCAGCAAAATAAAGCTAGCATTACAGACAGAATGTCGATTATGGAGAATAACACAGAATCCACAAAAAGGCACAAGCAGTATATGAAATGGTCATTGGCTTGAGAAAAGCCAGTTTTAATATGAAGGGTTAATATGAAGAAGATTTAGAACTGAAAATGGTGAGCTAGAGTAGTATTATGTGCTTACACATTGTGTATGTATATAACATTCATTAAATATGCATACACAGAGATAACAAATGCTTTTGTCTATTTTTACAGTATGCACTATATACACATGCATACAAATGTATATACGCGCACATATAAATGTAAATATATGCACATATTGTATATTATAGTTGTACATACACACAAAAGTGGAGGGATAATTTATACATAATACATACATACACAAATTTAAATATATTCACATTGCATATATTATATATGTAAGTAATATACACAAGAGTATATATATATATATATATATATATATATATATATATATATATATATATATATATACACACATACACACACACACACACACACACACACAGAGTATACGCTGTATATAAAACGCACACAACTTCTGCATATACAAATCATACCAAGCATACTCTGTGACACTCTGAATGTATTTTATTTTATTTTTTTTTTTTAAGAAGCCCACATATCACATTTTTAATATTGATGAATGAACTCCACAAAACCAGCACCTATTAGCAAAGTTAGACAGGTTAAGGAATTTCACTCCCGTTTCCTTCTCGCAGCAGCATGCAATAATTATTACATACCATTATTGGCACTGGCCACCTTCAGCAGTCGACACAGATGCTACCAAGTGCGTCTCTGCGGATCCACTAGGCAGCCGATTCCCCGCGCAGAGCTGAACCAGCTTCAGTTTACAATCTGATTACACAGCCCCTTATTCTAGCAGCCTTAAACCTTCATGGCAGTTTACCAACATTTTTTCATCACATTTTTTACAGACCAGAAGACTGATAAGCTCTCAGGTAGCCAAGGTTCTTGCAGTCGATCGCTGGCAAACAGCCAACAACTCTCAGCAAAAGTACCTCAAGCTAGGAAGAATGGAGCATGCAGAATTTAGCAAACAGTTCAAAATATGAAGGCTTTCGCATACAATCCAAACTACTGAGTCCCCCCTCCACCATATGGGCTTGTAAATCTTTATTTAGATTACAGAAATTAATTACAAAAATAAAAAGCAGATAGCATATGCATAACCCTGACCTACCCTCATTTGCAATACAATTTCAATGTTTCGTTAGTTACCAGCTACAATATTCCGACTCCACATTATGCACATTGCTTTTACAGAACTGTGGTAAGAACATAACAATTAACTCCAATTTAATTTCTACAACTTCAGCCCATTTAACATCATCTTGCTTGTCAGAAAGAAACATATCATATCAGTGAAAAATTGTTTCATCCATCCATCCATCCATCCATTGTATGAACCTGCTGACAAACTGTAAAAGGTTTAAAAAAATCCCCTCTAATTGAGATCAGTTACAGAATTTTAGCCTTTGCAGATGAGGTGAGAGAGAAAATTTTTGCAGTTTTGATTTGATTAAAAATGCGGAACCTGTATGAGTTTTTTTTTTTTCCTCCCTCTCCATATAGCTTCAAACAGTTTTTGGTTTCAAAGTCCTTGACAGAAAGATTAACGTTCCAAAAGCAATTAAAAGGATTATCAGACAGTATGGAGAACAGAAAGTGGAACTGAGTCCCTCAGAGAAAGGGTATTGCTGAGAGCTCCTGGCAGCCTAGGTAGCACTTGAGCTTACTTGATTCTTTATAGCTTCTGGTCAATAAGATATTTCGTACAGGACGTCGGACCACCACAAAAGAAAGTTACTGATCAATGCTGATGTCTTAAAAATGGAGAAAGAAAAAATATGCGCCATTCGGGCTTAGCACAATTACAAGGACAATATCACAAATGATTACGTAATAAGGGGAATACATCAGCCTGACTGGAACTGTGACGAGGCCTTAAGACAACCCCACCCATCCGCTAAAAAATGTTTGTCAACATTTAAGAAAGTCATCTTATTCCTTTGCTATGTAAATAGAAATCTAATATTAGATATAATTTAAACATACAAAAACTATAGTTTACATACACAGAAATACCTCAAATATCATTCATTTAATTTAAATGCTCAAGCTCTATATTATGCATAGTATTTATTATTGCATAGTCACATACTGTACAAAGTACATGTTTTCTCAGTATGTTTCATACATATACAGAGATAAGAGAAAGTATTATTATATGATCCCACTCAGTAATGAGTGTCATATGGCAAAAGGGTTTTGGACATCACATGCTGGTAATTTTTCCAATGACAGTCTTGCTACTGTACATGTCCAATTTAAACTACACCGAGTCGGAGAAAATATTAAGAACCTATTACAGAAAAAAAATATATGTTCGGGAAATCCATATTCTCTAGAATGAAGAGTCAATGAGTCAACAATTATTTTCCTCTTGCTGTGCTGGTGAGCAGGCGTGTTCATCTTTAATTGCCACAAATATTTTACTTGGGCACAACATTTGCACATAAGAATAATCTATAAGAAATTAAAACAGATACAGAACTTTACAAAGAGAATCTGAGGAGATTTGCAAACATAGTCTATGAATACATTTAGTAACACTTAAAATAATCAAAAAACTAACTAATACAGACTGGTAGAATTACAACTCTATACGGACACCAGAATTTATTTCACACATGTATGTAATTCACATATTATAATAATATAGTAAGTGTATAACACATATGTAATAATACTCTGATTATGTGTGTGTGTGTTTGATTGTACCAAAAGAATATAGATGAGCTTGTGCACTTTAAATTCATCTACGGACATCATCTCTAAGTAAGTATTTGCACATAGCATGCATATATGCATTCCCTCACAGCTGAACATGTACAGTCCGATATTTATAAATCTATTGAGTTCTGAATGGATCATGGGGACACGGAATAGAGCAATACAAGATGGGTCGTGAACTCGGGAGCGGATGGGTTCAAATCCCATTTGTACCTTTCATCAGCTTAAGGCCACCCAAGGGAAGGGACGTAAGCCAGCAGGGATTTTTGCACTCACAGAGATCATTGTGGCCAGCAATGAATTCCTAATGCACTGGTAAAAGTCCTCATGTGTCCACTGGATGGGAAGAATTAAAAATAAAAAAAAGAGAAAGAAAGGAAAGTGCACTCATCATGCTGCTTAGAATATACCTCTGTAACAGGACATCAAATAGGCATTTGCAAAACTTGTGAGGAGGATTTATTTAAAAAAAAAATTAAATAAATAAATAACTGACATCTTTAGAGAATTGTCTGGCCTTAAGAATGAGAACTGTCATCGAGCAGCTGATGAAGAGAAAAATGTACAGAAGAGATTACAAATATCTTTTATCTTCCTGACAGAAGTCAGAAATATGCTGTTCTAATAGGCTCCAAGAATGAAAAGTTTAGTGAATCTAATTAAAATGTAAACAGTGTAATGAAGACATCAGGATTTTTTTAAGCAAATGTGTCTCTCACTAGGTGCCACTTGGGGTATGATAATTACTGAAGCAGATCTATGAATGCTTATGAATCTTCTACAAGTCCATATTAAAAGCACTGTCGCCAAACCGGGCTTTTTACACTGGGGGATTTACTATTCTAACCAATCCCCAGTAGTCCTCTGCCTGCTTCTCCTTTTTAATGATAAGAAGCAAAGAAGTGGAAGAAAAACACACACACACTCCAACAGAGATTCATGTTGCCTACCTCTTTAACAGCTGTATATTTTTTGACTCTAATGCATCCTACCACTCTTAAAATAAAACTCTACTATTAAAAAAAAAAAAAAGATAAAATATGTTAAAACATGACCTAAATGATTATATATTTTCACACTGAAAAGGCAAACTAAGTTCCCTATTGTAAAACAAAATGACTACAGAAGGTACAAGACGTGACATACCAATATATTATTGTCACATTAATTTCTGAAAGGTAAAAGCCATTACATCATAATTATATAATACTAAGGCACAGTTTACAAAGGTTTACTGCATACATTAATAAATCCCAGCAAACATCTATGGGCTCTCTTAGGAAGCGTCATCAATTTAATTTGAACCTGATTAAACAGGACTTCATGCTGCAAAGGGTTACAGGCATTTAAGTGACATAAATCACTGTATTGTTAAGACCAGGTAAATTCAAATTGGGTAGCTTTTTAATTCCTTAACAGCTCAAAACAGGAATCGTTGAAAAATGCCTTTCAGTTTGGGAAGATATTTTAACTTTTGATATAAGACGACAAAATATTTACAGTATATGCTATTTACGCATATGTCAGTATCTATCTATATCTTCGTCTATCTCAATATATTTCAAATTTTGATATAACAGAATATATTTACAGTATATGCTATATATACACGTATGCTTTATCTCTAGACATATCTAGATATCTATACATATATACACGCACTCACACATACATAATAAATAAAAATGCATTTATACGGCATTTTTACCATGCTCAAAGTGGTTCACAAATTAGTAACACTCAATACAAATTAACATGACATATTAAACTTCAAATACTACATTAATAAATGAAACACAAAGTTGTGAATTAGAACAAACAAAAGAAAATCTGGAATAATAACAAAACACTACAAAAACACAATATATCTATCACCACACACAAACACAAATACACTTGCATATGCATTCTATACAAGCATATGTGCACACACACACACACACACACACAGACATACAGGTATATAAAAACATACACAGATCTTCAGTAATGTGAGCATATGTATTCAATACACAGATATTTTATATGCACACTTTACAAGATATATATGTTAGGTTATACTCTGCACATGAACAAGTTATATTTATTGAAAATGAGTAATTACTGCTATTGCTACTCTGTATCTATAACTCTGTATCTGTTGGCTTCACTTGCAGGTAATAAACATTTGAGTCCGCAATATTCAAAATCATTTAAACATTTGATATTATGTACACTAGACACCTACATACAGTGTATATCTGTTATACAAATATTGTAGACATTAAGTACCTTTAGTGCGTGGACGTCTAATTATAACACTGCAAATATATTAAACACAGACACAAGCACATAATCCATGTAGCCTGGGTGACCAATGTAATACTCGTTTTATTTTTCCAACTATAAAAACAAATATGAAACCAAGTAATACAGAGCTCGTGGCAATGGACACATATGCATTAAAATAAATAAATAAATGTCCATGCCTTATGCTGTCAGTCAGAACAAAAAACTGTCTAAGCAGACAGTCTCTGCGTCTAAATGAGATGGTGTGTGTTGGGGGTGGGGGCGAGGTGGGGGGAGTGTCAAGGATTCATGGTCCTTCATCTTTGCAGTAGAGCAAACACGTCTCTCAGTATAGCAACAGACAGCTGCTTCCACTTTCTAATGCGCCCTAACTTAGATCACTGAAAGAATTGTCAGCGCACAGAGAAACACACAAAGATAACATAGCCAGCTGCCATAAGGGAAAAGAGAGAGGGGAAAACAGCACTCACATAAGAAATGGGATTTGTTCTATTTGCATGAGTCTGGCTCCCTTGGGTCCTTCCGTGCTTTTCAAATGGAAAGCACAAAAGACAACACTTAACATATTTGCTTAAAGATGACAACCTTGTGTTGATTTCATTTGAGCCTAGCTTTGTCAAGACTGCAGATATGAGAATGTATAATATCTGTAACAGAGACTGACAAATGTATCCATCAGTACAGTTGAATGATTCATCTGCTTAAACAGCTATTCTGCCTTCCCAGGGGTTTTATCCAATGAGTAAATTTAGTTGCTTGGAAAGTCTCTTTCATGCGCAACATTAAAATGTGATAAATACTGGGATTCTTTTAAATGCATAACATTCCCCTAGGATGACTTAAAAAAAAAAAAAAAAAGTCTTTAATGTGCCACTTACAAAATAAAGCGCAGTTCAATGAGTAAGTATTCAAAAAGAGCTATCAAATTATTATGTCTGTTTGTCACAACCCAAAAAACAGAAGGGAAAATCTCTTAAATGATTATAATTATCTTCTTCATTATCCTGCTGTCAGGAACTATTAAAATATGAAGCTGAATTAAACAAAATGACACATTATGTACATTACAGATAACATAACTTGCAATGCCAATTAAGCAAACAAAAAAAAAAAACATTGCAGAAGGTGGAGACACAGCAGAAACTGCAATAAAATGTCATCCCAGAATTATAATCTTTGCAGAAAAATATGTGCCAAGCCCCTGGTCCGGTTTTGGGGGGATGTTATAATAATTTACAAGGTGCTATATGAAACCATGTAACACTTTTTCCCCAATTTGCAATAGTAAAAGAGGCCAAATATGGGACATCTCTCACTGTTTAACCGCTTTAGTCCATCACAATATAAAATTAGCTTTAGAAACGTAAATAAGCTAGCAGTTGTGAATCAATGGAGCTAAATCACAAGTCTGACAGTGCAGCTTCTCCTGACAAGGATCTGAATCATCGCTGCATCAAATCAACTTTGTACACATGGCACTGTCTGTAACAGCCAAAGACCTTCATAGTAAAAGACTCTGCAATAAACAGTAAAATACAAAACTGGATATAAAGACCACAACAAAACGGGTAAAATTCAATCAGCACGGTGAAAGAATTCAGTGATGAGCGTGTAAGACTGAACACAGCCGCAGAAACCCACGCTGGACTTCAATACCCATGAATGTATAGCTTACCACCCACACGGTTTAGAACATTTAAAAAAAAAATAAATAAATAAATAAATTCTGCTTTATTTAAATTGTGGTAATTCTACTTAAAATTCATCCTTCATTGAAAAAAAAAATGTGTTACCAACAAAAGGATGTCATATATGTAAGAATGATGCTTAATTGGCAAAATCTGGTTGATATGACAAATATATACAAATGTATATATATATATATATATATATATATATATATATATATATATATATATATATATATATATATATATATATATATATATATATATATATATAGACAAATAGTAAATGACAGAAACCCCATCATGGGTAAAACTGAGGAAAAAAAAATGTAAAAAAATCACTTTTGTGTTGAACAGCTAGGCCAAGCCAAATGTGTCATTGTTCAGGTAAGCCAGTCTGTGTGGTTTCAGGTAATCTAAACACTTAATATCAGAAGGTATTACGTTCACAAAGGCACCTTCCTTTCCCAAATTTCTTATTCCCAATACCATCAAATTAATGTATCAATGTTAACAGTATGTCTTTTTCATGGGTCTAATGTCCAAAATTCGCCACTCTTTTGTATTTATTTTGCACCTCTAATCTACCGACCAGAGAAGGCAGCTAACTAATTTGTCTATTGATTAAGCCACAAGAGTAATTCTACTTTGAAACTCAGATTAACAGTTTAAATTGAGTAATAGTTTATTCTGTAAGTATATCAGTATGTGTTATATCCATTGCCACACCCAAAATGCATATGAAGAAGAAGAACAGAGTGCTCATCACTGCTATTTTTTTTTTAATTATTATTATTTTAAAATGAATCAATACTTATCACAGCCAAACTACAAGTGCGCAGTATCTCAGGTTGTTACAAAGAAAAGAGCCATTTTGCTAAAATTAAAGGATTTTTTTTTTTACTAATTAAATGGATCTTTATTTTAATAATAGTAATGTTCATGGCTTCAGTAAAAATGCTTTTTCTTCTATGTTTAAACCAAAAATTGACAGACTCGTACACAGTGCACTTGATGCTGCACTTTTAACGCAATATCAAAAGTGATTCACAAAACTGAACAGCTTTAATGGAATGAAGAAAATAAATCTAGCTAAATATTTAAGGAAATTCATTTTTACTAAGTGTATATAAATACAAAATGAAGGTTTTGCAGAATTCACGGGATGATAAAATATGTTTAAGTAATACAATATCATGGTATAATATGCTATACATAACTGTTGTATCGAGCCATTCGTCCATTTCGATATTTGAGTATAATGTGGTGCCACTAGTAAGGCCCTAATCCTGTTTCTCTTCATATCTTTGCTATCATTTAAAACACAACAGCTTTTCCCTTGTAGAACAAATGCAAGCAAATTGAATAATATGAATATATACATGTTTAAATTTTCACCTGGCAGTGTCCTTTTATTTTTAATCATTATTAACTTTATAACTGCTATTCCTCCATCTTAGATAACTATATGGAAAGATAACACAGCCGGTGACACAGGCAGCCTAAGGGTTATACAAAATACTTTAAAAAGTAAAAGCAGTATTCACCACAGGAGCAGTTTTTGCTCATTAATGTGTAAAAACTCACTGCTAAAAACCTAATTACACACAAATAATGGCCAGACTGGACCTTCAGGTTGTGTCACTGGCATCTACAAGCCAGGTATACAATCCAATCACCGCGAGATTGCTTCACTTTTCAGGCAAACACAATTTATTTCACTAGGATTTCAGTGATTAACTTCATTCATTCCGTGCATAACCAAAGTCTTCAGACCCAGCTACTTTAATGGTAAAACCAAAAACTCTCTATAATGTGTACTTCTACTGGTGTTCACCAGAGGTGCAAATGAATGGAGCTGAAAGCAATATTAATAGGCACACACTGACAATTACGTGTATTTAACATTTCAAAATACGCCGGCAGCCTGCACATAAGTAAGGTCAGCTGAAAGAAAATGAAAGCCAAGCATTTAGCCTGCTATCTTGACTCTGAAATGCTTCCACACGCTTCCCATGCACGTGCATGGCAAACCTGTTAGCTCCACCAGCGTGACCCTGCACATCTAGCTATCAGCCTAAATAGTCCCCTCTGCCCGTCAGCCCAGGAGACACACGCCGAGCCAAAAAGGCTTTAACAGGGTGGGGTCAGCGACTGTCATCCCACGTGCCAGCCGTCTTCGTGGCGATGGGGTGGTGCTCACCTTGTGGCTTCAAGGGCTTTACTAGAACTGAGAAAATCATCTGGCAGGTCACTCAGAACGCATTCACTTGTGAGCATCAGGTTACAGCAGGACTAACAAATACGCCAGTGCCTCCTATTAAAAGTACAGATCTGATTCAAGATGGTCATTGCTGGCATTCAGGGTGAGTTTGGGGTCTGGTTCAATTCAGATAAAAGAAGCATTAAATAACAACAACTCTAAGAACCACAAGAAATTTAACAAAAAAGAAAAATTAAATTTACTCTCTTCTCTCCGTTTCAGTTATCAAGATTCATAGGTCACTATTAAAAAAATGAATACTACTCACTTTACAAATCATTAACAATTTAGTTAAATGAACAGCATTCCTTATAATATAATACATCAGCATTATTTTACACCTGCCTGTACTCTTTTAATACTTCACCAAATAACACAGTGGTTTTGAGGTTTCAAAGGTAGCCTGTGTTTTTGTGTCGGTGTCTGTTGCCAATATTCTTGCCACTAACGTGTCCGCAGCGATGAAAATGCTACCAACGGGCATCTGCTGAATGATTCCATTATCGACAAGGGTCACCACATGGATTAAGTGTTGAAAATGAGTACGAAACAAGAGTTTCCTCTTTAGTAGCCTGGCAAGTGACTTTGTTTTCAAAACCATCATCGGTTCTGCAGCTTTAGATATGCAGAGGAGATGATGAAATGATTATCTTAATTATATTAAAATAAAAGGACGCCAAAGAATCACTATGCTTAAGTAAAAACTTTGTATGTATGGAAAAATAGTGACACTTTTAAGGGTTACATTAAGAGTACACGACTTAATTCAACACTGGTGATGGTGCTGTGAGGCTGTGACACAAAAGGTGCTGCTCTCTCCACCCTGATTGTAACTTTGTAATTGGTTTCAGCATAAAATATTGTTTCTTACATACAGTATTCTCATGCATACACATCTCTATATTGAGATACACCCTCTCCACAGAGTATCACATATGTACATATACATACACACAAAGAAATATTTAACATACCAACATGTGCAACCATGATACACATGGAGCATTTAAATATACTGTACACACACACTTTATATTAGGAGGTCTGTTATGAAATTAATCAGACTGATTAAAAAAAAAAATCCAACCAATTTAATGTACTAGTGGAGCTCTTACAAGAATGCTTATATTCATTTTTCACAACAAAACACACTTCAGTGTCATTAATTTCTTGCCAGACCTCTATATACACTCTCGACACGTGCCAATATATGGTACACACACACACACACATATATGCACATATAGATGTATACTGAACATCCAACACAGCATACTGTACAGTGCCACACAATGTATATTATAGAAACGGTCATACTGAATATGATACGTACATAGTTATACACACATTGATTGCATTGACATATACTCATTTATCTGGAAATGCAAAAATATGTCCAATCACATCAACTGATACAAATGCACACTCAATGCACGCACTCCTTACACATTCACTTTGCATAGCATGGAAACTTATCATGCATGCACATCCTTGAACATATATAGTGTACACACTCTAAATGCCCTAGAAATGTTAATATATTTATGTTGTATTATATGTATATCATATACAGATGTGTATACATGCACAAACACTTGCCCTACTGCATTTTATAAAGACTCGGTTATGCAAAAATTTTAAAATCAAAAATAAGGCTTTTACAAAATACACTTATACAAGAAAATGCTGGAGCCCAGATTCCACTTCAATCTGACTAAACTGTATAAATGATAATACTTTGTTTATTGCAATCATTCAGGAAAATACATAGATGATGTCCAAAATAGATTATCTACACACACACACAAAATTAAACAACTTTTTTTAGTACAAACAGTTATCAAGGAAACAGTTGCCCGAAATCCTTTCAAGTTTAAATATTTTTTCCCTGCCGAAGGTCTTTGCATTGCAAATCAAATATAAAGTTCAAAGTAAACGACCTCCACCAACCAGAAAGTTAGCTTCCCTACATTAGCGCTAACACTGCACTAATCAGGTGGTATTCATAAAAATGTTGCGGTAATTAACATTTTTTACATCATACGTCATTTATCACAAACTCTCAGCGGCAGTCGTCCAAGCCAGACAGACATAATGTAACTTTGCTGTCAGGAGAGAATTTATGTGTGACTTGCCATGCACACTTATCAAGAGCAGCTTTTTTATACTGGCGGAGCACTTGAAATGAAGTATGTAGGAAGTAAAATTTAAGAATGGTGTTTAATAGGACTGCATGTGTCTGAAATGGTTAAAGGGGGCGAAAACGGATCCTAATTAAAAGAAACGTTAAAAGTTTTATTGGAATAGAAGAGCCAGCAAGGAAACTTGATACAGTCCATCAGATCACGTGCTTTCAAACCCAAAATGGGCCACCAAACCTGAAGTGTACTTGGGACGAGTTACCACGCAAAATATCCTCCCCCTTATGTCAATATTTGGGCAGATAACGCTCTCTGATCGGTGCATGGCATGTCCATTTCAAGGCCGTATATCGACAGCATCTTCAACAAAACAGGGTGGTAGACCTTTTTATACAAATGACCACATACAGCGGTTTTATTCTGTGCAGTATGGACAGACACACACACACACACACAAATACAGAGGGTGGGTATGAGCGAGAGAGAGAGGGAGAGAGAGACAGCCGCCGGCAATACATGCTAATAAGGATGCCGATTTCATGAAACATTAAGGTAAAGAGTTTAACGCTGATTACTCATTTTGGTGAAAACCAAAACACCCAACTTTCCATCTGCGCGATCATTCCTTTGAATAGCTCCGAAGAGATAACACGGATAATCGATGATTTTTCCTAAACCGCTTTAGGAACTAATCGAATCAGATCTTAACAAGGCCAGTGCGCTTCTACGGGATGATTAATTCGATTAGCCTTTTACGGACTCGTCATTTACAGTATAAGAACTGGAAAAAATGGGTTGGTAGCAGTTAAGCCTAACGTGTTCGTATGCAGATGTGTTTTATCCTTGCATACATTCAGCAGTAGAACTTATTATCTAGTTTAAGTGGCCAAGGAAAACTCTCGCTAAATACGTGTCTCTTTACATTTTAATCACACATCATCAAGAAATTAAATATCCTTTCATGTTATGTACACTTCTGGCTAATCAAATCCTAGTTTACTTTTCAGTTTCATTTAGTCCAATTACGCACTTCACTCATTCTATTTTTTTTTTATTCTGGCACGACTTAATAAGCGACCCTAAAAAATATTTAAAAAAAAAAAAAATCACCATCAAATATCCAGTTCTTAGCACTCTCTGCTGCCCCCGATTTAAAATTTATAAATGCGAAATCCTCCTCATCAGAAGCAAGCAGCCCAATCTGCTCTGAATATATATTAGAGCTTTAACATGAGAACAGGGAAATCTCCCATCTGGTAATCACATTCCCCAGAGCAGCTCAGGGAGAAGGGCTCTGCTCTCATTCCTAAAACATTCCCCCCTGCAAATTATGTGCATCTAAAACAAACATCTACACCAAGGGTCCTTTTGACTCCATCTGATTCAAAATGCACCAAAAAAAGAAAGAAAATGCAATCAAATCAGTTATTTATCATTTGTTATGCAAGATGAGAAAGTGGATTTGCAGCTGTATTAGAAAACAGCAGCGCATCGTGATTGTCTTTTTATCAGTACAACTTATTTTAGATGCAAACTAGAAGCGCCCGTGCTTTTCGTGCGCGCTTTCCTAAAGAAGACAATACAACTAAAGAATTGGGTGAAAAAAAAAAATAATAATACATCTGCAGAAACAATATCAAAACCACACAGGATGTGCTGGAAAAAAAACAAAACGTTTTTAATGCAACTTCACAAATTATGCACTATTTTGCGTATACAAGCAATGGAAATACACGAGGGGGAGCACAGTTCACAATCAGAATTTCACATGCAATAAGCAATAGTGTGACCCCAACGTATCCACCCCCCTTCCCCAACCTCCACGAGGTCAGAACGATAGCCTCCAGTTGTGTTTCTGATTTCTGGTACCAAATTGTCCACAACCGATCCTAATACACCCTAAAAACATGTGTCAAGCAGTTCTACTGAAGACATGTAAATTTCACTCAACTTTTTCGAAAATATCGATTTCATTATTCAAAGAAAACATTAAAATATGCCAAAAGGAAATTGTATACACTATGGAAAATACAATGACATTTAAAACTACTAATAACTGATTCAAGAAAGAGCAATGTTCCAAACATTGGACACTTTGTAACGTATACAATGAAGCTCGGGGCAAAGCGTGCTTTATTCATTCCAAGTATTATAAATAAAAATAACAGAAATGGAAGATATCTGAAAATTTGACATACCATAAACACTGGTGCTACTGATCATTTCTTGCTGCAATAACAAAAAAAGCTGAATCGGAATTTTCTCAAGCAGGAATTCCAAAGGTTGCTTTTCATTAAAGCCACTTTTCCTCTCAGCTATCAGATTTCACTGCCTTGAAACGTGGGCCCTTTTCGTCAGGTATTCATTTAACCTACATGCATATAATTAAGGGGAAAGCAACATCAACAAAAGCGATCTTGGGTAACAAGTGAAAGAAAAGCAAGAGAGGGAGAGGGAGAGAGAGAGAGAGAATGAGAGGGGGGAAAGGGGGAAAAATACAAGCACATGACCAAAGAATGCAATGCAAGTCCATGTCAATTTTCTCTCGCTCCCGCAGAAACTAGCAAGAGCTCCAGGGAGGGCAGTAATAGGATCGGAGGATTGCACATGCCATTAAAAATATAAATTTGTGAAGCACTGCAACAACCCACATCACACGTCCACCCCTGTAAACTATCAGAATAAATCAACAATACATAAAGAAATGTGCATTCAGTTTCATTTTTTCTCACTCTGTTGACCCAATGACATTTTATATTCTAGTTAATACTGCTGCAGTGATTAAGTGATCACAACTTTTTCCTTTTTATTTTTTCCCCACAGAAATAGGTGGACACCAATTTCAATTATTTCAACTTCCCCACTTCGCTGAATCAGACTTACTTTGCCCCCCAGTTGTGTGTTATTATTAAATAGCACTCACATCCTAAAGACGAAAGAGGTGGGAGGGAATGGGGGTCTCCTTTTTTTAGGCACGACTAACTCCTAATCCTCACAAGACTTTCTAATTTGAAATTTAATAATAATAAATAAATAAATAAATAAGTTGCAAAAATAATAGTGTGTGGTTTTTGGTTTCTAGTACATTTTTTTACATCCACTATCATGTTTTGTGGTTCCTGGACGGCGCTTATGAAGGGTATTTTTCCCCCCCAGATAAAGCGGTCGATCTTCCGTGGCATCGCTCCGGTATTTAAAAAAAAATGCCTAGATCAAAGATATCCACATGCAAACTCTTACCTGAATGTGCAGCAAGGCAGCCCTGGATGTTAGAATAACATCGATCCGATGTGTTTGCTGATGAATGGGTACTCGGGTTAAGTGAGGATGCCTGCGATTTGAAATCATTCCAAGTTTCTGAAGGGAAGACTGACTACAGCCTCTGCCATGTTGGAATTTCAAACCCAAAACAGCTGCTCCGGAGAAGCTAGCACGCCACCCCAGTGCGCATGCGCCGATGCTGCGGAGCCAATTTCAAATCACTTTTTTTTTTTCTTTTTTTTTCAGTCCCCGGCAAGATTTATTCAAGCAGCCTTCGGCACAGAGCTGCTTGACTTTCGAGTGGCTTTCTATTTGAGCAGCAGTTTTGTGCGATTCTGAGCGGAGACGTTTGTTAAACTGCCAGTCGATGACTTTCTTGCTTCCCGATTTTTTTCCAGTGTGTACAAACATTTACACATTTTTGTGCTGTTCGCCGCTGTCTAGTTAATCATTAGTTTTGACTAGGGTAGCACTTAATTTTGACCGTTTCCTTAACATTTTTTGCATGCTGCTGTTCATGAGGTCGTTAATTCTTTTGTGCTGAAAGTCCCAAATCCCAGTTAAAAACTTTCCGGAACCCTCAACTCGTTAAAAAAAATAATGATGCAAATAACTCATCTATACTACACTGGTTAGTTCATCCTTTCATTCACTGATACGTCCTACTGATCGGACGGGATTTAAACCGAGGGTTGTGAGGCAGCACCACTTACCACCGTGCGACCTCTCTGGAAAGTTTTCAATTCAGAATATGATCGGACCGTTTATTTCACTAACTGCAACTGTCTCGTCCCAAACCCTGCAACGCTTCTGCCCCTTGACAGGTAAGAGAAGATTCTTGTACATCCATGCGACACGGTTTGAATTATACTTGCCTGCAGCCGGTGCGGGCGTTGCCCGGGTAAGTAATTTTAAGGCAGAACAATCTTCTATAAATTTCTTAAACGTGTTACGTTCCATAGACAAATTAATATCATTTAATACATTTCATAGCTAAGAAATCCAGTAAAAGGCGCCCCTCTCTAAAGTGACTATAGTAAATAAAAAGGAACAAGGTACGCCTAGCGTTTACATTTTGGCTTGTAGAGAAGTCTAGTTTCTCTTCCTGAGAAAGTGAGATATGTGTGCCACATTTTGTTGGGCCAAAAGTTTGAGAATGTATAAAGAACAAACACTTGCGGAGCTTTAAATATTAAATTATTTGGCTTATGTCTTTATCCAACATCTGAGTAACACAACTGATCCCATTTCGTGTTTTTTTTCTTTCCAGTTGGAACACAGGCAGGTGAAGTGACTTGCTCATGGTCACATAGTGGATTGAACCCACACCCTCAGGGTTTGAGGTCCAAATCGTTAACCGCTACACCACACTTTCCATATTGTTAAGAATCCTAACAGAAAAATGACACATCCACACTCCCTTCCCCTTTTTCAGTCATTATTCATCTCATTTCAATAAAGGGTCCAACATCCTTCAAGCAGGCTACTTGTTATTTTTACACTCAAATACTTATACAGTGGCACACCCCATGGGCTGGGTACTACAAGTGTGCAGTTTAATTTTAACTCTAAATCTGACGTGAACTTAGGTTTTTAAAAATTTGACTTGCTTGTATGGAATGTTATTTGCTTTAAATAAATTCAATAAAATTCTTTAAAAAATGTAACTCAAAAGATACATATTTCTTTTCAGTCAGAATTATTTATTTACTTCCCAAGTGTTGCTCAACGCAAGTATTTTATTTGTTTCATTCAGTCCTTGAATTTAAGAGATGCATTCTTAAAAATGAATGAAACATATATTATTCACAATATAATGTAATAAACTAGCAAATTTAAGCAAATAACTGCATTGTGAAACAATAACTAAAAACAATAAAATGTGAACATGTCATGGAATGTATTTTTGTTGCTTATTTATGCATTCAATTACTGCTTCCTGTATTCATTTCATTGAAACCACACACAACATGGAATATGACTTAAAATGAAAACTGTCATTTTCACTTGTCAAAGCCGAGAGGGCGGGCTCCAGTGAGAACTATGTTTTGATTGGAGGATTTTCGGTAGGGTGCACATAGATCTTCAGCCATCAAGTGCTGTATTTACAGCAGAGAGATCAAATGCAGACTCCTGTTGGTGACTTCAGCACATCTTGAATTAAAGTAGTCTCTTTGGGCATTAATTCTCTTAAGTTTTTCTTGTACTTGTGTCCGCCAAGGATACCCACAGTCATAACTTTGAAAAAGCAGTGTGCTTCTTAGGAATCTTGTGGCTTATCAATATCTGCAAAGTTGCGACCCTTTTATCAATGATTCACCAATCAAAAAAAAAAAAAAAAGGTTTCTCTGGAGCCCACCCTCTCAACTTAAAAAAGACGAATGTCATGTTGCATGTGGTGTCACTGAAATAAATACATAAAGAAATAAGCAACAAAAAGCTTTTCATGACACTTTTTATTATTTATGCCCAGATACCATTGTGTTTTTATTTATTGTTACATTTCACAATGCATTCATTATTTCCATATATATATCCACCCATCCATTTTCCAACCCGCTGAATCCGAATACAGGGTCACGGGGGTCTGCTGGAGCCAATCCCAGCCAACACAGGGCACAAGGCAGGAACCAATCCTGGGCAGGGTGCCAACCCACCGCAGGACACACACAAACACACCCACACACCAAGCACACACTAGGGCCAATTTAGAATCGCCAATCCACCTAACCTGCATGTCTTTGGATTGTGGGAGGAAACCGGAGCGCCCGGAGGAAACCCACGCAGACACGGGGAGAACATGCAAACTCGAACCCGGGTCTCCTAACTGGGAGGCAGCAGCGCTACCACTGCGCCACCGTGCCGCCCCATATATATATATATATATATATATATATATATATATATATAGATATAGATATATATATATATATAGATAGATATAGATATACATATATATAGATAGATATAGATATAGATAGATATATAAAAAAATATTTTTTTATTTTGTCTAAAATATCCCTCCATACCTGCATGCGCACTAGCTTTGTTATCTGCCTTGTTGACATTATAGGCTCTGGCTTCCCAAAACTCTGGGATGGAAACTGGATATCTGGAAAATTAATTAGAATTATTTTTTCATTGTTAATAAAATACAATTCATAAAATAAATAATATAAACTAGTAGTAATGTTTCTATTAATAGTAGCAATAGTGTTCTGTGGTGGGCTGACATCATCCTGCTTTGTACCCACTGCACCCTGAGACATGTTGTAGAGCCCAAATACCCTTTAATTGAAATTGAGGATTTAGATTTTTAATGCATAATAATAATAATAATAATAATGAGTGCTATGGTGAATCACTGTGTAGAGCTGTTGCCTCACAGACTGGGTTTGAATCCTGGTCACTTTCTGTGTGAAGCTTGCATGTTGTCTTTCTGTCTACATGGAGTGTACCCTATCTATAAAGGACTGTGGACCTGGGCATGAGAGTGGCCTGCAGTAACCTGATTCTTCTTCCAGTGTTTGTCCTGCATTTCATCTGATGTTGCTGGGTTAATCACCTGCTCAGCTCCCTATGACTCTAAACAATATTAGATGCTTTTAGGAAATGGACTGTAGTACTAGGGTGTTTACAAGATTACATTTTGCCTGAAGAAGGGGCCTGAGTTGCCTCGAAAGCTTGCATATTGTAATCTTTTTAGTTAGCCAATAAAAGGTGTCACTTTGCTCGACTGTTCACTACAGGAAATGGACTGAAAGACTGTAAAAACAATGCTCTTTCAGGAGCCACTTTTTCAAGTTCACTCTTAAAAATGAAGGAGCCAAAGTGGTTCTTAACAGTAATGCAATAGAGGAACCATTTTTTGGTTCCCAGAGGAAATATTCTTATGAATGTTCCAGAAAGAATATTTATTTATTTAGATTGTGAACAGGTTCCATAGGTGACCATAAATTGATAACAGATTTGTGAATTACCAATGGGTTCATCATTTTAATTGCTGCATGCATTAGCAGATTCAAGTTCAGGTTTTCTTGATCTCTTACTATCCTGCTAGGTAGCCTACTATATATTAAAATTTTCTGTTTTGTGCACATATCAGGAACATTTTTCAAAGCCCAAAGAACCAATTTCATATGCAGAGAAACATTCCCAGAATGAAAGGATTCTTTGTCATGCAATGGATCTGCAAGAAACCACACAACCCCGGAGAGTGTGATATTAGAACTGATATTGTTAAGATTCTTCATGGCTGCTTTTATTATTGCTAATTTTTGATGCTGGCCTATTCAGTTAATGTTAAATGGTGCTGTTGGAGATAATGGTATTGGTGAAGCTGGTAGCCTGTGATGATTGTCATCATCATCATCATTATTCAAGACACTAGGGCAGAGCAATGTTTAGAACGTTCTCCTTACTGCTCAGAGTCCAGGGTTCAAAACTCTGCTCCATCACTGTGTAAATTGTGAATAACTTCCACATGTCACATTTTTTCTCCTGTCATCTCAAACAGTACCTGGTGATTCAGAATTGGCCCCTCGTAAACTGGGTGTGAGGCGGCATGGTGGCGCAGTGGTAGCGCTGCTGCCTCGCAGTAAGGAGTCCAGGGCTCACATCCCAGGTTCTCCCTGCGTGAAGTTTGTATGTTCTCCCCAGTGACTGCGTGGGTTTTCTCTGGGTGCTCCGGTTTCCTCCCACATTCTCATGACATGTAGGTGAGGTAGATTGGCAAAACTAAATTGGCCCTAGCATATACTGAGTGTGTGGGTGTTCTCATTGCGATGGACTGGCATCCTGTCCTGGGATTGTTCCTGCATTGCACCTTATGCCAGCTGGGGTAGGCTCCAGCACAAGTCCCACAACCCTGTTCAGGACAAAGTGAGTTAGAAAATGACTGAGTAAATTGGGTTTAGCATGCCCTGCAATAAATTGGTGCCTTGTGCCCAGTGCTATTGGTAAAGGCTGCAGCGCCCCATGACACTGAAATGATAAGACAATCAAGAAATAAATGGATGGCATAGTAATTAATAAGGCAGCTTGAGCACTTCAGAGCCCTGGCTTTGTTACGGGTCTTCGGGGAGTTTGCACATTCTGCCCTGTGGACATGCCCTCTGATGAGATGAATTCCCTCCTTATACCCAAGACTGTATACCTCTGTACGATCCTGTTTTGGAATTTGGAAGTTTAAAAAGCAGATTTATTATTATAATTATTATTCAGTGTTGAAGCTCTGTTGACTCAAATGTTATAATTAATAATAATAACAACCCAGGACTAAGTAGGTGAAGAATAAAGCGATTCTACAGCCACCTGATGAATGGTATAAAGTGTGTGTGATAACCATTTCTGTTTCTTTCTTTTGCAGACACATATTGACACCGCCGTTCTCTAACTACAGTAAACCCAATATCTGGAGTCTTTGAAATCTGTAATGCTGCTAAGTAAGACATTTTTCACTATCTCTTTACATCTTTAATGTTTCATGTTTTTATATCTGGCCCCTAGGGTCTCAAATTTGCAAGTGTTGGAAAGCCCTAAACTGTCAGGTGTCTTTTTCAGTAAATGTTTGGGGAAATTGCATGGGTAATGTTGATGTTTGCATGACAACATATGCAACATATGGGTTGCCGTCTCTTGTTATATTTGTTAAAAATATTTTGATGAACAGGACTGCAGGATGACTGCATTTGTTAGATTTGCATTTTATCATTGGACAGAATCCTTTTTTTTTTTCAACTGGGCAGAATATTTTAGACAGTGAAATGAAAGAACGATCGGCAAGCCTGTGCGCTTGAAAACTGGATTTTAATTTTGGGTGTCTGATGACTGGGTGACATGGCTGATTAAGTCGAAGGAGATACGTTAGGGAAATGTGAAATATGGCGATGTTTTCTCGAAAAGGACATCATAATTCTGAGCTACTTTTTACAGTACAGATGAATGACTGATCCAGACTGATTTAGACTAATGTTTTGAAAACCCGTACAACCTACAACTGATTATTCTTTATCCTGGATGAATAGAGGTAGACCTTCATTTATAGGTCAAACACGGAGTCGAAACAAAAAAACAGAAGACAAAGACATGTTCTGACCTCCTCTGAGCGGTCACTGACCCTCCAACTAAAAAAATGATAACAAATAAAGATGTAGATGGCATCAAAATGTGGGATGTGAGGCTTAAACCTCCTGCATCTCAGTGCTAAACACACAGTCCGATAGAAAGCAATGGGCCACAAGGTGGAATATTTAGATTTTTAGCCTTGGGCACAGAATTTATTGTACAATTTACATTTGGAACTCTCCAGAATATATAGAATAAAAAACAATTCAATTTGAATACTTTCATTTTTTTTAGCATTTTCAGTTAGCAGCATATTTATGGGAAAACACTGCAGAAATTAACACAATCTGTCTGTCCGCTTTATAAACACAGATGCCTGCAACACCTGTTTCCCAAATACTAAGTGACAAGAAAGCTAATTTTAAGATAAATGCTTAAAGATAATGTAAACAAAAATGTTATTCAGGAAAAAATTTGCAGCTCATTTTTTTTAACGTTTTAAAATAATACTAAACTGTACATTAGCAATGAGGCATAGAACTCATTATTAGATAATTTATTAAATCCATGCTGCAGACGTTTACAGGGATTTCAGTGTCAGAGCTTAAATACAATTTTCTTACACATCATTTACGTGAAATAAATGGTAAAAATGTGTACACATTAACATGCAAATGACATTTAGAATATAGATTAATGATATACGCACTCAAAGATGCTTAAAGAATAAGGCAATTTACACAAATAAAAAATTACATTTAATTTGCTCACACATCTTCTCTGTGAGCATTCAGTTTTTGTAGCCACTTTGGACTTTAACGTCTTGTGAGAGTTGTTCTGTCATGCGAAAACATCAGCTTGCAAACTAATATTCTGTTAAGAACTGAAACGGGATCACATCAGGATGATTCAATCCGAAAAGGAAACAAAAAAGTAATTCTGATTTTTAGCTGTAGTAATATCCAGAAAATGAATGATTTCTTTTCTTTTTTGGAAATTTTTGAGGGCAGCATTGTGGCAATGTGGCAGCTCTGTACCTTGCAGTAAGCAAATGCAATGTTCCCAGCATGGACTTTGCATGTTCTACTCATGACCACATGGATTTCTTCCCACAGTCCAAAGATACGCAGCTTGTTATATTATTTTCTTTGTCTTATGTTTAATTTGTTAGTATTGGTCATTTGTTGCAATCGTTTCAATTGATATTGATCTGCACATTTATTATTTAGTAGGTAGTTCTGATATATTATAATTTGTGTTATTTCTTAATTATTTGTCATCAATGTATCATTTAGTTTTTTAGTATGTGACTGTGTTCTGCAATGTTTTTTGTGCTTAAGGGTGGGTCCTCAAGTGACTGGACCACCCTTACCTCACCACTAAGGGACCTCTCTCCCCCCACCCCTTTTTAAAGCAGCCTGAGTAAATCCCCTTAGTAAGTGAGTCCCTTGTGGTTCATTGAATGCGTTTTGGAAGAGAGCTAGGTGAGACTTCCTCTTTCTTTGTTTTCTGCTAGGTGTCTTTATCTTTTATTTCTGTTTGTTGGATGTTTCTTCTGGATTTCATTTTGGGATTTTTTGTCCTGAATTTCATTTTAGGCAACTTCTTTTTGTTCCTTTTTTGAGACTTTTACTTTTTACTTTTGTTATAATGAACATTTTTGTTTGTAATGATTCCTTGTGGAACTTGTCTAATTAAGCCAGAGTTTACAGTTCTCCCTTTTGTAAGGCATACTTAATTATATTTTTAAAATATTTTTGATAAATATATTGGTAGATTACTACATTTGCCATTTCTCCTTGTAGGCTGAATACCAACCAAACTCCAGTTACCTGGAAACAGGCTCACCAGGGTCAGGCATATTTTTAGGTAGGATAGTTAGGATTCAGGCCTATTTTTTGTGGATATCTTTGAAGGCCTTTTTCTATTGTGTGGTGCTGGAATCACAATACAGGTTAATTGGCATTTCTAAATTGGCCCTAGTGTGTATGTGTATGTGTGTTCCCCTTGCGATGGACTGGCATCCTGTCCAGGTGTTGTTTCCGCCTTGTGCCTAGTTCTTGCTGGCAAGGAATCAAACTGCCCCACAACTCTGCCATTGTTGAGTGGTTTAGTAAAACTGATGGAAGAATGAAAAAATGTAATAGATAAAGTAAATTTGTCACTTTATCAAAACTAACTTTTAACTTGTTTGTTTCTATTTTTAAATCAAAGGAAGTTATTATTAATAAAAGGTGGCATTTAAAAACACGACACTTGTGAAATACTCTCAAGATTTATTTTGAGTCATTAGGATCCAAATGAAATATATTGGCATACTTTCCCAAACCCACACAGTCTAGTGCAAGTTCATGGAGCAGTGGAGCCCATCCTAGTAGCACTGGCCATAAGGCAGAGAGCTGCCAAAAACATGGTGTCTGTCCATCCCAGGGCCCGCTTACACAGGTGCCAGTTTGGAACACCAGCAACAATTAACCTAACCTGTATGCCTTTGGGGATGTCGGGAGAAAATCCATGCAGACAATGGGGACAGCGCGCAGAGTCCAAACAGATAACATCGGGACATGGAATCTGCACTCAGGATGCTGGATCCTGGAGGCAGCCTCAGTAATAACTACAATACAAGCATATTTAAGAGAAAAAGAAGAAGTCTCATTAAAGGGATAATTTATTACCACATGCAAAATTCCTTTTGGCCAAAGGGAGTTAAATGCTCATCAACAGGATTCCTTCATTCATAACTGAATATCCATCTTCATATATAGCACACAATTTCCCTTAATTCATAAATATGTATATATATATATGTATATAATATATATACTGTATTGTCTCACATACACAAGCATCAGGTCTGTCTCACGAGTGTTGGGTCAGCTAAAAATACAGGGAAAGTTTTCAGTGTGAAACTACCACTAATACTTAATGCTATTTATTTTATAATAGAGAAGAAATCACCAGAAAAATGCTGACACTACTTCCGGTTTGAACATCGCCAGCTCTGCCCCCTCTGCTTTCACTCCTAAATAAACAGCCTCAAAACAGAAATTTTCCCAAAAAAGAAGGTCTTTATCTCCCTCCGGTAGCTACTTTCAGGCCTCAGCAGTTAACAACATGTCACATGTGGTGTTTAACCTTCATTTTTCATTATCTTTGTACATTTTCATCTTGAACATTAAGCAGGGTAACACCTAGCGCCCCAAGCCCTTATTTTTGTGTCTTTTCTGATTTAGTTTATATATATATATTTATATATTGCCACAAATGTACAGTATGTCGGAGGATTTCCTTACAGGCTCTGTAGAGGTATGTAATAATAAGCGCCAACAGGAAGAGAGGAGACACTATCAATAAGCTCCCCTCTCTTCCATCCACAATGAAAAACTTCCCAGTGAGGGCAACTGACTCTACTCCTTCCACTTCACCATCCATAAAAGCCCCGGTTTCCCAGAACAAGCGACATTTTGGCAAGACCGACCTGCCAGACATAAGTCCCGAACAGACTGACCCTGACCTATGGCTAGAAGACAAATTTATTTTAAATAGCCTTTTGAAGCCTGAACATCAGAGCAAAGATGCCAGAGTAGCATACCTTTTGTTTATTTTTATTTTGACATTAAATGGAACAAACTGGTTGGTGCCCCAAAATTTTGTGCTGGCACCCAGCCACAATATATATGCACCTTATGCAACACATACACAAAAAGTCCCAAAAGCATCTTCTTAAATGTGTGCACTTAAGCCAACGTCACCTTACACAGCTTTTAGTCATGTGGTGTCTCAGAGTTGTCGACTGCCGCTGCTGATCTCGATGCCAGACCATGTCAGGTGAAAATCACTGGGCAAGTCTAATTTACTGATTTACTAATGTGCTGACCTTCCAACACAGTCATGCTTGCACTTTTTGTGACAGCCAATAGCATGCTGCCTGGTGGAGTCGGCACCATATGAAGGGTTAACAGCCATGGCAAATTCAGCTGCAATCTTTGCCCTTTTTTGTTTTTTCCATGGTAGGTAAAACATGGGACATGGGACAGATAAGCTTCTCTTCCGTGTGTGAGGTCCAAAATATACAAGTTCCTTTTTTCATATTGCTGCATTCTATGCATTTCACTTCTGGAGGAGCATTCATTTGTTGACATGTGTCATGCAGACAGATCCTGGGCCGATGGGCATAGGTTTTACCAAAGCGAAATCGCAGACTAGGATGGAGTGATTCGCTGGGCATGTTACATTATGTGACTGACTTCACTAGAGCACACGAAATTGACTCCGACTTACTAAAATTATACAAATGAAAGCTAAAACTGAAAATCCCTGGAAACTTTGCTTAATGTGACATGGCCTTTAGCTGTCATTAATAGCTATAGCTAAGTTTGAAAAAGGGTGATTGGTTGAGTCTAACCATGAAGGAGAGAATTGCACAAAGTGTAAAAAATATAAATCATGTTCCATGCTTATACCTGAATTTTCCACTGAATCCGAAACTTTAAATGTTACCCTTTATGACCACAAGAGGATAAAATGAGGCAACATGATGGCATTGCTGCATGATGGGTGATGGAAGAATGGGGAGTCATCAAACAACTGCTCCCAAAAGGGTGTGTTGAAGAAAAAGGTTCATTAGGACATGAGACAGACTTTTGAGGAATGATCCACTATCAGTCAAATGCCAGCAGGACACACCTGAGAATGGCAGACGTGCCATATAATTGCAAGTGACTGCGACACTCAATTTTTACATATTCTACTTCTTTTGGCTGCTTCCGTTAGGGGTCGCCACAGCGGATCGTCTTCTTCCATATCTTTCTGTCCTCTGCATCTTGTTCTGTTACACCCATCACCTGCATGTCTTCTCTCACCACATCCATAAACCTTCCCTTAGGCCTTCCTCTTTTTCTCTTGCCTTAGCATCCTCTCCCCAATATACTCAGCATCTCTCCTCTGCACTTGTCCAAACCAACGCAATCTCGCCTCTCTGACTTTGTCTCCAAACCGTCCAACCTGAGCCGGCCCTCTAATGTCCTCCTTTCTAATCCTATCCATCCTCATCACACCCAAGAGGACTTATTTTGTGCATGATTGCATATATGAGCAAATCCAAGAAAGGAATACAGAATCTTATTCAAATTGATTTACACGTATGAAAGTTAAGTCACAGTGGATAGTGAACATGCAATGATAAAGAAAATTATTTTAATTGTATATCTGGAAGATGACTTCACGCAGCATGACATACAGGATCATAATGCATTATAGATGTTGACAGATTTTTTTTTACAATTTCAGTACAAGAAGATTAAAGGACATGCAGCAGCACGATAAGTCAGAGACACAAAATTGAACCTCCATTGTTATAATTTAATTCTGTAGTGTCCAATGGCCTAGCATTTATGCTGATGTGCCTGCCTCTTGTTACTGAACAAGTATTTCTAATGTCTTCAAGATGATTAAATGGACATTCCGGCTTGATTCATAAAAACAGGAACCCTTTTTGGGTGATCCAGACAAAAAAAAAACAGGTTTTGGAAATGCCTGTCAAATGTAAAGCTCAGCATCTGCCTGGAAAGAGACAGCAACTGTAGCTTTGTGATGTGAAAGGAGATTTTGTGATTGACGTTCAATTGAGAAAGTACCATGTGAGATCCTCAAGTTACTCATTTTAAGCTTTTTATCTCCACTCAAATATTACAGCAGTTTTTCAGAAAGTAGATAATGTCAACTTCACCCACAGTTCCTGCTTCTTCATATTGATAAAAAGGTTCATTTCTTCAAAACATCTCCTGGGTGCTCATAATTTAATGAGCACTGAATCTTTTCACCAGCAAATCTGACCAAGTTTTTACTAGACTCGCTCGCACATAGAACTGGTAAAAATAACAGTTTGCTATTTTTATTGTGGGCGGAATGGAAGTGCTGCAGGTAGTTACAGTTTATTTATTCATTCATTTTTTTTACAATTGGAGCGCAAGCAGAGGTACAGAAAAATGTTATAAATAAGGGATGCTACCAACATTACAGAAACTAAAATTTTTGTGGCATTGTTATACAGTATGTTTTAATCATTGTGTTTTTCTGATATGGCTTCATTTGTTTCTGGATTTTCAGTGCCATTTTTGTGATTTTGTTTTGTATATTTGTTTGTTTTTCTTTGTAAATTTTTTATTGTATTAATATTTTATTGTATTGTAATTATTTTATCTATTTTCTGCATGTTTTTTTGTGGGCACCCCCCAGTTTTGGAGGGGTTGCTACTGTGATGTTAAGGAAATGACTTATAAATGATGTCTTTGTCTGGACAGTATAAAAGTCAGAGAAATCCTGGGCAGTTTCCGTCAATTTGTATATGGATTAAAGGTTTTGAAATTTGAATTTGTACATTCATTTTGTCTAAAACCTGTTTTTTAATTGCGTTTTGTCACAATGCTATTTTGTTTTCCCGTTTAGACACAGCTACGTTATGTTTCTGATGGCTCAATGGAGATCTTTCCCAGAGTTCCCCAGAGTGGCCTCATTTATGGTGTTAATTTTGTGACAATATTAAGGTCACTCCAGGTGTTTCTAGGGTATCTGAGACTGATGGATGAATCTCTGCATTAAAAGATCATTATTTAGTCCTTCAGGTTTTTTAAACGCTCGCCATTATTTTTGACTCTGAATTTTCTGTTTGCATTTTGGTTTTGACAAAAGATCTCCTTGTCTCCTGGTTTTGATCATTCATTTTCTTTTTACTTTCTCTTGCAACTCAGTATGCCTAGTGCAACTAGTGAACTTTTGACGGTTCTCGAAAAGATTTATCAATTATCAAATCACTGCATCTGTCTAGTGTTTCTAAAATTCTGCAGCTTCGTTATAAGAAAATTCAGGCAATGAGTGTGATACAAATACAAATAATTCCAAGTTCCAAGTACTTTTGTTTTAAAAATTAAATTAAAAACAGTTTACACAAAAAAGAGAAGCGATAACACACAAAAAATGAAAAGTTCTTGTATAAGATGATTCTTTTTAAGGTTAGCATCTCTTATTACTTTTTTCAGTACATTCTCTTGTATGTTTCTTACACCTGCATACATGGGGTCATATGGTCAGAAGACGGCATGTCGTTCTATCTGCAAGCAAATCTAAAGTTCATGTTACTACATTACACATATAGAGTAGCTGAGTAATAAGGGGGTTCTATTACAAGTTTATCTTTAGGGGATTAAACAGAATCTTCTATTTATGAATCTTTGCTTGTTTCCTGGTTCATGGTTTATAGATCGATAGATAGATACTTTATTAATCCCAAGGGGAAATTCACATAATCCAGCAGCAGTATACTGATACTACAAAAAAAAAAAAATTAAATTAAATAGTAATAAAAATGAAAAAAAATTAAAATAAAATTAATGTTCGCATTTACTCCCCCAGGTGGAATTGAAGAGTCGCATAGTGTGGGGGAGAAACGATCTCCTCAGTCTGTCAGTGGAGCAGGACGGTGACAAAAGTCTGTCACTGAAGCTACTCCTCTGTCTGGAGATGCTCCTGTTCAGTGGATGCAGTGGATTCTTCATGATTGACAGGAGTTTGCTTAGTGCCCGTCGCTCTGCCACAGATGTTAAACTGTCCAACTTTAATCCTACAATGGAGCCTGCCTTCTTAACAAGTTTGTCCAGGCGTGAGGCGTCTTTCATCTTTATGCTGCCACCCCAGCACACCACCGCATAGAAGATTATATTATATTCTGGTCCCTTACTAAATTGTTTTCCTGACTGTCTCATTCTAGTAGAACATGTGTGAAATTAGAGTTAGAATTAAAAAGCCTTTATTGTCATTGTACCAGTACTGTGAAATTGTAAAAGCTACACCTGCAAATGGTGCAAATACAACAAGCAACGACAAAATAATAATAGAAAAAGATCACATTCTATAACAAATAAATACCATACATAAGTAAGTTGCAGAAATTATTATCCACTAAAGTAATCATCGTACATACTGGTGAACAAAAAAAAAAGGAAAGAAAAAAATACAACAGTTCAATGAGTTTTTAAGATTTAAAATTCTGATGGTCCAAGGATAAAAACTATCTGCAAATATTTTTGTTCTACTTTGCGCTACACTGTTCATTGAAAATGTGCTATATAAATAAATGTTTTTCGTCGTTGTTGTTGTACTTTTAATGCTCTTGTTCCTCTTGCTGGCGGGCAGTTGTGTGAACAATGAGTGGCCAGGATCGAAAGGGTCTTTAATGATTTTCCTGGCTCTGTGGAGGCATTGGGCACTGGAGATATCTTCCAGGGAGGGCAGAGAGCAGCCATTGATTTTCTCTGGCATGGATATTACCTTCTGCAGAGCTTTCCTGTCTGCTGCTGTACAGCCAGCATACCATGTTGAAATACAGTATGCTAAACCACTCTTGATGGTCGAGCGGTAGCTCCCACTTTATTTCCACTTTGTTTAGAAGTCTCAGGAAATGCAGTCGATGTTGGGAATTTCTGACCACCGCCAGAGTGTCTGCTGTGCAGTTCAGGTCCTCAGAGATCTAAGTTCCCAGGAACTTAAAGGAGGTCATCCCTGTTGATGTAGAGTAGGACTGGCTCTGCTCTGTGCCTCTTGAAGTCTTTAGTTTTGTGGGTGTTTAGTGACAGAGTGTTCCTGGAGCACCACACTGACAGATTCTGCACCTTGTCCCTATATGATGACTCATCGTCATCAGTTATGAGACCTACCACTGTGCAGTTATCAGCGAACGTGATGTCTGCAAACTAAAGCCACGCCACCTTGCACTTCAGACTGGCATCTTTCAGGACGACCACTATTCATGACACTTGTGCACTTTGACACTGTGAAGAAACCCAAAAGAGAACCAATCTGCTACAGCGCCACTCTGCCACACACTGAAGCAAAGAGTATGGAAGGAGGATGCACTCCATTTTGAAGGTAAGTCAGGCTAAAATAAAAAAAAAAGAATTATTTACCTTTTTCAGAATTCATGTTTGAGGATCAGATGAGTTACCCACACACTTAATGGTTTAGCACGAGTACAAAAAAATGATAAAGAACCACACCATACTCTAAGAGCTTAACAAGACTGATTACTTCATTTTTACCATTATCATGGGTCATCAGAAATGCCTCCAAAACAGGTGGAAACAACACCTGTGATGTTGTACAGCAACTGGCCACTGTTGGTGTAAAAATTGCACATTGTTATTTGTATATTTTGTGTTATTTTTTAAACATGAACAATCAATTATTAACAGATAGTTACTGTTTTCATTCATTTTGGTAAATTTATTTTTGTTTTTAATTCATTCCGTTCCTTGTTTTTGTGACACAGAAGAAATATCACATACCCAGGAGAGTCGCATGCAAGATATCACTTGATGTGATGGTATAAATATGACCATGGCCCCTCAATTCATTTTCCCTCACACTAATAACAGAAATAACAAAACTTTAGCAAGTTAGCTTTTCAACACGTAGGCCAAGCGCCTATTCATTTATGGTTTCGGTTTCCTCTTGGCTTTGACTTCTGAGTCTTGGTTTTACCCTCATGTTTTGTTCATTTAGTATATCGGTGCCCTTTCTGGTTTTGACATTGCCGGCTCCTCACTATGATTTGTGTCTCACCTTTGTATTTTCTGGTCCTTACCTTATTTTTAATAATTCTTGGAGACAGGAGTCTCATTACAGTTGGTAATACAGTATCACAATCTCTTGCATTTTCTGCTCTCCACTGTGAAATTCTTTAGCATCACTAAGACCAAGGCAAGGACTAATTCTTATGTGGGGCTTATTTATTCATTTCCGATGAAGGTCTCCATCTTCTTTTTGCAGTCCTCTCATATCAAAGGATGTGTTCCTCTACCTTGCAGGATGGACTGCTACTACTCAAACATCTAGCCGCACCCAGCCTGTGGAGCTCTCTCAGGTAACATTTGTTTCTGGAGCAAATTTTCATACATACTGTAGGGTGTAGCTCAAAGTGCTTTACAAGATATAAATAAAAAATAAGAAAAGAACAACAAATTAGAAATAGATAAAATAATCATGAAGAAATACCAAAAATAATAAGTATAAATCAATATGTACTTACATTACATAGAAATACTGATAATAGAAAATGTTCTATGCAGAAATATTTGTGCCCAATGTTACATATGGCCTACTGTTTAAATAAGTACCTTAAACATAGGAAAGATGCTATATAAATAAAATGCATTATTATTATGTATTATTATTATTAAACAACAACAACATTCATTTATATAGCACATTTTCATACAAAAAAAATGTAGCTTAAAGTGCTTTACATAATGAAGAATAGAAAAATAAAAGACACAGTAAGAAAATAAAATAAGTCAACATTAACTAACATAGAATAAGACAGGGGTCCTCAATCACGGTCCTGGAGAGCCGCAGTGGCTGCAGGTTTTTGCTCCAACCCAGTTGCTTAACAAAAAGCACTTATTGCTAAAGTAACACTTCTGCTTCACTTTAGTGATTTTGAGCCCTTATTGCTTAATTTTGTCTTAAACAGCTATTTTAATTGTTCCTTATTATCAGTAACATGCAAATGACAAGAGAGAGCAGCATTTCTCCATTTAGCTTATTTACATTTACACCTGTGTGTATTTATCTGCACTATTGGGTTTAATTAAATACTTGGAAGAAAAATGAAGAGAAAAAAGTGAAGGACTGAGAATTACTCGTCCATTTTAGCCTTCAAATCATTTGCATGATAGAAAGGGAAAGAAAATCTAGGATATGAGAATGACCTGACATAGCGGAGTTAATTTAATTTCATAGCTTGTTAGTGCTTTATTGGCAAGAATTGCTTTCTAATTAAGCAACCAGGTCAGAACAAAAACCTGCAGCCACTGCGGCTCTCCAGGACTGGGATTGAGGACCCCTGGAATAAGAGAAAGGTCCGATGGCTCGGGTGGACAGAAAAAAAAAAAAACTCCAGACTGCCGAAGAAAAAAAAAAAAATCTGCAGGGATTGCAGACCATGAGACCGCCCAGTCCCCTCTGGGCAATGTCTTTAAAGAAGTATGTCTTTATATAGATACGTTTTTAAGCCTCTATAGATAAGTCTAATTCTATGGTCAGATGGCCAGAAAGGACAGGGAAAATAAATTCCAGGAGTGAAATGCTGGAGAAAAAAAAAATATCTGCAGGGGTTCCAAGGCAAAAAGACCACCCAACCCCTACTGGCAGTCAACCTAACATGTACTTAAATGTACTTAAATAGGTAATTATGTTTTTTTAAGCTTCATACCTGGAGATTTGATGCAGTGTGTCTAGTCAACAGTTGAAGTATCCACTTATATTCCAACATCACAGGTGGCTGCACAGTACTTTGATGAAGTGGCGGCAGTGAAAATCTGCACAACAGATAAAATGGAAAACAGGGAAAAATAGAGATTAATAATAACTGCAAATGCATGACCAAAGTATGATATTACTATGCATGTATAATCTATTTGAAGTAGAACTAACAGATTGCTGCCTGCTCACACTCAGTCTGTGAAGGGCTGTCTCCATGATGTTATTTTCTCAGATGCCCAGTAATGGGCAATTAGTGATTCATAATATAACAACATGTTTCATAATTTTATTTTTTTTTTTTCAGGAAGACCCACAATTTTGATTTTCCAGTTTTCATGATGTCCAAAGTGTTAATAAAGAGGTCCCAGACCACTTCCATATTTCACATTGGGCATGTTTTGCAAAAATATTCTTAGGAATCATCTCCACTTCAAGTGTCCGCACATTGATTTTTTTTTTTAATCTCCAAGGAAGGTTTTTCATTATCATATTAGTTCTTAATAGGATTCATAATTGTTTATAATCAGCTTTTTTTCTCAAAAACATACCACTGCTACAACAAACATGTAATTATGGATACAAAGACATCAGTTCGAACTTTTAGTAGTATTACAAAGTATGAATCAGTTTTAAAACGATGCAAAAGCAGTACACAAGTCTACAGAATTATAGTTCAACACCATTTTGCACAGCTCCCCATGCAGAGTTGTTTCTTCGCTCAGTGCCGTTGGGTTAGGCATTATCTCCCTAGGATCCCAAATTGTAGAATAAACTGGTTGGAAAACTGATAGATAGACATTATGCCCTACAGCAAAACATAACCAAAAGTAAGTCTGGTTTAATACTTGGAAAGGCTCCTAGCAGCTGCAGGCATTTCCCTAATTTTTTCTAAAGTACATATCGTACTGGTGTTAGGTTTTTCTCCAACTTATTTGAAGGAGGCCTAAATGTTTTTGATAGTGGCTGTTGATATTTCAAGGAAATTGTGTTGAGAACTACATTATTTGTAGCCTAGTTGATTGCTTCCTTACATTTGATACTGCCCAGACAGACTCCAGCAACCTGTGGCGCCAAGGGGATGGCTAAATAATGGATTCATAGATAGAAAACAATATTTGTAGCAAAATGAAAACAACATGTAGTAGATATTTTTACAGGTCCAGTATGTGGTGAGCATACTTTGCTTTTGCTCTCTGATGTCACCAGAGCAGTGTGTTTTACACAACACTTTTTGCACTTCTTTGTGTCTCTGATACCCAGTCCAAGATGACCGTCAGATCCTCCCCATTGGCGATTCATAACCGACAGTCATAATGGAGCTAAGGCTTAAACTTTCCACAGCGAGATACTTTGTAAATTTTACACAGAACTTTCCCATTGCATAAATGATCATGATTAGCTGTTGTTCAGTCTTAAATATCTGTCAACAAATTCCCTATCTCTTTTCCTTCACCCCACTGTTTTAAATAATGCCAACAGGCATTCATTATTACGTAATCTTTGAACTGTTTTTAATCATCTTCATAACATTATCAATCACAAACTTAGGAGGAAGTACCCTCCAATAAGCAGTACTGTAGCACCGTATAAAAACATCTTATATATAAACGTCTACGTGGGTCTGTCTGTCCGGGCTGAAAGTGCGAGGCAACAGCATGAAGCTCAAAGAGCTGACAAGGTGGCCCCAAGTTAACGAGTCAGAAGAAGAAAGAATTGTGAGGCTACGGCAAACTCGCTTAGCTGCTAATACACAAGTGAAGCAAGCACATCGAAACCTCCAAGGAGAGAGAGACTTGCTTACTCACTGACAGAGAAAGGGAGAGAGCACGTCTGCAAAATGAAACCACTGACTCTGCATTTCAAATTTTTTTATGACGATTTCAATAGTTTCTAGGAGACCAGGCTTTTTACAGCAAGGGCTTACACAGCTAGAAGGACTATAATAAGTTTGTCAAGTGAAAGGAGACCATTGAGACTGCTAAACAAGCTTGTTTGTTTAGTAAATAGCTAACCTATCTCATATCCCATCCAGATACTTCTTAAAGGTTGCAAAGGTTTCTACTTCAACTTCAAATCTCGGTAGTTTCTTCCAGACTCCCACAACTTTTTGCATAAAAAAGTGTCTCCTGGTTCAGTCCTAAATGCGCTTCCCCTTAATTTCCGCTGCTGTCCTCGAGTTTGTGATTCATTATTTAGTTGAAAGAATTCTCAGCTGAATCTTGTTTATCAATGCCTTCAAGGAGTTTGCAGATGTGGCTTAGGTCCCTTGCAGTCTCCTCTGCTCGAGACTAAATAGATTTAATTCTCAGAGTCTCTCAGAGTAGCATATGTGCGTAAGTCCTAGGAGGCATTTGGTTGCTCTCCTCTACACAGCTTCAAATGCTGCTGTGTCTTTTTTTGGCATGGTCATCAGTACTGCAGATGCGGTCTCGCATGAACATACCGTGGCTTGATTTGTTTTCAGCAGTTTTTACGATATAACCTAACAGTTTATTTGCCTTTTAATTTGCTTCTACACATTGCTTAGATGTTGGAAATGTTGTGTCAACATAAACCAACGTAATCCTTTTTAGAGTTTCCTTTCGGTAGGACAGTGTCTCCCATCTTGTACTTATAATTGATGTTCCTTTTGCCCAAGTGTAGCATTATGCACGTTTCTACATTAAACTGCCTCTTCCAAGTGTCTGCCCACTTCTGAACCTTCACCAAATCATTTTGAATTATTTTTGCTACCTCCTCAGTGTCTGCCATTCCTCCAATTTTAATATTATCTGTGAATTTTACAAATGTGCCAACTGTTCCAAAATCTATTTAATTAAAATAAATCAGAAAAAGTAATGGTCCCAGGACAGACCCAACGAGGGTCTCTGCTGACAGCCTCACCACATGTGGAGCATTTTCCTCTTATCTGTTCTCTTTGTCTCCTGCTTTTAACTAAGTTGAGATCCAGTTTTGTAGGTTACTTCTGATGCTAGTAACATTAATCATTCGTACTGGACTGAGTCTAAGTAAGTTATGTCTCACGTTTTGCTTTTGTGACCCCACTTCTTGAGCCTATAAGAACGGGCAAGTTAAGTGACTTACTCACTACCATACAAAACACACATCACACACAAAATATGACATCCATATTTGAAAATAATTATGCAAAAGTATTTATTCCTTTTATTCTATTTTAATACAGAAATTATAATTATCAACCTTCTCTTGAGCAACATGTCATTTAAAGGTCTTTTACACTTGTTAATTATCATCAAATCAAGCTACAAAACATCCAAATTTTTAAACATATCAGTCACACCTTTGACATTTATTAGCGCGTTAAGTGCAAGTAGCAATGTGAACAGAGCAGACGGTCCTGCTTTGGTTTGTATTATCACCTACATGATGAAAGGCAGACTAGTTGTATTGTGAAGCAGTGCTTAACACTCCTGACACGTAGCTTCATGGTTCATATGCCAGCTTAGGCATGTCTGTGGGTTTTGCACGCTCCCACTGTATCTGTGTGAGTTTTCTCCAGGGTCTTCATTTTTCCTCAAATCAACCCAAAGATACTCATGGTTACTTGAACCTTTGTTCTTGTTATGCTGCGATGGAAAAAGTAGCTGACATCATGACGGCTTTTTAAGACTAAATAATTGAGAAACGAAGAGATTTCTTTGGGGTGCATCATGCAGGTAATCAATGGGCAGGCAGAAGAGTGACAGCACAAAAAGACACAAGAAAGCAGGACCAAAACACAGAACGCAAGCCCAAAATCAAAGTTAAAAAATAAAAGTAAGGGGTTCATAACCATAGACTAAAGATCCTTGCTTTTGAAAAGTTGGTTTTATTGACATATTCTGATGGAGATTCTGGCCTCAAATCATTTGAAAACCTTTAGTCTCACTTTTACATTCCTTCTTCCAGCTTTTTCTTCTACCTACAGTTTCATTCAGTGCTTAGTGCAACAACAACAAGAATTGCCCAGAATCGGACAAGAAAGGCCTCAATCGGCTTTAATAGGCCCTGTTTTTTGACAGGGCACATGACGTCTCCTTTACCCTGTCATTCTTTTTTCTCTCTTTCTGGCATCCTTTCTTCTCTCAGGAGGTCTGTCTCAATTATTTGCTCCCTGCTATGTCAGACTTCCTGTAAACCTTTGCCTCTCATCTCTCTGTGGTCCCAGGGCCTCACATTATCCTCTCCATTTTGCTGGGATACAGTTTTTAAATAAGTCATATTTTCATCAAGAAACCCCAATCCAATCATCATTTTACTCAGTTTAATGTTGCACACAGGTTAGATATTATTACTCGTAAGCTGCATTTAGTGGACCTTTACCCTGTGATGCCCCTTGGATATTTATGCATATGTATTAGTTTTGTTCTAGTGTGCCGGCTTTCTGGTCTCTTGATCACTCTCTTCAATGCTATTAGTTCCTGTTCTTCTCTTGCCACATATTCTTGTAGTCTTCGATCTTTCAGGCCTTGTTCTGGCAGTGCACCAGCATAAATGTGGATGTCTTGGTACTGTAGCTACTAAACTTCTTCTTGCCTCTAGATGGGAGTCCCCTGATTTAATCTCACTGAAGAGCTGGCTGTCCTCCATTTACAACTTGATCATTATGAGTTGTGTGCATCACAGATTAATGGAGCATCCAATGAGTCCATTCATATCTGAGAATCGGCTGCCTCCTCAGTTTAATCTTTTATGTGCAGGCACTCCTCAGATCGTGTGTGGTGGGTGGTGTGACCAGTTAAGAATGGAATGGATCTTGGGACAGGGATGGGTGAAGGGTGTCATATGTGTTTATTTCACATGCTGATTGTTTCACATTCTGAAATATTGACTTATTTTTGACTTTCTTAAATAAAATAAACAACTGAGCACAAAAAAGGGTTCTGCTGGCATTTGTTCTCAGGCTTATGCTTATTTTCCTTTTCTGTGTCTTCTTTGTTCTTGGTTTTAAAGTATTATTTTTTTATGTGCTTATTTTATTTATGCATTTTGATTACATTTATTCTGTTTATTTATTATTTACTGAATATATGAGATGTGTTCTTGTTTTTGTGTATGGAACCCAAAAGGTGGTACTACCCTGAAGGACCACTAGGGGCCTACATATTGTAAGGACGAGGGGTGGAACCTTCAGGGGTTCATTGCTGTTTCAAAGAGTGAATGGTTTCTGATTTATTGCTTCTGTCTCTAGTTCTTCCACTATTGGAGTCTGGGATTTATTTGCTTTGGGTTAGCTTGCCTTTTAAGACCGATTTTTCTTTGCCTCTTTTTTGTTCTCCTTTTGTTAATTGAATAAATATTTCTTCATTTATAGATTTGGTACTTGGACTTGTCTCTTATTTCAGACGACCTTATGAAGCATTTATGTGTATTTTTGGCATATTTTGTGATATTTAAAAGAAAACGTTGGATTGTGACTGCTGGACATTGCCATCTTAAAGTGGGTGTGATATGCCACACCCACATGACACCACATGCTACACACACATCAGCAAAGGGATGTCTTTATTATAAACAATATGACCACTGTTACGGATACTGAAACAGAGCAAGAGACTAAGGAATAAATGACCAGGGGCTGAGTTAAGCAAATGGAGCAACCAAAATCTTAGTTTGGAGCAAGAGTGTCATGACAAAAGAATCAAATATCAAAGGCAGAAACCCAAACCCAAACTGTATTCAGGAAAACAATATAAAAGAACACTCACTTGTTTTATTTACTTCTAACTAATTATTAATTTGGTTTCACGGTGAATCCAAAAGCTTTTACATGTCATGAAACTGAGTCTTCACAAATATGGAATGGGTGCAAGGCCTCCAAAACTAGCCCATGTAACAGGTAAGGACCTTGACTAACCTGCCCAGAAGAGGCCCACCTAATCTCAGCCAGGCTTCAAATACTACCTGCTGGCTTCAGCCAGATTAGGCCACAAAAATGGGAAGCTAGAAAAACAACACAAAAAGTACACAAATAGACCCACAAGATGAAAGATAACCATCAGACCCCAGTAAGAAATAAAGAGAATAATTTTACATCAAAGATATATCTGTCAAAAGTAGAAAACTACAGGAAAACGCTTACCCAGGCAAAAAGAGACAAAATGAATTGCCTTAAAGGCATTAAACAAGTCCAAAGTCCAGTAATCAAAATGTCAAAAGCAAGAAAGTCACAAAACCAGTAAATCCAACATAAACAGCAACACTAGTGAGTACTCGACAATAAATGAATTGATCTGCTCCTGAGCCTTCTCAGCTAACCTAAATAGCCAGACAGAGAGCTCAGGAATGGTGATGTCAGGATGGTCTAGCCTCCAGGGCCATCTTAACAGCATTATAGGACCCCCGGGCAAAATAGTGCACTGGGGCCCCCACCTACATAACCACTCAGCAAGTCACAACATACATAGATTAGCATGCGGCCCCTATACTCTTGGGGCAACCGGGCAACTGCCCAGTTTGCCTATGCATTAAAGACGGCCCTGCCAGCCTCCTGGTGCTTCAACCACAAAGAACAAGGAAGAGAGGTACTTCTAAAAAGACACTACATAGTAATAAACATAATGGCATAAAATTATTTGAAAACAACAAAATAACAATAGCATACATAAACATGAATTACTACATAATAGAACGTAAGGTACGTTGTATCACCATCATAAATAGTGACTGAGTGATGACATCTTTTATTGCAATGATGCCCACTCACATGACCAGCAACATATGCCATCACTACAAACAAGATCAGAAACAAGCACAAAATGAGGTGGCAGTGGCATCACCATGATAATGATAACAATTATAAATACCATGAAAAATAAGCCGACAAATCCAGTAACAAAATCGGACTGAATTAAGAAATGTCAAAACCAAGATTTAACACAAATGTGACCAGGAGTAAGCCACATTGAATGTTGTCTCACAAAAAATCTTGCAATATTGAATGACAACCTGGAAAACATCATACAGCAGATATAATATTACAAATTTACAAAAATGAGACCCATAATGCTTACACATAGATTAACAATTCAACCGGTATTAGTGGGTAAACCTGTGTGCCTGGGAGTGTGTCACAACAGACTGGCATCTTATCTTCACTTGTACCAGTTTGCCATGATTCTGAAGTTCTTTCAAGCAGTTTCAGTAAATTGATGGATGTGACACTAGAACTCCAGAATGATAACTGCATATTTTAGATGTGGTAATATTGTGCAACACAGGTTGGCATAATATAAGTTAATGGACTAAATATGGCCTCGGTAGGCACTGGCCCACCATGTTCCATGTCATGCTGGTATTCAAATTCCTGTATTAAGTCTTTTTTGTTAATTTTTGATTCTTCTGTTGATGTTAATATTGTTACTTTTGTTAATTATTTGCATTATTCTGTGTTTTATTAGTCTTGTGTACAAGTTTATTTCTGTGTATCCATGCTTGTGTTACCTTGTGTGTTGTGAGTGGTTCCACAAGAGGCGGGGCCTCCTGTTCATCACTGTCAAAGGACTGTTTTAGATAGATAGATAGATAGATAGATAGATAGATAGATAGATAGATAGAAGGCACTATATAATAGATAGATAGATAGATAGAGTGAAAGGCACTATATAACAGATAGATAGATAGATAGATAGATAGATAGATAGATAGATAGATAGATAGATAGTACTTTATTAATCCCAAGGGGAAATTCACACATTTTCAGCTCTATAAAGGCTGAGAGAGCACACAGTACTTAGTGGTTCTCTGAATGCTGAGTGGCATTGGTGAGTTCTGCTTTTCTGTGCAATTTAATATAATTGATTTCCTGAATTTGCTCTGTTTTTGACCATCCCTTCAGATTTTGAATGGTGACTTGTTACAGCTGGAGTGCCTATTTTAGGCAACTCCTTCTATGTCTCTTGTACTCCTTAGAGCTTCCTTTGTTTCATGGGATTTTTGTAAAATAAATATTTTTATTAATGAAGATTCTTTTTTCGCACTTTGCTACACAAGCTGAAGGCTGACAGACCCTTCAACTTGTAGGGCATTTGCCACAGTTTTTGCAGTTTTGTTGGCAGAAACTCCTTAGTTCATGACATAATGAAACAAGCAGGTATGAAAAATTAGTGAATAAATGACTTTTATCTGCCTCAAATACATAATAACTTTCAGGAGTTAAAATTAGTGCAAGTTAGCTCCAAATGCAACTTTTAAAACATATTTTATTTAATCTAGAACATAATTGTACTTATTGTATAAGCAGACTTTAGACATTAGTACCTAATATTAAAGTTTGTTTCTGAAAGAATATATCTACAAGCAAAAGGAGAAAATGTTCAGATGCTAATATGGTGATAAGGTTCAGTGTTTATTATATATAATGTAAGAAATTGGTTCATTTTGTTCTTTTGAGTAATAGGTATGACGTAAGACATGGGACCAGCCTTACTGTTTCTTTTCTTGTGAGTACAATAGGAGTGTGCAAGGGATGTCTTCAGTTTAAATTTCAGTTGTTCTGGGAAGCAAATAAAGGGTGTTTCTTGAGTGTCTGCACACTTAAGTAAATATTAAGTTTCTGTCAAGTATGATAGATGGCCAGGAACCCTGGCCCGCCGGGATGCCTGGAGGAAGGAGGAACCGGGAGAGTGGTACTTCTTTTCCCTGGGTACCTGGCCGGACCTTGATCCCTGGGGGACAGCACTTCCAGGACACCAGGAAGTGCTGACAGACCGGGGATAGTTTATGTCGGGAGTGCTTCTGGGTGCAAGGGCAGCACTTTCACCACACTGGGGAGTGCTACCGGAAGTCCATCATCAGGCACCTGGAGCACATCTGGGGCTGGATAAAAGGGGTCACCTCACTCCATTCGTGAAGCCAAAGTCAGGGGGAAGAAGGAAGGAGCTTGCGGGACAGGAGTGGAGACAGCCAAAGGAGCCAAGGACTGTGAACTGTAAATATTGTATATAATTGCTGTAAATAAACGTGTGTGTGGTGGACACTGCGTTGTCGTGTCTGTCTGTGGCCGGGCTAGCTTTTACACAAGCTCTGTATTGTGAAATTTTCTACCTGTGATCATCTTCTACATTCAAAATATTTACACTGAAAATACTCCTGTGGTGGGCTGGTGCCCTGCCCGGGTTTGTTTCCTGCCTTGCGCCCTGTGTTGGCTGAGATTGGCTCCAGCAGACCCCCGTGACCCTGTAGTTAGGCTATAACGGGTTGGATAATGGATGGATGGATGAAAATGCTCTGTGCTGCCTGGTTGAAGAACTGGAAGTAGAGAGGTAAAAAGTAATGATAGTTCAAATTATATATAGCATTATCCAACTTTATTACCTTCAAATTTGTTGAATTTAGTACATAACTACCGTTACTGACTTTCACTGCAAACAGCTTGTACGTCCAGTCACTGTTCAGTAAATGGATTTATAGGTGGTCCACTCCTACAATTATTTGGGGTCCACATCAATGACCAGTTGGACTGGTCTCAGAATAGAAAGGAACTACTGTATATATGAAAGGCCAGAGTAGGCTCTTTTTCCTTTGGAAACTGCGTTCTTTTAATGTGGGTAGTGACAACCTTCAAATCTTCTATAACTCTGTTATGGCCAGAGCAATGTTCTACACTGTGTTGTGCTGTGCTGGTAACATCACTTCAAGAGAGGCTGCCCAAGTCAAACAAGCTAATTAAAAGGGTAATCTCCTTCATAGGATGAACCCTGGACCCTCTGGAGGTAGTAGAGGAGGAGAGAATTAAAACAAAACTGAGTGCCTTATGAGCAATGCTGCACATCGTCTCTGTGATAGGCTTGCAGTCAATGAATCATTCATCAGAAGTGTGTGAAGAAACACCACCAGGGCTTCTTTATACCAACAGCAATACGCCTGCATAGTTTTCTTTGTTTCTATTTTTTTCTTCTTTTTTAGCCACTCTGGTGTGTGTGTTCAGACCACGTACATATATTTATCTATTTATTTATGAGCTTTTTTATTTAAAGAGCTTCTGTTAAAAGCCAAATTTTCTCCATGGGAACAAATAATGTTCTAGTATTGGAAAGCTTCTTTATATACAATGTTCTTATATTGGTATCTGGTTGAAATAACCAAAACTGCAATAAATACTCAACTCTGGATACAATATGGCCTACACCCAGGGCAGTTTCTGGAGTTTTCTTAAACTTAAAAAAAAATGAAGTCTATTATGGGGCTTTCTTACCCAGAGAATCCATTTTTGACATTTTTTAAATTTGAAGCCTTTATTTAATAGTTGTTATCAGAAGTCATGCAAAATGACACCTTTTATTGGCTAACTAGAAAGATGACAATATGCAAGCTTTCGAGGAAACTCATTCTCCTTCTTCAGGCAAGATGTAATACAGAAACTGGAGTTCCCTTTGTGTATAAAGACCCCAGGACAGATACAGCACTGGAAAACCTTTAAGTGAGGCATCTTAAATGTACAAAATTGATAGACCTCTTCAGGCTAAGGAGAACAATGTATGGTCAAGATCTTTGGAGATGATAACTGTCCAACAAAGTCTTAAATTAATAACATTATTTTTGGCACCGTCTTGTTTTCGGTAAAGGATGCCACCATTCTGAGAGCTTTGCATCACCCGTTGCCTCAGTTGTGCTCCCATCATGAGCCAGAACTTATACATCAATGATGCCTTCCACCGCAACAGTGTAAAAGGACACCCACCTACACCCCAAAATATCCAAGTTTGGGTAAACCTACTGGATAATTCATTATGTGCAATTTTGTATTTGTTTGTATTAAATCCCTGCTTGAAATAAGACTTTGATTTTTGGTTTTGCATTATGGGTTTCCACAATCAATTCTTGTCTTGTCAGTTTTGACCTCAGCTTTGTTTTTGTCTTTTTCTTTTTGTGACCACGTTATTCTTCTGGTCCTTCATTGAAATTTCCTACTTTCTCCTTCGACATAGTGCAGGCCTATGAAAACAAATATTAAAGGAAATGCGTGACTAACTTGCTGGATATTACATGTGATTCTCTCTTTGTTATTTTGGTATTAGATTTCTTCTTGAAGTAAATCTTTGATTTTTGATTTTGCATTATGGGTTTCTACAATCTGTTCTTTTCTTCCGGTTTTGGCTTTGTTTTTTTTTTTTTTCCTATTACATTATTCTTCCAGTCCCTTTATTTAAATTTCCTGCTTTGTCCTTCAAGATAGTACAATAGTACAATTCCTGGGCAAAAATAGTAAGGGAAATGCTTGATTAAAGAAAGTGTTAAAGGTACTGGGTTGTAATCACACCTGAATCTGTTGGTTGAAAAGCAAGCTTGGTAGCTATTACACAAGCATCAGAACCCGTTTGCTGCAATTTCTCTGTCGACAGATCACACTGTAGTATTTCTTGGCACTTCCTTCCAGCAAAAGCTGCTGAAGTAGCCCAGTGAAGCGAGGCTGAAAGGTACGTACCAAAAACCTAAATTATGATGAGAAGTACCAGCATGCTAAATTCTGTGGCTTAATAAACAAAGCTGTGCATTACGAACAAAAAACAAACTGAGATTGTACTTTATACGCAGAGAGATATATATATATATAAAGTATTATCTATTTATCTACATGCAATGTTTATTTCAGTAATCACCCATGTTTGTTGTTTAGGCCTTGCCTAACATTTTCTCCATCAATGTGAAGAATTGTTTTCAAATCCTCAATTTTTTGTTGCCTTTGTTACTAACCCTTGGTGTCCTGCCCTCACCCAAGACGCAGCACACTACCAGAAGACTTCTTGAATTCACTGTTAAAAGCACAACCTCATCAGTCAAATAAAAGAAAAGAAAGCAATCTTCTGTCCATTCTGTCCACCCCCACAGTTGACTGCGCCAGCCTTCCATTTTTTTTCAAGTTTTCGGGTTGCAGAACTATGGCAGTGTTTCCAAACAAGAGAACATAGACATTTAAAGATTTCTTTCACAAAGCCATCACATTATAATCATTAACTTGACTAACTGTGTCAAAAGCTGCTGCCTCCATGCCAAGTCCTCCTACAAACATGCACTCAGTGGCTTTTTTGAGTAACTGTGTTGTGAAACTAAAAGAAAGTCATTACATAGTAATTGTTAAACTAGCACTGAAAGCTGTGACTGCTTTATATATATATATATATATATATATATATATATGTATAATATATATGAACATACATACACATCCACAACTTTGTAGGTAACCAATTTCAACTGAATGCGAATTGCATGGGTCAGTAAAACTTTTCCAAAGAAATTTCAGGGCAGAAAAGGAAACAAACCCTGAACTAAGCTTAAACTGCATACATCGTTTAAAAAAAAGACAATCATAAAAGAAGAATCCATAAGTCAATGTGCTAAAACTGACAACAAAATGGTCACAGAATCCTGGTATGTTTTTGCAAAGTGTACAGTAGGTTAGAATTAACAAATGCATACTGGAATGAAAATTGTGGAATCTTCACAGTTTATTTCTCTATAATTTTTTTTTTTTCTCCCATTGTACCTTATATTGTTGTGAACTTTGACAAAATCGTGACATTTTTTCATACATCTATTGTTATGCACTGTAAGAAATTATCTTTCCCTCCAGTGTGAATTGTGTTAATTATGATTTTAATACTCTGGATGCTTTGGACTTTACAGGGTCCAATTGTCAGATCTGTAAAACAAAAAAAAGAGTCTATGAGGGATTTCTGCATTAGTATCTTGTTTATGTCCTTCTTGTTTGGAGGTAATAAAGCTTTTCTTAAATCTTGGATGATCCCTATAAATGAATACAAAGCACATAGAAATGATGTTTACTGCACCACAGGATAGCTGACTTAAATGCAATGTCCAGAGGACAAAATGTAAGCACAATTGTACCAAGATAACGATCGATATTTGCTGTTGTTGAAAAAATAAAGAGGAATCTCAGTGGCTCAGAGTTCCAGTCTCTTCAGAAGATGGCCCATGTGTGAACAGTGGCTTCCAATGTGTCGTCAGGCTATATATGTTGTGATGGATGACCGGGGACCTTGCCCCACCAGGAGGCCTGGAGAAGCAGGGGACCGGGAGAGGAGCAATTCTTTCACCAGGACACCAGAGGGCAACCATTGTGTGGAAGACACGGAGCTGTAAGGATCAACCCCGTGGGGATCTGTGGCCACTGCCAGGAGGTGCCCAAAGGACTATGGAGCCTTGGACCGCAGCACTTCCGCCACATCACGAAGTGCTGCAAGAAGGTCATCAGGGAGCACCTGGAGCACATCTGGGTGCATTATAAAAGGGGCCACCTCACTCCATTGAGTATGGAGGAGTGAAGGTGGCAGTAGAATAAGAAAGAAAGAAAGAAAGAAAGAAAGAAAGAAAGAAAGAAAGAAAGAAAGAAAGAAAGAAAGACTGGACTGAACCTAATTGGGGGTAATTTGTGCACTGTTCTGTGTGTTGTGAAAGAGGAAAAATAAAGAGTGTGTATTCTGAACATTGTGGGTCTGCGTCTCTGTCTTTAGCTGGGCTGATCTTTCCACAATGTACAAGACTGGAAGGGGCAGACAGGAAGTACCTGATGTGACCTCAGTGGTCCTCTGATGTTTTCTCTTCCTCGATTCTAAGGAAAAAGATCGAACAAAAGCTAGTGGTTGTGTTACACTTAACTCCTTCCTTGTATTTTTCCATCACGAACCCATAAAATGCGCCCGATGCCCACGTATCTGACAGTTTGATTGTATTAGACCACTTTAATACCTATTGCTACTACTGAGCATATTCACACAGTCAACACTAATTCCTTAATGTCATTGAGTGAAGAGACACTGAAGCAAAACCAGGAAATGAATCAAAGTAATGGACAGAAGGAGGACTGTAGACAGGAAGATGAGAGGAACCAAACGACTTAAGTAAAATGCAGAACAGAAAGGGCATGGAAAATTCAGAATTCCAAAAGAATGAAAAATCAAAGCAAAAGTTGAACTATTTTTAAAGAACTGAATCAAATCATGAAAAACTGGGAACTGCATTGCTCTTGTATTTACGGCTTCATGCTAACAATGTCAATCATCACACCCCACCTCTAGCAACCGGGCCAGGCATAAGCAACAGAAACACAACATGATGATACATTATTTAAATTTTATAGTAATAATTAACTTTTCTCAAGAGACAATTAAAGAGTACAAAACCCAACCAGAAAGATACTTAATAAGGAAAAGCATCATATTAATCCCAAGAGGGAGAAAAACTCCTTTTTATTCACGGATATTACACAACAGATACACCTTAAATGTCTAGTTCCTGTCTTACTAAAGTATTCCCTTTCACATTATACTGTTACATTGTTGCATTGACTATTTGGCTATTTATTGTATTTGTCCTTTATTTGTATTTATTATCTATTGTCTATTTATTTTATTGCTTCTGTCACAACTTGCACTTTGTTGTATGTTGCTATACGTTACACCGTGGCTCATGGAGATACGTTGTCTCATCTCACTATGTAGGTGTACACAGTTGCTGATGACAATAAAATAACCTTGACCTTGAACATGACCTTAAACAACCCTCTTAAACACCCTTTACCAATAATTTTCTGGGCTAAATTTAGAACAACCATAGTGTTACTACATATGTCATACTAATACTTACTATATTCATTACATATGTAATACAAATTCCAACTTTCTCTAGTGGAGAAAGCTTTTGGTTCCACTTCCACCATCTGTATAAAGTTTACACTTAATAGTTTTCAGTTTGTTAATCTTCCTTCATGCATACAAACCACCCACTATGTGCGGATTACCCATCACACCATTATATCATTGATGAGCCCACATCTGGTGGAGGTCCATGCCCTGAAGAGTGTGTCTCTGAACAACTTTACACCATATGACCATCCATCTTTCTTTTCCTTGTCTCTTGCTTTTTTCACACTTAAATATAATCTGGTTCTTTGTGCATTCTACTGTATTTTAGACTGCTTGGACTGGCGAGCTTTGTTGGGCTGAATGGCCTGTTCTCCTCTAGAGTGTTCTAATGTTCTAATGCTTGTTTTCCCTACTAGCTCTCCCTTAATTCCATTTCATATTTCAGAACATCAGTAAGCAAGACATCCTTTGGAAGTCACATGCATTACATTTCAGAATATGAGCAAGTTGAGAACAGGTTCCCATTGTAGACCCTCCTTCATTTTTAAACTTCCATTACATATCCATTTGCTATTTTGACCCTCATTTGCACCACAGACACTAATCCTCAGTGCTGGCTCACTCTACTGCATGGTGCCTTGTCAAAGACCTATGACACATTAACAATTGAACAATTCAACCTCTTTGCCTTCCATTGATGCTTTCCTATGTGTCTCTCACAATGAAGATAAAGTGTTTAAGTCCAAGTATGATATCAACCTACATTTGACTAATTCTGACCTGATCTTTGATTTTATTTTAACCTGATCTTTGATTTCTCACAGACCAACACAGCATAACAGAGAAAACAAAAAGCAACAATGTATAATATATGGCATAAAAAGGGAAAACAAGTAGTGTAACATAATAACTAGAGACAAAAATAATATGAAATAAAAATAACAAGTTATGTATATGAGTGCAAAGGTTATTAAATGTTCATAGCATAGTGACATAGTGACTAGCGATTGAAATTCACCACAGCCTACGTAGGGTATTATAGAGACATATTGTTACACACCATATATTGTTATACATTTTATATAAGAGACTTTCTGCTTATCTGAGGTGGGCTGGCACCCTGTTTGTTTCCTGCCTTGTGCCCTGTGTTGGCTGGGATTGGCTCCAGCAGACCCCCGTGACCCTGTAGTTAGGATATAGTGGGCTGGATAATGGATGGATGGATGGACTTTCTGCGTATAACTTTAGGAAAACCTTTTTTGTGATATATGAAATTATCAAATGTAAAGAGAAGATATATCCAGGGCATTTAGAAAGTATCCCGACCCCTTCACCTTCTGCACATTTTGTTATGTTGCAGCCTTGTACTAAAATCATTTAAATTCATTTTTTTTTCCTTTGCTTGGTTTGGTTTCTGTTCAGCTGTGGGACCTTCTACAGACAGGTGTGTGCCTTCTTTAGTCAGTCCAATCAATTGAATTGACCACAGGTAGACTCCAAACAAGGTGTAGAAACATCTCAGTGATGATCAAGAGAATGGGATGCACCTAAGCCAAATGTGTCAAATGTCATAGCAAACAGAGCAACATACAAAGAATTTCTTAATAAAGATCTGCCCCTGAGCTCTCTGGACCTCAGATTGGGCCAACAGTTCGTCTTCCAACCCTAAGTACAAAGCAAAGGCAACACAGTAGTAACTCAGGGACAGCTCTGGGAATGTCTTTGAGTTGTCTAGCCAAAGCCCAGACTTGAACCGAATGGAACATCTCTTGAGACACCTGAAAACAGCTGTCCACTGATGGCCTCCATTCAACTTGAAAGAGCTTGAGAGGATCTGCAGAGAAGAATGGCAGAAAATCCCCAGATCCATGTGTGTAAAGCTTGTTGCATCTGACCCAAGGAGACTCCCGAGCGGAATCACTGCCTAAAGGTGCTTCAACATAGTAAAGGGTCTGAGTACTTGTGTCAATGTAATATTTCAGTTTTGTATTTTTAATAAATTTACTGTATATACAGTACTTACGGATAAATTCTCCTACGGATAAGTCAGGACTTGATTTTATCGTATAATTTCTGGTGTTTTATACTATCTTGAATTTGGAAAACTCACGCTATTGGTCCAAGAGATTATGATATGCTAACGCCCACCTGAGAGAGTAACCACGGATCACACAGCCTTTTTTAACTATGTGAGTGCAGCAATGCGCTATATCAGCTTGTGCTTCTAACGTCTCTCTCTCTCTCTCTCTTTCTCTATTGTGCCTACGTGACCACATGGTAATACCTGAACCATTCTGAAGCAATGTTTGCACTGATTTGTGTTTTTTGTATCTCACACCCTCATACACCTTTATCGTAAGAGCATCCCTTATCTACGATGAAGCATTCAATCAGAAGAAGCTGGTTTTAAATTAAATGTTGTTGAAGTAGCGAAAGAAATTGGTAACTGTGCTACTGCAACAAAATTCGATGCATCTGAGAAACTGATGTGAGATTGGAGGAGGCAAGAAGATGTCAAAAAAAATAAAAAATTATGTGTCGGATTTTTGAATGGGCGTTTAATTTTATGATCGATTAAAGACCCGACTTATACATGAGTATATACAATAAATCAAACGTCTAAAATGATGTTTTCACTTTGACAGTTGGGGTAAACGATTTTACAACAAGGCTACAACATAGTAAAATGTGAAAAAATAAAGGGGTTTGAATACTTTCTGAATCCACTATATAGTTTGAAATGCATTCATACAATTACTAAACCATAGCACAAATAAGGACTGCAGAGAGGCTGAGCCTGTACTAGCAGCTTTCAGAAAGGAAATAACCTTACCCTATAACACAGAACACTCAAACACAGCCACAACGGTTCAATTTAGACATGGCAATTAAAGTAACACAAGCCTCCTCTGAATGTGTATTGGGGTCTGAGTCCCCAAAAACTCGTAGAAAATTTGTGAACTGCACACCGATGAAGTTCAGCTGGCAATTGAACCTGGGCACCCACACGTCAGAGGTAGTGACTATATCCGCCACAGGAAAACAACATTAAAAGTTAATTCTACACTAAAAAGACAACACGATGGTTAAAGGCACAAATTGCTAAAACACTGCTCTCTTGTCTTCTTTTGATTTGTTCTTAACAGAGGTAACATTTACCTATTTTTTATTTTTTGGTATGTAAAATGCATTTTACAGATGTTAAAAAAATGAAGAGCATTGGAAACAGCAATAATTAAAATAGTAAACTTCTTTAAGCATAAACTGTGTAAAAATACCTAGACATTTATGATTTTAGTAGAACAAACAGTAACCTAAGTGTTTATGTGCAAGTGTTTGTACAAATGCTAAAGTGTGTATGTGTGCTTAGTTAAGGCAAGATGCCACTGATACATCCTTTTCAATGATAATTATAGAACAGAAACCGAATTAGTAATTTTAGTACTAATTAAGGAATGGCCTAGATAAAATGTCATTATAGGATCAGCTAGAAATATGAATTGTGTATATCAAACATGACGAGAAAGAGATACAGTTTATTGCTATCATTACCATACCTTCAATTCACAAGAATGTCATATGCTCATAATGTATACTACAAGTCCATTTTCTTCTCCTCCTCATACCTGTTTCAATCCTAAATTTCTGGGGTTAGGGTGTTGTGTGTGTCCGTCTCCAACTTTGTGTGGATCCCCTCTGAAATCATTAATTGTAGAATATGTTCACATGTACTGTAAACTCTGCGCTTGTACACTGTGACCAGCTGAGTTTTCCTTCGCACTGAGTGTCTCGGGGCTCTGGAGAGAATGTTGGCCTCATTCCATGAGTGCTCTTCACAGAGTAGCACTTAAACATTTAGAATGTCACACAAAGTGGAATCAGTGTATTTACTCTCAGCTTCATCAAAAGATAAAAGAAGCGCTGTGTGTGTGAAGACACAACGTCCTCATTTTTTTGTTTGTTTGTTTTCATTAAATGTGTTGTGTGTGCCAAAGCTGCATTTCCCTTTTCAGTTTTCAGATTGCAGCTTTGTCTTTGTGTGACGGGTTCCTCCATCCAGTTGCTTTCCTTTGGCTATTAAATTGTGTTGTTTGGCTCGATGGCAGGGTGAACGCCTGCCCAATCATTTGTGATCCCAGGAGGGATAAAGAAGCAAGGATAATAATGTAATTAATCATAATTAGTGTATATTGTTTTATTGCAGTAATTAAACATATTTCTTGTTTCAGTGTGGGCCACTAGAGGGCTACTACGTTAAGTTAGAAATCGTTGTCATTGTCCCTGCTGTAGCCCGATCCAACCTACTGTAAGACGATAAGTACTGTAAATGGATATTAAATGCTATGTTCAATGACAGATTTTGGGTCATCACAGGATGAAAAAAAAAATCTGTTGTCACATAAGTTCCTGCCAAGAGAATCCTGGCTGTTTTCCAAGTGTTTTGGTGTTACTGTGAAATGGCTTTAACTAGATACATTTCATTTATTTTAATTAAGTCCCCACTATAGACTCCCTATGTGACTCTGAGCAAGCAACTTAGCCTGCTTTTGTTCCAAATTTTTAATGCTTCTGTAGATTACAAAAAAAAAAAAAAAAATGAAGTGTGTTTTACAAAAGTGTTCATTCTTCACTTTTGATCCTAGAGTGAATCTTTATTTTTTAAATGCAGCTGGCCACTATTGAAGAATGTATGAAAATTGAGGATTTTTTTTTAATCCTGTATATGTGCGAGGCAGATCATTGCTTGGATAGCCTGCAGCCTTTATTGTTGAAATTAAATGTTCAGACTATAAAACAGTGGCACGAACACTATGGAATTTCAAATTTAACATTATGATTACACTAAAGGTGTATCCATCCATCCATTTGCAAACCTGATTAATTCAGTGCAAGGTTGCAAGGGAGTAACAGAACACTATGCTATTCTATTATCAAACCCACCTAATCCAATTCAAGGTCACAGGGGGCCAGAATCTATGCCTCCAGCACTGGGTGCAAGACAGGAAACAGTCTGGGATGGGAGCCAGCATGGTAGGCATCCTGCAGGGGTGCCCATGTCAAGACAAGTTTGTCTTCCCAAAACACAAAATGTGTTTTACATAATAAACATTTATCAAGTTAAACAAAAATGAACCGTTTGACAAAAAATGTAAAATATGACAGTTTTCCTGGACAGCAATGCACTATGACTCTGAAATTGAATCAACTCACTTTTTTTTCTGCCAGGAAATTACATTTTGCCAATCTGTCTTCTCAGCTTCTTTAGTGGACAGAAAATGATGAAAAGAGTTGTTAAAATCTTAGTAGTTTTGTGTGTTGTGATGATGTGCCTGCTACTTTGAAGATCGTGTGGATACCACCCCAGAGTTAGAGGTGTTCAAATCAAGATTCTGCATGTCCAGATTAATCACTGCCTACACTACTTAATACTGACATATTGACATTTGGGCTTTTTTTCAAGAGACTGCAAACAATGTGGTGCCTTACATTGCACAATAAACGGTTAACCTTCTATTCAGACAGTTTTGTGATTTCTCGCTTTTTGTGTATGGTGGGTTTTTTTTTAATATCTTTTGTTTTGCCACATTTTCTTTTCCATTTGTATCAGTTTTATAAAAAAAATTATCTTTCCAGTAAATAATTCAGTGGCAAAATCCTGACTGGATCCTGGTGATTTATGTGTCTTTTCTGGGATTTTCATGTTTAGGGATTCTGATATTTGAAGCTAAAATAGCAGTTTAATGCAATTTTGAGGAATGTATTATTTATTAGCGTTTTTCTGTGGTGTTATTTTATTTTTCGTTCATCACAGCCATTTTGTGAATCCCATCATTATGACTCGGGTCCTGGTGCCATTTGTTCCTTAGAGGTACAACTATAAGGGGTCAATTAATAACAGGTTTAAAAGTCATTTCAAAAGCTATTTTCTATCCAAGTTTGCAGAAAAATAACAAAAGAATAACATTCTACAAATTTTTTACGCTATGATTTTGTTTTTTTTTATTTTAGATAGACGACTGTGCTTCATTGACTTTCCAGTTACAACTCTTTGATTGTGTAGTCTTTTTCTGGTCCTATATTTAAATATTCTCGATTCTCTATTGCCTTTTCCTTGTCAGAACATGGATGGGCTCTAGCAAGTACTGTGTTTGCTTATTTATTTATGTATTTATTTGACTTTGTCTGAAACATTCCTCCATACACCCAATTGAAAACACAATCATTTTTCTTAATACACAATGAGATCCTCAGTTATCTAACATGAATGTCTTTGAGATCTCATCTCATCTCATTTTCTCAACCACTTCCAAGCTGAGGGTTGTGGCAGCAGTAGCCCGAATAGGTCAGCCCCATCTACTTTGTCCCCAGCTACAGGTTCCAGCTCTTCCTGGGGAATTTCCAGACAGGGTCTCTGCCTAGTAGGACATGCCCAAAGTACCTGTAGGATGGGCTGCCCCAGGGGGCATCCTTACGACCAAAGTTGTGGGCAGGGATGAAGATTGGCTGGTAAATGATGAGATTGCCTTTAGACTCAGCCCCTGCTTCACTATCATGGACCAGTACAGCATCCGCAGAACAGTTGCTGCTGCTCCAATCTGCGTGTTGATCTCCTGCTCCATTTTACCATCACTCGTGAACAAGATCCTAAGATACTCCAAAAAAGGGCAGTTGTATCCCATTAACCTGGAGAGAGGAATCCGCTGTTTTCTAAGACAGAACCGTGACCCCAGACTTGGAGGTAATGAGGTGTGAATAGAAAACCACAAAACCTGGGGATAATCTACTCCAACTTGGGGAGGTCATGCACACATAACATTAGAACCACTGTCTGAACCCAGGTTCATTGAGATGTGATATAGTAGCGATCAGAACTGTGCCACTGTAATGCCATTATAAATCAATACTTTCTTAAAATTATTATTGAATAATGATGAAATTACTACACAAATCCACAAGGTGAACAATGTAGAAATAAATACAAATCATCTTCTGTAATGTAATAGTAGGCAGCTGATAAAAAAATTTAGAAATGGCCAAATAATAAAACTTAGTCAGCCTGAATGGTACTGAACTTCTATTAAATATACATTTATTGAGTCTGGAGCTATTGCATGTGTGCGCTGGCATTTCCAGAAGCATGAGAGCAAACATCCATCCATCCATTGTCCAACCCGTTATATGCCAACTACATGGTCACAGGGTTCTGCTGGAGCCAATCCCAGCCAACACAGGGCGCAACAAACCTCCGCAGGAGAGCAAACATTTACATGTTTATTAGCTTTGCAGACTCACAATAAAGTGATCTGTAAAGCACAAGTAAATGACTGATTTATTCGTAGACTTTCTACAAGTTTCATGGTCTTGAAAACAGGCCATCACAGTTACACCATTCTGCCTTGCAGTGTTTAGACCCCCAATTCATTTCATAGCTGGGTTCCCTACTGTGTGGAGTTAGAAGGATCTGGAATTTATCCTTCAGTCCAAAGATATACCACTGAATTTTGCGTTGGAGTACTCTGTTGTGGGCTGGCACTCTCCCTTTGCACTTAATTGCTGTTGGAATAGTTTCTGGCTCCGCAGTGCTTGGGAAGAAGTACTGTTTAGGAAATGGATGGTTATTGTTAGCAGATCTGAAAGTTATTTTATGGACTCAAGTTCAATAATTGCACCTCATTTTCTGAATAACTATTATTGCGTTTTCTGTTGAAAGCCTCACAGAATCAGTTTTATGCTCCTGTATCCTTATAATTTGTTACCCACTGCCTATTACCTAATGTGTAATCTACAGATTTTTTTTTTAAGACTTATGGAAACTGAAATTTTTCTCACCATCTTGACTGAGGGAAACGCTATAAATTAAAGAAAACGTCTAATAGGTCAAGCAGCAAAAATAGTTGTAACATAAAGGAATTAGGTGACATGTTACCTGAAGTTTGTGTTTTACAGCACATTCTAAGAGAAGCCTATTGATTTCTGTCAACTAAGACAAGAAAGTAAACCGCGGTGGATTGCGGCAACACTTGGTAGAGTGTGTTTCTCTCAGTATGTTTGGATAATTGCCTTTGCTTGTTTTCTCTAAATACGCCAGCTTGCAAACAATACTGAACCGGGTGTTGAGCAAATTGACATGCTTTCCGCTGAGTGTGACCTGTTTAAAAAGTCCATCAAATCCCATGTTTTACCCATTTTGAAATTACATGGATTTCAGCAAAAGAGGCAAATGCATATTAAAAGAAGATGGATTAAGCTGGCAGAGAGCTTTAGAATGCAGATGTCGCCCGTCCCCTCCTGACAGGTGTTTTCACCTGAAAGTCAGAGGACTGAAGAAATAATTCATTACAAATCGTACACAGGGGTGGTCATGTTTGCCGCTTTCTTTCTTTTCTTTCTTTCTCTTAATGCATTCTTCTACTTTTTTTTTTTTTAATTACAAGTTAGCAAGCAGATGCAGTGTTCAGGTTTTCGGGGGGTCAGCCGACACACAGCAAAATTTGCTTTGACAGGGTGAACTATACAGAGGTGGAGTTAAATTTCAAAAACCAAACAAGCTAAAGTATTTAATGTATTCCATATGGCAGTAGTAGGGAATTTACCTTATTAATCACGTGCCGGGCAAAAAAGTGGCAGCCATAAGAATGCTGCCTTTTGAAATTCTCAGGTTTTGAGATTCTGCTGGGTGCAATTAAGCCGTCTGTTCATGTTACTGCTAAATGTAAATTTACTTAAATGCCTGCCCATTTTGCTTTGCAATATACACTTTAGCTATTGCTCTCAAATGAATGTAGGTCAAAGATTTGCCATTGCAAAAGCAAATGAATATAAGAATATAAAAATATATTGTAACAAGGAAAATTGGTAATTTTCAAGTTAAATATTATATATATATGTATGGAGTGGTTAGCCATCATATTAAATGAAGGGCATATTAGCAACAGGGAAAATTCCTCGAAGAACTGTTAGATGTATTCCAAAACTGCAGGGTATGAGCTACAAAGAAAGACAAGCGTTGAGCAGTTTCAGACTAACAGAGATTGAAGTGTTTAAGATTATGAAAGAGTAAGTAATGCAGTGTAATAAGAACATAAAAAACCAAAGAAGAGTACGAGCTGGATAGCTCAATTTAATTGTAAAGATATTTGACTTGGTAGTCAAAGGAAAGGTTTATTGGAACATTGCTGCTAGGAATGAAAAAAAGCAGACTAGAGACCAAGAGATGGACTAACCAAAAATCATTTGCCAAAGAACAGGTTAAGGTTGAAAATAACAGATAAAAACAAAATCCAAAACACAATCAAGAACACAGGCATATGGAATGCTAAGAAATGAAGCAAAGAGACACTAAAAAATACAAAACACAGAGAAAAGCTGTGTTGCTCTCCAGGAATTGGTGTGATGTGTGATTCTGATCTTTTATACCATTGGCATCTCATGTTACTACCTCTCGTTGTCACATGGTAGCAACAGGCATAGAAACCACAAAACAAGACAATCCAAAATGGTGATGCCAATAAGGCAAACCAAATGATAGTTTAATAAACTGAAAATGACCTCAAATTACAAAACCAGTACAAGAAATTAATTCCATGTATTCTGAAACCTCTAAAAAGAAGAAAACGATACAAAAATACATGGAATAATGCCAGAGGAAATTTTGAAAATTTCATATTCATGACAGTCCTCTAATTCTGATCTGGTCAAACTGATGCTGGTCTTCCGGTCTTTTATTTAGATTTTGAGCTTATCGAGACCGGAGGTAACGTCATACTGCAGCTGGGACTTCCTCTATCTTGAGAATGAGTATTGAAGGAAGAGATAAACATGTTGTAAGCCGCTCTCTGCTTCCTCCAGGTGTCCAGGTGGTAATTCCAGAAAGATGCTGCATCATAAACATTGGCAATGCACTCATGAAGCCAATGTGCTTGACCAAAGACACCAGCTGTTACTTTAATAGCAGTTCTCCTAAATGACCACAAGCGCACAAATTGATGCAGGTCAAAACAAAATTTAGACAAATGTAGGAAATACATTACAAATGATATCTAATTCATGGAACAAGTTCATGGGTGACACTGCCTAACTGAAGAGTTCTTCTGTACCAGATGAGAAGGTTTGTTCATTTCCGTGAAACTAGAGGTTATGCTGCCATTAACAGAGCTATCAGCATTGCTCCCTAAGCCAGATGAGCCTTGGAAAAATAACCAGACAAACAGAGTCATACATCAACAAAGTGTCAGAGTAACTTTAGAGGTGGGTGAAGCAACACCCTTAAAGGAGATAACCCTGAAAATCTAATGCATACTTTGGATGCTGTAAGGTCCTCTATTGCTAGGCCAATCCTTTACAGGTATTTATGATTCACAGAATATCAGAAGGCTTCATAAACTATAGACAGATATCATGGAGTCAACTGTGTAAGAATAGGAGGAGCTGCTCAGGAGGCATCCTTGCGACATGCCAAGCCATCTCAACTGTGACCATAGTTAAGGACAGGGATGAAGATCAGCCAGTAAATGAAGTGTTTTGTCTTCACCACCATGGACTGGTACAGCATCCACAGAACAATTCTGTTCTGCTCCCCAAAAAATAAAATTCTTCCACTAAGGGCAGTTGATTCCCGCTCACCTAAACTAATCCGCTACAGGTGTTAATAACTCACAGAATATTAAAGCACCAGTAACGGCGCACTGCACAATAACGTGAAGTGAATACACTTGACTTGAGCAGTCATAGCTTTCGTCCTCCCTCTCTGTACATTTAGCATTTGTTCACTCAGAGGTTGATGTGCTTGCTGCTTCCTGAGCAGCTCTTCTTTTCTGCACCCTAGTGCCCTGCTTCTTCTCCTCTTTCATCGGCATCTTTTCGCATTAAAACTGATTATGTCAGTGTTTGTGTTGCAATTACTTAGTACATTTTCCTGAATTTTTCACTTAAGCTGACACTTAAGTCTTCAATGTGCCTCAAGCATGATTTAAGATATGAAGAGGTAGAGGAAGTGACGGCGAAGGTGGTAGGGATGAGAACGGCACCCATACACATACACCACACGGCTGCCCTGCTGGCCGCTGCCAGGAGTTGATTCTACAATAAAATAAAATAAAAATAAAAAGAGGAATAACCCTGGAGGTCAATCGTCACACCGAAAGTGGATAGTAGATGTCATGTAGTCTATGTGTACCAAATTTCAGGTCAATAGGTCAAACGGTTTGGGAGCTACAGGTGATTTAAAATCCTGGACAGACAAATGGACAGTCACGGTAACGTAATATAAGAAAATGGGCAGATATCATGGAGGCAACTGTGCAAGGTTGGAGAATGGCAGTTCACAATTTTGAATATCAAGCTATTAAATAGAAAGGAGGTGGATTGACAAGATTATAATAGTACACTGGCCATTTAAGTGTCTCTGAGGGCTAAGGAAATGACTGCCAACTATGCTGGACTGATTATTGTGGCCAAAAATGTGATCCAAACTGTGAGGCAGTAGTGCTAGCCACTGTGCCACCGTGCCTCAAACAACAAAAGGCACAAACGAACTACAACCACAAACAAAATATGGTCAAAGACTAGCAATAATTAAAAATATACATCACTGTCCTTACAATCTTGGGGCATACATTGGCCATGCCACAAAGTAGCACTGTGGGACTGACCCGTTCCAATTCTTTGAACACCACTACCATTAACTGCATTAATGAGATTTAAAATGACAGAACATGATGCATTTTTAAGTTGGCCTCTTGATGTATTTTAATTGTGGCAAAATAAGCACTTTCTCATCTTAACAAGTTAGAAACTGTAACATTAGAGTGTGACCTAGTTAACTGATTTGAAAATTGCCACCTTTTCTTCTATTTATTTACTTCATTAAAGACACAGAAATCATGTTTTTGATTTTTCAATGTTTTGTCAGAGTGTGACGTGGGTAGTGGATTTGCGCAGACCACCATGCTACTGGTACAGGCAGCAGCATACACACTACTGTTTCAATCACTAATTACTGACAACTGAGGAACTCTTTGCTGATAGGAGTGTCTTTCATGCATGTAAAAGGCAAAAATACTGTCGACAAAAAAATACAAGTTGAAATGAACTCTCTACAGCTAAATCTGCAACAGCAAACTAACCTGTAACTGAAATTGTACAGAGTATTTCTCTCTATCTGTTTTAAAGATTGGCAACATGCAAGTGAGGGTTGCTTTGGGCACTGGACTGAGTATAGTATTCTTTGATCCATCCTTCTTCTAAACCTGCTTACCCTCAGCAAGGAGCAGCTGGAGCCAATGCTAGCAAACAGAAAGTGCAGGCAGGAGCAACTTCTGGGGAGGGTGTCAGCCCATCACAAGGTGATCACACACAAACCACACACAGACACACACACACATACACACATCAGAAGATGATGTCGTATCCTCAGTTCATCCATGCATTCCTTTGAATTGTGGGCAAACCCAAAGGGACCCACATGCAAACTCTACACAGGGAGCACTCGGGATGGGACCCTCAGACTTCTTATTAAGACAGCATTATTATTACTGCATCGTCATGTGCCTACTTACATTCATTGTAGTCTAAAAAATGATTTCCTGGAGGTTGGAGGGTCAGGCCCGCCAGCCATCCCTTAAAATACACCAAATATCAGTCATACTTCAAGTTCACATTCATTCATTCACATGGACAAATTTCTATGGTGATTAGGTAATGAATATTCAAGAATGTTTTTTTTTCTTCAATTTTTTAATTGAATTTAATTAAAAGTATATAACATTCCATTAAATCAAGTCAAACTTAACAAAACTAAAATCAGACCAACCTCCACCCATGAGAAAGAGAGGAAGGCCAACAGCCTGAGTAAAACTATTGAGAGTAGTAAAGACAGAAAGGAGTTTTCTGTTCTAAAATGTTATTGATCAGATCCTGCCGGGTTTTAAAAAAGTTTTGTAGAGATCCTCTTTGTGAGAATTTGATTTTTTTATCCATTATCCAACCCGCTATATCCTAACTACAGGGTCACGGGGGTCTGCTGGAGCCAATCCCAGCCAACACAGAGCGTAAGGCAGGAAACAAACCCTGGGCGGGGCGCCATCCCATCGCAGTGTGCACACACACACCCACACACCAAGCACACACTTGGGACAATTTAAAGTCGCCAATGCACTTAACCTGCATGTCTTTGGACTGTGGGAGGAAACCCAAGCAGACACGGGGAGAACATGCAAACTCCATGCAGGGAGGACGCGCCACCGTGCCACCCAAACTCCAGTTATTCTATATTTTATTATCTTCTCCCTTCAGTGCTGCTTGCTTTGAATACTTCTATTTTTCATAGATATTTTGATTTTTACCAAAGCTGTCAGGAGTTGCATATGTTGAATTTTTCTGAGAGCATTTCCTAACTTTTATCTCAATATTTTTCCTTTTCCCTTTTTGTACCAAACACATAATTTCTACAGTCCATTTTCATTTCAGTAGTGTCCTTATGTCCTGTAAGCCTTTGCCCACTTTTTCTTTTGCCTTTTTGCATTTTTTAACCTGTTCTTTCCTATAGCAAACCCCAAAAGAAATAAAAAGGAGCATTTCTGTTTTTTAGATATTCTTTTTTATTTTGGGTAATGAGATACAATATAGAGCATTGTATTTTAAGCATGTCATGCTGTACACCATTATAAAGCAGAGCAGTTAGCCTTCCACACACTGATCAGAGCAGGAAGGGCTTTGTATCACCACACTTCCATCTAGCACTTTCATGCAACAGATCGGCTTGATAACAGAGAAACATGTCATTTGTATAGTGACATACAGTATGCTGCAGTTCATAATGCAAAATTAGGACAGGAAGGAAACCTCCCAGACTCAGTATATGTAGAATGAAGCCTAATCTGAAGAAACAGTTAATGCAATAAACATTTTAGGGGGAGTTACTTACCTAGCATGCCATCCACAATTGTAATGATAAAGAACCGTGTTGTTGCAATTTTAAAACTGTGTCTTTGGACTGTGGGAGGAAACCCAAGCAGACACGGGGAGAACATGCAAACTGCATGCAGGGAGGACCCAGGAAGCGAAATTTGATTTTTTCCAATTTTCAAATAGTGTACAGTATAACATCAGTTACCCACTGACTTAAAAGAGTTGGGTTAGGATTCTTCCGGCTGAGCAAAACAAGTCTATGCGCTAATAGTGAAGTAAAGGCAATCACAGTTTGTTTGTCCTTCTCCACTTTAAGCCCCTCTGTGAGCCCACCAAACACAGCTGTTAGTGGATTAGGAGTGACTGTGACACCAAGGCTGTATGATAGATATTTAAAAATGTTTGTCCAGAAAGATGTTAATGTGGTACAGGCCCAAAACATGTAGCCTAGTGAAGCTGGAGCTCGATTGCAGCGTTCAAAGGTTGGACTTTGTCCTGGAAACATCTTGGACAATTTCAAACGAGAGAGATGCACTTGGTATATAATTTTAAGTTGAATAATTGAATGCTTTGTACATATGGAGCTCGAGAGAATTCTGTGCATGGCTGCCTTCCACTCCGTTTCCCACTGTGCACTGGGATCTTTAAAATGTTTTTATATATTATAGAAATACTGTCTGAGTCCCCAAGATTGATCAGTATCTCTTCTGGAATAGAAACAGGTGAGAGGTGAGGAAAACTGGGCAGATTTTGTTTAGCAAAGTTTCTAATTTGGAGATATTGGAAAAATTGTGTTGATGGAAGATTACATTTGGAGTATAATTGTTCATGGGATGCACAGACATTATTGATATATAAATCTATAAATGATTTAATCTCATTTGTTTTCCAAATATTTAAAACTGTGTAAGTTCATGAGGATGGAAGAAGGTGGTTATCATGTAGAGGTGCCACAGATAAAATATATTCTCCAACTTGAAGTGCTTCCTACATTGGTTCCATATTCTTTGTGAATGAAGGACAATGGGGTTGTTAGTATATAGACGATCCCTTGTGTTTTCTGCTGTACAAAGCAAGGAATAGAAAGAAGTGCTTTTTTTAACCCATACATAAAGGTTTATGGATGTGGTGAGAGAAGACATGCAGGTGATGGGTGTAACAGAGCAAGATGCAGAAGACAGGAAGATATGGAAAATAAAGATCTGCTGTGGCAACCCCTAACGGGAGCAGCCGAAAGAAGAAGAGGAAGAAGATGGTTACCGGTGAGAGGTGAGGAGGAGTAGCTAAAAGTGTGTGCGCACAACATACTTTTAAATTGATTTAAGATTTATTAAGGAACTTGGTGTGGCTGTGCACCATTTTTGCCTTTTTTAGCTGAGTATGAATTTTAAGCAAGGCTTTATACATGACGTCCAGGGGGTTTGTGCCATTTGGAATGTCAATTAATTTTACTGATCTGTTATATATTTTTAACCAGCTGCAAATATAAATCTTACAACTGCAAAGGCTACAAACCTAACAGTGTGATTATCTGACAAACCAGATCTGAAAAGCATGTGGTTAGAAAAACAGCTTTAAAGATTTTGTATAAATGAGAATGTCCGGAATATCCTTGGAACTGACGAATTCAACAGTACAAATATAATAATGTTGGAATTTCTATTTTAGTATTGATTTTAAGCAGTATTTTTTAGTAACTGGGAAGAAAATGTCAGACAATAAATAATAGCATGTGCAGATGAGAAGATAAATCAGGTTGCATGATGACATCATGCTTTATAAACTCTAGGCTGAAATCCCACCAAGATTACAACATCCCCTCACATGGGGGTATCTCCTTGTCTATCACACATCAAAATTCAAGCCCGGCATTGTATTTTGATATTTATGACTGCCAATAATAGTTTACTTAAATGGTAGCTGGGTAACTACTTGATGAATTTACTAATATTTTTAAAGCTGTTGTTACTGTCAGTATTTATATATATTCATATTCTGTTACAGGACAAAAGGCACAGTTTTGTTAGCTTGAATAACAAGAGTACTTTAATAAAAAGCCAGTGAATGGGATTTCTGTTTTTGCTGTTGTGTCAAAAGGTATCGGATATAGTGAAACTTCACTGGTATTGGGATTAAATATAAAACTTCTCGTATTATGACACCCGTAACCTCCACACCATCCTGCCATAACAAAATGAGCCAAAGATATCCGATTTCAATTAGAGTATAATACATTCCATTCAAATTATGAAGAACAAATCAAAATTTTTTTTTTTTTAAGAATCTGGTGGCTATTTAGTAACTAATTGAACTTGCTGAACCATTGCTGTCCATTTAGATTTCACACTAAGTGAAGTTAGTGATTTCAGGATCGCTGACAGAACACTATTAAATCTTCCTCTTTCTCTGCTCTCCAGATGAGCAATGATAGAGTTTCTAATCTGATCAGATTCTGATGTAGTAGAGTATGTCCTAATGATCTGTAATGTATGCATTTTAATGAAAGTCAATAAAGTCAGTAAAAACAAGAAAAAAATAAGCATGCCTAAAGATGACAAGAAACAATGCAGAAACACATAGCCAAAAACTGCTGTAAATTAAATTAATAAGAAAGATGGGGATTCCAGAAATAATATAGAGACTCAGCTTCGCTCCATGCATCCAGGTGGACCTTTATAATGTGGACATTCGAGAGCACACTGTTATCACACACCCACCTACTTGGCCAAGTGTGTCACATCACCCATCTGTGCCCCCAGTTATAATGGGCCTCAGTTCTGATTCATTATTTTTTTGCTGTTTCCTGTGTTAGGCTAGCTGATGATTTCAAATGTGCCCAGTAGGAGTTTGGGTGTGAGTGGTCCCTGGCACTGCCAGTAGCTAGGATTGGTCCCTGCTCCAGCCCCCAATAGCTTTTATTGGAATTCAGCAGGTTTGAGTATGTAATGTTTTAACTATTTGACAAATAAAATGCTGTCATGACGTTTGCATGCAGCAGTGCTCTACTTTATGTCTGTCCGGTTCTTGTTTATGACATTATTTGTACTCCAGAACACAAATCAACACAGATCTCAGCATTAACACTATCAGTGCACCATGTGTTGTATATGCATCTGTTATATGCCATTTGGTATGGGATTTGTAAAACCAGTGGTAATGTCTGTGATGTGCCATCTGTTGGAATGACAATTTGCAATGCATTTCATGACTAAAATGTTTGTGATGCACCATCTTTTGGAATGACAGAGGCATAGCAACCAGACGGACACACAGACAGGCACACAGACACTTATCCTTTTATTAAGGTGTACTAGCTGTGCCACCTATCTAAGAAGGGTTAAAATCTAACTAATCAGCATAGATGTCAACGTTAACATTTTCAGTGTACCATGCAAATCACATGTCTATGTCATATACCATTTGGTATGGGGTTTGTAAAAATAGTGTTAATGTTTGTGATGTGTCATCTGTTGGAATGATAAATTCAGTTCATTTCATTACAAACAATTATTGCTATGCACCTTCCTTTGGGATAACAGAGACATAACAGTTGGATGAACACTTAGATACTTAACCTTTTATTAAGGTGGACTAGCTGTGCTAGTCTGGTTGACATCTAAATAATCAACATAGATCTCAGTATTAACATCTGCAGTGCACCATGTAACACATATGTTTCTGTTATATGACATTCGGTATGAGATTTGGAAAATGTTTGTGATATGCCATCTGTCCATCCATCCATCCATCCTCTTCCGCTTATCCGAGATCGGGTCGCGGGGGCAGCAGCTTAAGCAGAGAGGCCCAGACTTCCCTCTCCCGCCACTTCTTCCAGCTCTTCCGGGAGAATCCCAAGGCGTTCCCAGGCCAGCCGGGAGACATAGTCTCTCCAGCGTGTCCTGGGTCTTCCCCGGAGCCTCCTCCCGGTTGGACGTGCCCGGTACACCTCACCAGGGAGGCGTCCAGGAGGCATCCTGATCAGATGCCCGAGCCACCTCATCTGATATGCCATCTGTTCGAATGATAAATGCAGTGCATTTGGTTACAAAAAAAACATTGCTATGCACTTTCTTTTGGGATAACAGAGACATAGCAGTTGGATGCACAATTAGATACTTATCCTTTTATTAAGGTGGACTAGCTGTGCTACCCATCTAAGTCTGGTTGAAATCTAAATAATCAACATGATTAACATCTGCAGTGCACCATGTAAAACATATGTTTCTGTTATATGACATTTGGTATGAGATTTGGAAAATGTTTGTGATGTACTATCTGTTGGAATGACAAATACAATTCATTTTATGACTACAAATGTTTGTGATACGCCATCATTTGGAATGACAGAGACACAGCAGCTGGACGGACGCACAGACAGCTACACAGACACCCTTTTATCGAGGTGGATTTATATAACCAAATGACCCTGTCATCAACCAGAAAAACAAGCCAGATAAACCAATCCAATTGATGGCTCCAGCATTATTTCAGTCAATTTCTATTAATTTTTTGTCACCTCAGCTTTAACTTGTAGTGCATCTGGTGTTACTTTTTTATCTCCAATATGCACTCTACAATTAGGCATGATGAGAGAAATGAATAGCTCAGTAAATGAAGGGATACAAGAGTGATAAATGCTCCGCAGAGGCCGATCAGAGACAGACAAAGAAACAGCAAGCATTTAGTTGCTATTATGAACTTCAGTAAAACAAGTGAACAAAAGAGCCACTGTTTCTGCAGAGAAAGAGAGCCAAATAAAAGGATCGCTGTTATCTATCTGAAATGTAGTTGGAAAACAGATCATAAAAGGGAGAATTAGAAGCAAATGTAATATGTTTTCAACACCAATCAGTGAAGATTTTATCTTTCTGATATTACTGGCTGTGTGCATATTAAAAAATAAAAAAGAAAGACAGCCACAGCATTTGTGAGCACGGAGAGAAATATTAAGAACTGCTGTTGAGCAATCCGTGCATAAAAGATATGATTCCTCCTGATAAATATAAGTTTAGATTAGCATATTGATATTACTTTTCTGAGCTGATTTTCTTTCAAGCATCTCTGCATCAATACCTTGTTTTATTGTAGAGCACGGCGCTCAGCATTTCAGTCTCTCACTACTTACCTACCAATCAGTTGGGGAGACAAAGCTGCACGGAAATATGTAAAGCAGAGGTTTGGTAAAGTAAGATCATCTAATAATGAAAATCACAACATGACATTCAGCTTTTGGAAAAATGAGTTTTAAAAACGGAAGAGGGACAATGTAAGAGTCAATTGATTGCATCCAAATCTCGGCGTATTTGTCCAACAATCTTTGTTCTTGAACGGTAGCGTCAGATATATAATTTTGCAATAGCAGATCTCAGCTGTTGGCAGTAATTTTTTAAAGTAAATTAACAATGCAATGTGGTAAATACTGAAGAGTTACTATTTCTTGTTTTCATATCAAAACTTTATATTCAAGTTAGTATAGACGTCTATGATTCCAAAGTTTCTGAAAATATTTTAAACTGCATTTGCTGAATGAATCTAAATAGAGATTCATGTCAGCGTACTTTAACCATGCATATTGTGAAGACTAAGGGGCACCACAAAGCCCCAAACACGAACACACAAACACAGTCCCAAGTTCAAATAATTGGGCTGTATCACAAAAGTACCTTGTATCACATTTAAACAGTGTGGTCTCTTCTTCCTCTTCTTTCTTTCTCTCTCCACTACACTGCTACTCCTCCAGTCGATTGTTGCCTGTCTCCACTCCCAGCTCCAACTCACCTGGACAAGGCAGTGCGGTTGCTTTTATTGAGGACCAAGGAGTACTTCTGGTGCCAGGGCTTTTCCCGTTGGAAGCACTTCCAGGTCACACAGGAGTCCCAAATAGTAGGCAGTATAACTCCCTGCACTGCCTTCTTGTGGCACCCATGGACTCCAGCAGGGCTGTGCTATTGAACTACAAGACCTGGCATTCCCTGCTGGTGTCCGAACAGGTATCGATATCCAGGGCTGCTGCCATCTAGCTTCCTGGAGGAATAAACAGCTCCTAGACACAATCATTCTCTGTCCTTCCCTTTTAATCCGAGCAAGAGAAGTTATTGTAAGTACATCTGGTAGGGATGCCTGTCCGGACAAGTAGCCTTCTCTGTTGGCTGGAAGGTTCATCCTTCCACCTGGGGCCTCCTGTTTGAGTAAGGAATCTCTCTCTCTCTCTCACTCTCGTTCGGGATGCCTGTCCATCCACCTGAGGCTTCCTGTCCAGACAAGGACCTTTCTGCCTTGGCCAGAATGTTCGTCCATTCACCTGGGGCCTCCTGTTTGGGTAAGGAATTTATCTCTCTCTCGGTCGGGATGCCTGTACATCCACCTCTCCTGGCTGTGATGCCAGTCCATCCTGTATGATACGTACAATATCTACATTTTGATAGTAAACTGAACCATAACTATGCACTGCCTGTAGACTGGGTTAGTACTGGGGTGGGGGTAATGCAAAAATGGGTCCACACCCTGTGAACAAATACTTGAATCCCATGTTGTCCTTTTTCTCCATTGCTGGGCAATCATACATACTGTGTTGTAACAGAGGTTTGAGAAGTGAGGTTCTTCTAGTCAGTAAGAAACAAATGTTTGAAAAAGGGCCAATACAAAGTATTCACCCCCTTGGAAGTTTTTAAATTTTACTTCTATACAACATTGAATCACAGTTGATTTAATTTACCTTTTCTAACACTGATCAACAGAAAAAGACACTTTAATGTCAAAGAGAAAACTGAAGTCTGCAAAGCAGTTTAAATTAAATACAAATAGAAAATAACTGATCACATAAGTATTCACTTTTAATTTGACACCCCTAAATAATCAAAGGTGAAGCCAATTGGATTTAGACAACTAAGAATGAGTTCAATGGAGATCACTTCTCTGGAACTCTGGGAAGGTGGAAGGACCAACTTGTGGGCAATGACAGGCAAGCTGATTACCTGTTAATGTGCAGGTGAGGTTAGCTCAACTGTTCCACTTCGGCACTCTGCAGGTCATACTTAGGACGCCGCACCCACAGGAGAATAAACGGAGCTGGATTGGGTTAGAGGGGATAGAAATCAAGACAGTCTGTATATAAGATGGTGAAAGAACATCCACGGAGAATGCAATCTACTGTATTTGGATAGGCGGCATGGCAGTCAGGAGTTGGCCCCATGGGGCGTGAGGGCACAGCGCTTTAGGGGTATGTCCCTCCTGCTGATCATCAAGGGAGTAAGAGGGGCTGGTTGGCTTTGAGTGATCATCCTACAGACGCCCAGTGGCAATGGGATGATGAAGCCATAATTGGGTTTCCCAGTGGTGACCACCTGAGGTGGTTGGGGTGCAAGCTATTTAAAGGGTTGACCACGCATGCCGGTGTCTCAGCTCCCAGCTTAGTATACTAAATACGTGAGCTGGGGCTAAGAAATGAAGAGAGGCACTGAGGCTCAGAATCGAAGAGAAACACCAAATCATAAACTTTCTGATTTTTATGCCTGGTTTTAACAGTTTATTTATTTACTTATTTGTTGCTGATTTTAATTTCTTCACAGAACACTGTTTTTATCATGGAGTATTTATTTATGGATGATCTAAACTACACTTTCTGTTTCAGTGGATACTTGTTTATTGAAAATAAAAGCAAAATGCATGTCTGAACCATCCCTTGCTGTGTGCATGTGTCCTCATTGCCCAGTCCATCTCGGTTTCATAACTATCTATGTCGTAGGTTCAAAGTAGGGTTTGGTTTACCGGATATACAATTTAAAGAGATTGTTATTTTCATGGGAATTGTTACATATGCATTATTTACACTTTTACTTTAAAACTTTTGTAAAAACAATACTGTACTTGTCCTTTATTTCCTGACCCAGGCATGGTTAAATCTCTTTCTCACAGGACGTATAATGCTGCTCGCATTTTAATGGGGGTGCGGCTGAACGCATGCTAAGGAGAAGCCTTTGGATCATCTGCAGGCTTGTTGCTGCTGCTGGCGAGCTGCGTATTCTGCTTGTCGCACTGCGCGTCGATTATTTAAAAGCCTGTACAGCAGCTGTCCTTATGTCACTTTGCGTCTCTGGCGATCGTGTTCTGAAGGGGGGGGGTCAGGGGGACTTAACGCAAGCTAAGGAGAAGCGGTCGAATCATCTGCTGGCTTGCTGCTGCTGCTGTCGAGCTGTGCATTCTACTTGTCGCACTGCGCGTCAATTATTTAAAAGCTTGTACAGCAGCTGTGTTTTTTCCACTTCGCGTCTCTTCCACTTACATTGTGAAGGGGGTTTGGCTGAACACATGCTAAGGAGTAGCAGTCAGATCATCTGCTGGCTTGCTGCTGCTAGCGAGCTGCATGTTCTACTTGTTGCTTGTCGTTGTTTTAAGAGCTGGGAGCACATAAAGCGTTTCTGCCAAAGGCATTCCAACAACTGCTAGGTTAGATGTCTGTGAACTGGCTTTAAATGTTGTCTCATTGCTTTGTCTCGCATGACGTTAAAGTGTCTTTTGCGGGACATCAAATTGTCTTCCAAGAAGATCATATCTTGTCTCCCTAGTCTCCCTCTCAAAATTTTTTTTTATAATATAAAGTCACAAAAATGAATCATAGACATCAAAGGTTTGGGGCTGCCACCCGTATATTATGCCCTGGCTGCAAATTGGTAAATATGTTGAGTCCAAAACAGAATTGATTTAGGTATGTCAAAATGGCGGCTTTAAAGGCCAAGACCAGAAGTGACATCATCGTTGGCACTGAAACCGGAAGTGGCAAGTTTGTGGGCACCGTAACCGGAAGTGACGTAATCAGGACCAGAAGTGATGCCATCGTGGACACTGGAACTGGATGAGATTTCTCATGAATGGTCTGCAGAGGATCGAGAGAGAAAGTCAGTGCACCTCACCACTCCCTGGTCTGGCATGGAAATATCATTATTCGAGCCCTTTAGCTGTCTCCCATGCACATGTGTATATATATATATATATATTTATATATATATATTTAATAAAATTAAGAAATTTTTAAAACTTTCTTGGACTAGTTAGAGTGAGTCGCTGGGCATGTCACATTATGTGACTGATCTTCATGGGAGCACTCCACTTACTGCCTCCATCTCACTAAGATTATGTTAATGAATGCCGCAACTACAATTTGCCTGAAAAGTCATCTAACCTTAAGACACACTTACAGTAAGTGCCAGTTCATGTGAGCTTAATATTATCCATCCAGTTTAGGTGTTTCTGGTGCAGAAACATATAAGTGTACAACTGATTTAAGTTCTGGAAACAATGGTTTATAGTTCAAGATACACTTTTTTAGAATCTACCGATGTTTGAAAGTTGGATTCTTCAGGGATCAGTGCTGGGGCTTTATTCTCTCTTTAATTGACATACCGTATCTTGATTAAATGTCACTAACAAGCTGGTTAAGGTTGCAGATGACATTAAAGTAGGTACAGTGAGTTGTATGAAGTGATTGTCTAAATATATGCACAACATGGGAATATACAACTATAATTATTCCCTAATTAAACCTAACTTTCAAATCCCACCCAGGATTGTTTTGAGTTTTGATGCCACATACGCCTTCTAGTTTCTTTGTACCAGCAAACATTCATTCATGTTCTTTAGTACTTAAATAAAATGATACTACTAAATAATATGAGAAGTAGTAGTACTTTGGTAAAACAGACACCCACCATAACTACATGTTGGGAAAAACAGCTTAAAATTCATCACCTCTGAAGCTAAATGAATACCTGCAAGCTGATTCTAAGATGACTGTTTAGCATATTTTTAAATTTCATCCTATTAATTTTCATGACTAGGTTTTTTAACTAAATTAAATGTGAGGATGGAACATACTATGAATATTTTGCTCTACCTACAGCATTTCTTTACATTGCAGAATAAAATAAATATCATTAGTTGTTGACACCTGTTATGATTTATGACATTTCAAATTTTACCTTTATGTTAATTGGGTGAGGGGAGTTAATGATGGAGATTTAAGTCTGAGTTATTTTCCTACTTGGATGCCTATTTATTGATTTTAAATAAATTTGTATCAATTTTACTCATATTTACCATGCCACTATTTTATTACTAATAAGCATCACCATTTTGTGGGACCATCATGATGATCCAAAACTCTGTTTGTTGGGGTTGTGGCTTCAGAAAATGCGTAACAATGGAATTATGAATGCAACAGTATTAAAGCCATCACTTAAGCATAAGCATCATCTGACATATAAGAAATGTAACAAACAGGAGCAGACTATTCAATCCATTTGTGTCTCATTTGTTTAGCTAATAGCTAAGTATCTCATTTATATACTTCTTTAAGGATGTCAACGTTTCTGCTTTAACTACATGTCTCAGTAGTTTTTTCCAAACTCATACAATTTTTGCATAAAAAATGCTTTCTGGCTTCAGTCCTAAATGCGTCCTCGAGTATGTAATTCACTCTTAATTTGAAGTATTTCTCCTGAATCTCCTTCATCAATGCCTCTGAGGATTCTGAAGACCTGGATTAGGTCCAGACACAGTCTCCTCTGCTGGAGACTAAGCAGGTTTAACTCCCTGAGTCTGTCAGAGTAGGACATGTTGTTAAAGCCCACGATGCTCCTGGTTGATCTCCTCTGCCCAGCTTCAAGGGCTGCTATGTACTTCTTGTACTGTGGTGACCAGAGCTACACATAGTACTCCAGATACGGTCTTACTAGTGCGTCATACTGTATAGTCTGAGCATAACATCTCTTGATTTACAGTTTATGGCCTTTATGATGTAACTTCAAATTTTATTTGCCTTTTTAATAGCTTCTGCACAACATTTTAAAGACCACAATGTTGCGTCAACATAAAGCCATGAATCTATTTTTTAGAGGTGGCAGTACCAGTTAAAAAGAATGCCAGCCAATTGCCTCTTAATGTTTTTACAGTTTACACCAAATAAACACCTCAGTTATTTACATGCAACTGTTTTCAAACTAACTAAATGATTTTGATTTGATCAAAATTAACAGTAAGGTTGATTGACATCTCAACCTCTTGTTTGACACTATAGATGAACGATTAAATATATCATCCATTTAGAATCACACCGGTCAATCACCTATATTAATAGAGCAGGACATTTGTAAAGAGCAAATCCTTCTGAAATTTTAAAGAAACAAAGTACAAAGGAAAATATCACTGAATTGTGGCACTATGTTTGCAAAAAGAAGGGACAACAGACAGAAAACCGACAGGAACTGTGGAGAGCAACGGAATTATAGAAAGAGAGAAAAAACGACTCCACAAGCAGTTGTTCTGTGGTTGACTGCAAGAGTTTGTGTTCCTTTTTGTTTCTATGTTTCTTAATTTTTGTTATTCCTATTTTTATTCCCTTAAATCATTTCACCAGCAGCATGATCAGGGGCACATGAGTAGTTAATGCTAGACTTTTTTGTTTTGTCCTGAGGTTTTATTTATTTTTATTTCTTAGTGTTTTGAATTTTCTCATTGTGTTTTAGCGTGTGCTGCTATTTTGCAGTGTGGCAGCACCATTACATTATACAAGAAGGCCACACGTACAGGAATGCATCAAAATGTGACTAATCAAAGCAAAGAGTTTTTTAGAGACTCACACTCAAATTACAACCAAAAAAAATATTTTGTGGAAAGAAAATGTATCTTGACCCGGGTTTCACTGCTTAAGTTTAATTTTCATTCATTCATTGAAAGACAACAATTTCCATACATAGACTCTCTTAACATGTCGAATATTCTACTGCCGATTCATACAAATTTACCCTTGCACTTCCATACTGTTCCACCATTCACGTTACAATCACTTTTTATAAACCAAATATTAATAAGCCGACTACTGCAAAGATGGGTATAAAATTATCAGGATGTGTAGTTTCAACCACACATTTACAGGGAAGGATTTTAACAGAACTTTTATGACGTTTCTACAGCAAACAGATTCCATCACATGAAGATGAGGATCAGATTCTTGGTTCCAACCTGGTGCATTTTTAAAAGTCATCATTCCAGCCTGTAGATATTACGCCATTTTAGAGAATGTTAAGGCAAATTCACCTTAAGGGAGAGGGAAAAACCATAATGAAATATTACTGTGTTTGCGGGACATTGCAACAAACTGTTTGTTAGTAGCTGCCTAAATGAGTAATGTCTAGGTTTCAGATCTTGAACAATAAATAGGCTTACCCTCTGGTACCCAACTCTTTACCTTGTCATCATAAATGTACTCTACGATATATGCAGGTTTCTGTCCACGCTGGCATGATATGAGTGAATATTGGAGTGTCCATTGGACTGGTATAATGATTGAGTTTGTTTCTTGCTTTGTGTCCAATGCTGCTGGTGTAAACATCTCTATTGGATGAAACAGGTTCAGGAGATACGTGCTGGCAAACATTTCTTCATACACACGCACAAAGGGATTTTATTGTGGGGATGGATTTGAGTATGACATGGCAGAGCCAACAGTTTTCTGTCTTCTTAGCAAAGACACACCTTCTGAAGAATAGGTCCCCCATATTTGAACCCCAAAAATTACATTCTATTGTCATCACAAATGGAAAGACCTGACACCTTGATAGAGAGATAAACAGCAAATGATAAAGTGAACGAGAGAAGGAGTATAGGCACATAAATCAAGTCAGTTCACTGGATCTGCTGCCTTTCAGCCAAATCTCCCTACAAGAATAGTGCAGTCAACAAATCAGGTATTCCTCTTCTGACACTATGGTCAAGATGATCTGCAATAACTACAGAGAGTGGACCATCACTTTCCTAACTCTGAATGTGTATTTACTACAATACAATACAATAATAGGTACACTCTGTCTATAGCCATGCCACTATACTCTGCAATATAGTTCAGGAGACTAAGCGTTTATTCATTGAGTGTAAGCACAGTCCAAATGAACATGATATCCCAGCATTACCTGTTAGCTAAAGAATAAACATGATTGACTAAAGAGCAAACTTCTGATGCTCTTATGTGCTGTCGCTGTCAAATCAGTACTTCAGTCTCACTTATCCTTGTCACATGTGTGTACATGAGAAACAGTTTACCAGCTTAACTAAGTGTGATTACCCACCGACCCAGGGGTTGGTGCTGTGCTCTAATCCTTTCTCTCTTTCTCCCTCTGCAGACCAACTGACATCTTTACCATCAACAACATCACTTTCGGTTTCCTCTCTCCTGGCCTTCTGTCCTTCAGTTCTATGTTGAACTCGTGTCTGTAAAGATGTGCTTTATTTCATTGTCTAAACTTCAAGTATACGGGGTTACCAAGGTAGTACCCCCAAATCTTTATCTGTGTTTTATATCTCTTATTTACACTCTATACGTATACTACTGTATTCCCTTAATTAGTGCTAATTTGTATAGTTTCAAGAAATCTGTAGAAATGATTGATAAATAATTAAATTGCTAAAAAGTATCAAAATACAAGCATATATTGACTGCCACCAAATCTGCATTTAAGTTTTTGCATTCAGCCTTTTTACCAGTTGTGATAAAAAAAATAGGCAGTAGACAGAAAAAGGTTTGGGGATGGCCCCCCTCTATACTGAAAATCAAGAAAGAAAAGAAACACGTCTTTACAGAAGCGGAGTTCACAACTGAACTGACTAACAAGTTGAAATGGTTCTATAAATATGGTGTGTAAGAGAAAGAGGTGGAGTCAGGGCGACAGGAAGGGGAATTCTGGGTACCGGAAATTATGTTATGAGGGCTGGCCAGAAGTGACGTCAACAGTGAGCGAACTGAAGGTGATGTCATTGAGATGCAGGGTGTTCGGCTGGGCTGCCGGAGAAGAACAAGAGGAGGGAGGATCATGTAAGAGTGCCATCCCCGGTCTGGCTAACAAATGACACTAACTGAGCCTGTGAACTGTCCCCCATGCATACGTGTGTGACACAGTATTCATTATAGAGGTTGTGCATCCTGAAATGCCTGAGACCAAAAGTATTTTGAATTTCAGATATTTTTGAAATATCTGCATATTTACATCTTCTTGAAACACTTGCCCTTAATTTCTCCTGTCTGTGCACTTTAAAACCACCAGGGTTTCAGGGAGAGAGTAGTAAAAATTGAACAAAAGAGTTCACACTGAGAAAAAATAAAATGATAAAATTGGGGTTATCCATTCAGGAGCTGAGTAGCACAAGGAAACTGAAGCTTAACAATTCATTTGTATGTTGTGATGAGTGCAGCGATGGAAGAGACTGACAAACACACATGTAGACCCCCCACCACGGTTGAGAAGCGCTTCTGTCTGCTGCAATATCTTTCTTTCATTCTGACTTTTGAATCTTTATATTGCGTAACAGGTTTACAAAGCCTTAAATGATCTCGCTCCATCCTATATTTCAGAGTGTCTTTCACCTTACAGTCCAAATCGTAATCTTAGATCTTCAAACGAGCATCTCCTTATTATTCCAAGAGCGAAACTTAAAAGAAGTGGTGAGGCAGCCTTCTGCTCTTATGCACCTAAAATCTGGAATAGCTTATCAATAGAAATTCACCAGTACGGTGGAGCACTTTAAAAAACTGCTACAGACCTATTACTTTAACATGGCTTTCTCAGAGCTACATTTTAGTTTAACTCTGAAATTCTTCATATGCATTTAAGTATCATTATCATTCTTGGTGGCTCCATAATCTGTACTATCCCCTACTTTCTCTGCTGTTCTTTTTCGGGTTTTCTGTGATGGCAATCTGCGCCACCACCATCTGATCAAAGCACCATGCAGTCCCTACATTGATGGATTGAAGGCCAGAGGTCCACATGACTATCATCGTCAAATTCCATGTGAAGCCTGAAAAACATGACGACTGATTGAGATCATTTACTGTATGTTAGGTAGAATGACTAGAGGGGGCTGGGTGGTCTCATGGCCTTGAAACCCCTGCAGATTTAGTTTTTTTTTTCCAGAGTCTGGAGTTTATTTTGTTTTTTGTGTCCTCCCTGGCCATTAGACCTTACTTTTATTCTATGTTAATTAGTGTTACCTCACTTTGTTTTCTCTTCCTTCATCCTGTAAATCACTTTGAGCTACTCTTTTGTATGAAAATGTGCTATAGAAATAAATGTTGTTGTTGTTGTTGTAGAGTTTAGAGAAGCATTGTGGTTTATGGATATTGTACATGTTAAAGTGCTGCTGCCCTATTGTGCTATGTCTTGTTTAAATTTCCATTTAGACAGTAATGTTAACTTCCTTTAGTTATTAATTTAGATGTGCAATTAGAAAGTGGATGCTGTACAGCCTCTTCCGTGCTTTTGCTGGTGTTGGCAATTGTACTTATTCAGGTATTTTGAGTACTGAAATCTGCATCTCCTGTGGCTCTTCATTATCAGATCTCTTAATGGCAGTCCTTTTCACTTCTGTCTGATAGGTTTGACACATTGTATACTTTGAATGCATACTTTACAATTCATATTTTTGCACACATAGCTGACAATTCTTTCAGGCTTACATCAACTCCTACACTGTTGTCATGACTAAGCAGTAACTGTTTCAGTTTCAGATTTTGGAGTATTTTTAAATTTTGGACTTTTGGATTAAGGAAGCTCAATCTGTATAGGCACTCTTTGATTGTCTATGAGTGAAAATCACCAGTCACCTTTCTTTTCAAGGATCAAGTTGAGAAATCCTTGGATAGGAGGTTGGGGGTTATTGAGGAAAATAGGGAAACAGCTGGAAAGGCACAATCAGCCTTTACTACACAATCTGCAGCCACGTCTCAGCACCACATCCTTTTTTGTTTGCTAATCTGTTTGGTGGATTTTTTCTTCCATGTTATAAATACAAATATGAACAGCACTGCACATTCAGATTAGTGCCCACAAGATAAGGAATCAAATGAAAGCATTAGATCTATGAAGGGGTGCTATCACCCGGGGTCGGCATGGTACTGCATGTCAGTGCTTCATTACACTATTGAGACATTTGGAAAGTGAGGTTAGCGTGCAACTCATGTATGCAGTTGTGTGCTTGTCTGTCTTTTGAGTCTTTTAAGCAGTAAAAGCACATTGATTTTTATTATGTAAATTTGTGCTAATTCCATGCAAATATATCCCAAGTAGTAGAATTCACTAATTGAAAAATAAGAAAAAATCATCATATTATTTCTGCTAAATACTGTAACTGCCAACAATGAATTCAGCTGTTAAGGAGACTCCATTCTAAACTGAGGTCTTACAGTGAAATGCATTTATCTCCATTTCTCCAAATTGTTCTCCCTAGGAAAATATCATAACACAGAGACATCTGGAATTCATCCCTGTAATTCAAGGAATGAACTGCTTTAGGAACGCATGCATAGCTTAATATTTGAGGCAACATCTTATTACAGTTGCATAACTTCATAACGAGTTAGGCCTACAATTCATTTTCATCTATAAATATTTTATGGTTTTGTCTGCTTTGATTGAGTGTACCAGAGAGGAGGGATGCACTTTGTTGCTATGGACAGAATGCCTTTAGGAAACCATTTCTCCCCTGTCTCGGTGGTTTACAGAATACCTATATCTCAAAACCACAAATATCGTAAGGCAAAATAAGAATAATTTACAATACAGGTAAAATTGTTTAGAAAAATACATGAGGTAGCATATTATATTTCTTTCATTTATATGGTGATTGCATCAATATATGACTGATTTTTGTTTTTTCCAAGGATGGATGCCATTTACAATTTGTATTAAATGACAAGTTACATTAAATCAAACATCTGAATAATTGATTCTGTTAAAGTCAAGAATATTTTCAATTTAAACTGAAACCCATATTTGTCATATAGCTATTGTTAAAGGTCATCTAGTCAACAAGGAATATCAATATAAACTATTTAAACCTACCTATCTATCTACCTAGTGCATTTACTATCTATCTATCTATCTGTCTAGTGCATTTACTATCTAGCTATCTATCTATCTGGGTAAATTTTCCACTTTTCCCATCAGTCCACATTCAGTAGCTCATAATGACAAAGTGAACACACATTTTCGGAAAGGTCTGCGAATTTATTAAAAATCCAAAACTGAAACCTTTCTTTCATTTGAGTATTCAGACACTTTACTGTGGTCAGGTGCATCCTGTTTACTTATCCTTGAAATGTGTTTAGAACTTTGGACACTCTGTAGTAAATTAAATTGGTTGGATATCATTAAGAAAGGTACACACCTGTGTATTGAAGGTTCCCAAAATTCACACCACATGTCAGGACAAAAAATAAAACCACGAAGTCCATGTACACTTAGTGGACCTCTGCAATCAAAGTGTGCTGAGGTACAGTTCAGGGCAAAGTAATGAAACAATTTCTAAAGCTTTGAGTGCTCCCAGAAGCACAGTGGCCTCAATATTTGTGACATTCAAGAAGTTTGGAACCACCAGAACTGTTCCTAGAGTAGGCCATCCTGCCAAACTGAGTAACTGGGCAAAGAGGTCCTTGGTCAGAGAGGTGACCAAGAACCCAATGGTCACTCTGATTAAGATTCAGATGTCCTCAGCTGCGATGAGAGAACCTGTTGGAAGGCCGACCATCTCAGCTGCAATCCATAATTTAGGAGCATTTGACAGCCCACTTTGCAGTCAGTCAAATGGCATTTAAAGGAACTTTGAGAACCCAAGGAAAACGATTCTCTCATCTGATGAGACAAAAATTAAACTCTTTGGGCAGAACTGCAAGCACTATGTCTGGCAAGGACTAGGAACTACTCACCACCTGCCTAATACCAAGTCAACGGTGAAGCATGGTGATGGCAGCATTATGCTATGGAGGTGCTTCTCAGTGTTAGGAAAAGGGAGACATTTCAGAACTGAGGAAAGGATGAATGCAGATACAGACAGGTATTTGAAGAAAGCCTGCTCAAGGGTGAAAAACCTCAGACTGGTACTATGGTTCACCTTTCACCATGACAATGACCCAAAACGTACAGCAAAGATAATATAAGTACTCTGGTTGTCCTTGAATGGCCAAGCCAAAGCTTAGCTCCATAGAACATATGTGGAGTGACCTGACGATGGCAGTTTACAAATGATTCATATTCAGTGTAAAAGAGTTTAAGAGAATCTGAAAAGAAAGAATTGGATAAACTGCTCAAATTCAGGTGTGCTGCTATAGGGGCTTCTACTTCAGTACTCAGCTAAGGGTCTGAATACTTATAAAGTATGAATGAGAGATTTCAGTTATTGATTTTTTAAATAAATTTATGAATCTTTCTGAAAACATGTTTTCACTTTGTCTTTATGGGGTATTGAGTGTAGATTGATGGACAAACACATTAAAGTGTACAGAAAGACAAGGGGGACTGAATACTTTCTGAATTCAATGAATGCAGAGAAATGCAGAAAGGTCCGTGCTGTGTAGCTCCGCATGTCCCTTGTAGTGGGACCAGGATGTTTACATGAATTAGACACCATAGTTTAGGTGTTTGATTTTTTATTGACAGATGCTTCTTTAAATTGAAGAACTGTTGGTATATGTATGTGTACTGTCACGAACATCTGCATGGTGGACAGTTTACAGACTCAAACTGTGTTATTCGTTAGCTAGACCAGGGATTGGCGCTCCGCCTGATCCTGTCTTCTCTTATCCCTCTGCAGCCAAGCCAAAGACCCTGACTCTTAATAACATCATCATTAATCCATCCACTGTTGACATCACTGCCGGCCAATCCTGATGACATCATTTCACATCTTTGCCCTGCTGTTTTTTCAGTATATGCGTTGGCCATCCCCAAACCTTTTTCTGTCTGCTGCCTGATATTTTATCACACTTTTTATACATTCTTTCAGCATTTAATTTCTTAGCAATGCCAAACATATTGCACACACAATACAGTATGTAGTGGATTCTAATACTTTGGTCACTCTGTGGACTTGAAAAACATAAAACTTTTTCATGGTTGGCTGCTCCATCATCAACGAAGACCAAAGACCTTTATTTATTGATTGAAATATTTTATTGCATACACTACCTGATGCCTTCTGGAAAATCTTCAGAGGTATAAAGAGTAACAAACTTTCAATTTAAAAAGTAATACTAGATCCAAAATGATTTAATTGAGTTATTAGCTCCCTGACCAGCTTGTTCGATCAGGATCTTATGGATTTAGGGGGTAAGGTAGGAATCGAACTTGGGTAGGGTTATAGTCCATATGTGACTTTGAAATCCTTTTTAAAAACTGGGAATGAGTTTCATCGATATTGAAAATAGATGTTGTCAAAATTGAGGGTTCCCTTTACCTTTCAGAGCTCTAGTATGGTCATATGCACAAATTAATCATAGATACATCTATCTATCCATTTTCATTGAGCCATTATTTCCATTACAGTGTTATGGGGATGAAGCCTACTCCAGTAGCAATGGGCACAAAGCACAAGATGAGTCTCCTTCTTCCTAATCATCTTCTCTCAATTCTATATGGGGTCAATGTGTCTGAGCTCTCTTCTTCATACAGTTCAATCCTGCACCTCCTCCCCAGTCAGACTCTTTTCCTTCAAATCTTCTTTTACTTTATCCATCCACCTCCGGGTTCTCTTCCCCTGTACTTACATTCTTATCACTAGTCCATATCACTTCTACCTACTTTCCTGTACTTTCTTAGAAATCTCTCCCACTTCTTGTTCTGTCCTTTTTTGTAACTCAAACACATCCATCTCAACATTCTCATTTCTGCCACATCTGACTTCTTATCCTACATTCCCTTTGCTGCCCATGTCTCAGCTCCATACCGTACATATTTGCTAGTCTTACCACTATCTTAAAAAAAAAAGTATCTTTAGCCTTCACCTTAATTCTTTGATCACACTATACTCCTGATACCTTCTGACAATTGTTCCTACCACACTGCGCTCTGTGGTTTATCTCTGAGTCTAATTTTCCATCTTGGACTACGACCAATCCTAGATATTTATATCTATCCACTATTTTCAATAGCTCTCACTGCTGGCTAACTTCTGAATCCTGCACAAGATGAGTAAATATTTTCAAAAGAGTATTAATGATAAAATATCAGTATGCCATACTTAAAGAGTGTTAGGCTCTTCAATTTCATCTCATGTTAAAGTATTATGAAAACACAGTGCCCTATTGCTCTGAACTGCAGATTTATTATACATTATTATCTCCATTAAAATAAAATTCATGCTTTGTTGACCCACTGCTCTTTTTAATGCTTACAATTGTTTATTCTCCCACAAATCTTTATGTCTTTAATAATAATAGTAATAATAATATATCCTTCAAAATATTGTTTCTTCCAAAATATTCATTATTACTTTTACTTTAACACCTATATTAGATCTCATGAATTGATATTCTTGTTCATTCCTATATTTCAAACTATACATGATGCAATATACAAATGCATTTTGAAATACAGAGAATATGGGAATACATTTAATTTATAAGGACTAGCAAAGTCATATAAAGGGTACAATGTGTTTAGAATTTATTTAAGACTTTACTCTTTTTTTAAAGTGTTATATGATGAGCACCATTGTATGGAGAAAGTATACTAAATATTATATATACAAATTAAATATGATATATAAAATTAAATAAATATGCTCTAACTTAGTGATTGTCTAGGGTTTATTCTTTCTCTAAGTACAATATAATACTGATGAAATCCAGAGTGTTGTGACACAGTAACACAAACATGGCATAAAGGATGAAAGGCCTTCAAAAAGACCTACAAACTAAACAAGGGCCTCACTGGTCTGCCTAGAGATAGGCCTCACCACAGGCAGCCTGAGTCTAAACTGCACAGGCCCAAAATGGTAGACCAGCCCAAAAGTCCAAAATTATAAATTCAATTCTTGTTATCTGCAAGGATTACATTTCTAGAAACCTCCACAGATACAGAAACACAGCTACTGAAGAATTGATCCTATGGGAAAAAATGTGGTTAAGGGTCCAGTGAGACGCTGCTTGAAGGGGAGGGCTGGTGGATGGAGAAGAGGTTGGGCAGATGTGCTGGCCATTTGTACTAGTTCCTCAAGGCTCAGTACTGATCCTTCCACAGATTACAATGGGTGATCTTCCTTTGTTAATCTAATACATTTGGAACTTTCTACCTCTTGGATTAATTCAGCCATACCATGTGCGACCTGCAGCCATACCACATGTACTTCAGAACAGGTAATCCACCTGAGGCTAAGCATATTAGGGCCTGGCCAGTACCTGGATGGGAAACCAACAAGGGAAAGCTTGGGTTGCTGCTTGAAGAGGTGTTGTTGAGGCTAGCACTGGGTGCTTACCCTGTGGTCATTATGTGGATCCCAATGCCCCAGTGCAGTGACACCATGCTGAAGAAATAGTGTCCTTTAAATGAGAAATAAACCTGACGTCCTGACTCTCTGTGGTCATAAAAGATCTCTAGGCATCCTTTATAAAGAGTTGGGTATATATCCCGATGTCCAGGCTAAATTACCCCCGACAGCTTAGTCATTCTGACCCCCCATCATTCCTTGTTTCAGATTGTCTTTCTCACCACATCACCACCTAACAGCTAATGTATGGTGAGTGAAAAGGAGCAATAATGCCTGCTGTCGTATCATCTAGATGGATGCTAAACATTGATGGTGGTTTCAGTGGTTCCCTACTCCCTAAAGTGCTTTGAGTAGCGAGAAAAGCACTATATAAATGTAAAGAAAGATTAATTATTATTATTATTATTATTATAAATGGAACATCCTTATAGTCCATTGAGAATTTGTCTACCTCAGTTTTAAAAAATAAAAATGTATTGTTTGATGCCCATTGACATTACATTTACAGCACACTTTGAGTGTTCCTAATGCTTTTGTTACCTAATTGCTTCCTTCCTCTTTATCTATGCATTTTGTTGATCTTGACTATAATAACAGGTTTACAGTGCCGAGGTTAACATATGTAGATTTCTCCATGAGCAACCTGGATATGTGACCATATCTTGTAAACCCTTAACAAGGTTTCTGTTCAGGATTTCAGAGTTTACACATGTCCAATGTGCTCTGTTAGCTTATGTGTGTCTTTCTTTAACACACAATTACAGTAGCCATTGTAAAAAACAATGGAATCATCCACACATTTTAAATTTTTTAGGAAAATACTTGGTAGATCACATTTTGTAATCTGTCTTAGTATTAAATCATTTTTGATGAATTTGTACTGTGATATGTGGGTCACAGACTTGCACAACAGAGAAGGAGTCAAGTCCAGGTTCCCAAAAAAATCAGCTTTATTGTTGTGAAGACAGGAACATTCACAAAGTATTTATTCAAATGGGAGCTGTCACTCAAACACCTGCAACATGCAAGCAGTGATGGTGATGTCACCCTGCATTCGCTCTCTTCTCAGATCAAAAGAGCTGTCCTGCACAGGTGAGTAGACAGACACAAAGAGGGCCCACGGTCACTTTTTAATTGATTTTATTGATTTTTTTAAAAACAAGTAACATTCCATACAATCAAATCAAGCTTAACATAACTACATTCAACCATCCACCTGAGAGAAAGAGGGGAAGGCCAACAGCTAGAGTAAAAAAGAGGGAAGAGAATCCTTTTCCCCATTGTGGAGCATGCACTGGTATAGCACATCGCTGCATCCACTACACGATGAAACAACTCGGGACCCCGGTTGGCAACCCCCCAGGCAGACACACGGTCCAGTCCTACCCTCTGGAAAAGACCCTCTGTCTGCCACAGCCAGGTGTTAAGTGGGCGACCCCTTGGCCTGGTGCAGCCACTCAGGTCCCCAACAATGAGGATCTTACGTGCTGGCTCACCCTCGGGGAAATGCGCCACATGGCTGTAGTGCCATAACCGACGCTCCTTCACAATGCAAGTGATGTGCCTCATTCGGGACTCTATGAGCAACCGCAAAATCAAACCAACAGTACCCAAGGATTTTCCGGAGAGACACAGTACCAAAGGAGTTCAGTCTTTGTCTCAGTTCACTGGATAGGGTCCATGTCTCGCAACCAATAGCAAGACAGGAAACACCAGGACTATAATATAAATGCTTATTCTAAAATGTTATTGATTAAGAAAAGGTTTAAAAAATGTTTTGAACAGATTCTCTAAATGAGAATTATATTTCAAATAGTATATAACATTACCCACTGACTTAAAAGAGGTGAGTTAGGATTCTTCCAGTTGAGCAAGATACTGTAAGTCTACGTTCTGGGAGTGAGGTAAAGGTGATTGAAGTTTGCTTGTCCTTCTTCACTTTAAGCCCATCGGAGAGTACACCAAACACAGCTATTAATGGATTAGGAGTTGTGATACAACAACAACAACATTTATTTATGTAGCACATTTTCATACAAAAAAAAATGTAGCTCAAAGTGCTTTACAAAATTAAGAATAGAAAAATAGAAGACACAATAAAAAATAAAAATAAGTCAACATTAATTAACATAGAATAAGTAAGGTCCGATGGCCAGGGTGGACAGAAAAAAAAAAACTCCAGAGGCTGGAGAAAAAAAATAAAATCTGTAGGGATTCCAGACCAAGAGACCACCCAGTCCCCAGCCCAAGGCTGTCTGATAAGCATTAAAAGATTTTTGTCCAGAATGACATTAATTTGTTGCACGGCCAGAACATGTGGCCCAGTGAGGCTGGAGCTCAATTACAACATTTACAAGTTGGATCTTGCCCTGGAAACATTTTGGACAATTCTAAACTAGATAGATATACTCGATAAGAGATTTTAAGTTGAAAAATTGTATGCTTTGTGCATATTGAGCTCAAGTGAATTCTGTAGAATTTTGGAGAGTATCTTAACATTGTTATTCAGAAATGAGATGGGTCTGTGTGATGCACATTGTAATAAGTCCTTATTTTTCTTAGGAAAGATGGTAATTAATGCTTGGCAAAAACTTTGAGTTAGAATTGTGTTGTCTCCAGCTTCTGTAAATGTTAATAACTTAACTTAATTGAAACTTTTTTTATAAAATTCAGCAGGGTAACCACCAGGACCTGCTGCTTTCCCATTATGAAGTGAGTTTACACCATCTAATAATTCTGAGATTGTCAGAAGTTTATCCAGTTCCTCTGCACATTGTGTCTTGTCATCTTCAAACTGAGTAGAATGTAAGGACTTATAGTACTCTCTGAACATGTGCATTATACTTTTATGGTCAATGATTTTTTTCTCTGAACGTCCTACTTGTAGATTTGTTGAGTGAAGATCTTAGTAGCCTTCTTTCCTTCCGTGTTCATAGTAATGATGTTGCAATATCATTATATCCAGTTCTCTGCAATACACAACATGCCACTGTACCTGAGCACACAGTGATTCTCCATGACATGTGAAAGTTCATCTATCTTATTTGAAAGTAATAGATAGATAGATAGATAGATAGATAGGAGTCAGTAAATCTAAATAAAATTCAGATTAACGATTTTTAATTTCCAAGGTTCCTTTGTCAGTGTGGTAATGCCCAGTAGTAGATTGGTACTTTATTTATTTTGTTTCGGGATTTATGTATATTCTATCATTCCATACAACACAAAACAAGAAAAAATATAGTATGAACATCAAATGATTTACATTTACACAATGAACTGTTTTTAGACATTTTCAGTGTTTATCATCCATCCATCCTTCCAGTTTTGTATCCTGCTTATCCAGGACAGGGTTGCTGGGCAGAAATTTGATTTCAGAAATCATCAACTACAAGGCATGAACAACATCTGGACAGGGCACCTGTACATCGCAGGGCATACACACACACAACTTTCTGTTCATGAAATGTATTATTCATTAATACATTTTGAGAGTTTTGTATAAAACTAATAAAAATATTACTTTTTGGATCACATTAGTCACAGTTTCAGCCTCAGAACTCTGTAGACCTTGTTTTATTTCCTAGACATGCAGTTTCACAGTCTACCAGTGTATGTGTGGTTTCCTTCGGATACTTCAGCTTTTTCCAACAATGCCCAGTGTAGGTGTACCCTGTGAAGGGCTGGCACCTTATTCAGGGCTGGCTCCTGCCTTTTATCTAATGTGATTGGGACAGGGTCTTTGTTACTGTGTAATGAGAAATGCAGGTTCATAAAGTGAATGGATGGATCAACAAGATCTGTTTTGGAAAAGCCAGAGAACCATCAAACTAAGCTGAGTAATATATGATGAAGATAATATATTTAAGGAACATGCCATAAATTCAAGCACTAAATTGCCCGCAGGATTGTAAAAAAAGTCTGGAGATCACTTTTTGACATATCAATATTACATTACATGAATGCTCTTTCTTAAATAACTGGAGGGATGTGTTACATTAAGAAAAGTTCTGTTAAAAATGAGAAGTTCAAAAGTCTATAAAAGATGAACAAACACAAAAATTTAAAAGGAATATTGCTTGAAGTCATCAATAAAAGTCTGAACGGGTTCAGTATAGTTTCACAGTACATGTGCATGATGTGAACTGGAGCAGGATGCTAAAGATGTTAAATCCACTAAGGAATAATCCAGGGGTGCAAAACCTACCAACTCTCATTTTATTTTTAACCAAATATTGATCAAAGACATATCAACGGAAATATTTAAACATTTGCAAAATAAAAAAGATCCTATGACCTCCATATTGCTAAGATTCAAGAAACTTAAAACAGCTAGATTGTTAGCTATAAAGTTTGCTTTTCACATGAATTTTGTTCAATTCTGCAAAAAGTTATTCATTTTCTTTTGTGGTAAGACATCCCATTATGGATTACAGTATTGCCATGGTCCTGTGACATCAGTATATTGATTTGTTTTTCACATTTTTTGTACTGGTCTAACTTTTAGTCATCACAGTCCCACATTGACTTGTTTTTCCCTCATAGAAACATAGTGAAATAAAGGTTGGGTTGTTTCCACTTATATTTTAAAATAATTTATTGAAAGAAAAAGGGACTACTCTTATGCTTTACTATCAGGCAATTTAAATTGGTTGTAACTTCCCTACAGTTAATCCAGAACTAAAATGTAAAGATATACAGTCAGGTCCATAAGTATTTGGACAGTGACACATTTTTCATAATTTTGGCTCTGTACTCCACCACAATGGATTTGAAATAAAGCAAATATTATGTGATTGAAATGTATAGACTTTCAGCTTTAATTCAAGGAGGTTAGCAAAGATATTGAATGAGCTGTTTAGAAATGACAGCAATTTTTCTACATAGTCCCCCCCATTTTCAGGAGCCCAAATATTTATGGTCAGTTGACTGAGAAGCTGTTCAATAGCCAGGGGTGAGTAGTTCCCTCATTGTTTCATTACCCAATTTAGCAGGTAATTCCAGGTCTGAAATTGATCCCAATTGTGGAATTTGTATTTGGAAGCTATCACTGTGAACTCTCAATATGAGGTCCATAGAGCTGTCCATGCAAGTAAAAACAGGTCATCAGGGGCCTCGTGGATAAGGCTGTGCGCAGAATTCACACTAAAACAAGGTGTACGGACAACAGAAGACATGTGTGTACACACAAAAAAAATCAGATGAACAAAACTGTATGAAAGCCAACTTCACGTCCATAAATCCCGGTCAGCGTGAAAAGTAGCTCATGTGGACATGCCTGCCATCCCACCCCGACTCCTCCCAGAATTAAGCCCCTTTGAATATGCAAATCAATATAAAATAGCACATTTCATTCAGCATCTTGTGAAAAGACTATGGTAAAAGCATAGGGAAAAAGAAAAATTTTAGCAAATTCGAAGTGAAGGTAAAGAAAAATGTACTATTTGTTGGCTTAAGCAGTGGTATAAGCAACAAAAGGAAAGTGGTGGAGTGATACAGAGTGGCGGAGACACTTGAAAGTTCAGGTTAAAAAAAACTGCACAGTGCCCAAAATATACTATTTATACATGAGGCCCCAGGAATGGTCAAATAAAGCATTGGGTAAAAGAAGGAAGGCACTGGTGAGCTCAGCAACTCCAGAATACCTGGACAAACATGGGAGACAACTGTGCAGGATGATTGCAAACTTCTTTCCTTGTTGAAGAAAAACCCCTCCATAACATTTAGCCAAACCAAGAATACGCTCCAGTAGGTAGACCTAACATTGCCAAATTCTACAATCAAGAGAAGACTTCATGAAAGTAAAGATAGAGGGTTTACCACCAGTTGCAAGCTACTGGTAATCCTCAAGCATAGGAGGGACTTTGTCAGAAAATGTTTTTTAAAAGGCTGTTCAGTTCTGGAACAATTTTCGTTTGATAACTTTTCCAGTTAAAGTATTGAACTATTTTAAAGTCCTTTTTTTTCTGTATAAAGTTAAACAGTGAAATTTGCCAAAGGGTTTTTTGCAGAGAATTTGCAGTGTTCGCTGATGACCTTCTTCAATGAATATTTTCTTAAAAATTCTCTGTGCAGTCGGGTTAGGCAAACTTTTTTTTCTCCCAATGATGCTTTGCAAGGCCAGCGAGACATCACAGAGTTGTAGCAACCAATGTTGCATGGGACAGGACCCCCAAGTATATAATACTGATTCTAGTAGTGGGCGGTATGCTGGATTAACCTGTAAAGAGACAAAAGGCACAAGATAAAGGGTCTGGGGTACCCGAAGGCAAACCCCATATATTAAGATACGCAGAAGGCATAAAATAAAATGTGTGATAAACCGCAATAATGAGAGTTCATTAAATCTCAGTTGACCTGTCTAAGATGGTGTGATTTCCTCTCATGTGGAATTCTGGGAGGAAGAATTAGGTCCAGGTGGTCTGACCCCAGAAGTGACGTCAGAGTGGGAGAGGTGTCAATCTTCCTTTCTGCATAGGAGACAGAAGAAGAGAGAGCGTTATTAGACAGTGACCCCTTGTGTCTCGGCTGTAAATTACAGTCACCCAAGCCATTGCTCCTCAAGCACACAAGCGTGACAACTGCTATGTCAAATGAAATGAAAATTAGCAGAAAACTTGAAATACATTTATACACAAAATACACATGTAGAACAAAACTGGATATGTGTCAGTGATGCCAATCTCTGATGTAAATGTTTTGCCACAATAATCGGTCCAGTATAGTTGACTTTTCAAAGACCATTGAACCAATATAAATCAACTCAAAACTAGTTCAGATTCTCCTTGGCTTCAAAGCATTTTGTCAAGTTTGGTGAAGTTCCTGAACAAGTTTTTTCCTAACTCGAGGTAAATCAAATTCAGCGAGCCTCACTGATCACAAGATTAATGACTCTGCCTCACCTTTAGCTATGGAATCTCAATATCATCTGCACACAAGTATCAGATTCAATCTTTAGCTACAGAGCCCCTAGATTTTCAATGATCTGCCTGTTAGGGCAAGAGATGCTCCATTGGCCTGAGCAATTAAATCAGGTGTGAAGACCCATTACTTTATAATAACATACTCTTTTTAGCACGGACAAGGTCTCTATTCACATTGAATAATTATCTCTTCTTTCACTTTAGCTATGAGAAGCATTGTGACAAGCTGTTAGAAGATCTTTCCCATTTTCTTCCTCTTTTCTGTATTCTCTGGTGGCACTGCAGAAGTCTCATTTTTAATTTAACCTCTTCTGGACAAGGTCTTCAGAATGAATATAGATCCACTATTATGATTTTCCCAAAGCCATGCCATGGACATTAGCCTGCACCACAGCAGATTTTGGAAGGCCCAGGAAAATGCTGTGCAGCCAATTAACTTTGACGTTTTCCTAAGAACATTTGGATGTCAGAGAAGTATTTTCTCTACTGGAGTAATTCTTGCTGTTCTCCATTGCTAGATTATATCAGATTAATTTTCTTTATGTTCATTTACTCACACTACCTTTATTAGGGTGCTTAAGAACATGAAAGAGTGGATCAAGACCAAGTAGTAAAAAAAAGAATGTGTTTATTTAACAAAATTATGGCAGAGGTTAGGGATAAAAATAGGGAAAACTCAAAGTACCAAAAAACAAAAATCCAAATCTGATCTTTCCCACTGGCCTACCTGATACAAGACTTGAACCCTCATCTAGCAATCTGGGTGCCTAACACACTAACAGACCAAAGACAACACCACCAAACACTATTTTCACCTCCTGCACCTTTTTATCCACTGAAGTCTGGTAATTGTGACCTTACCAACACCAATTATTCTAACTCCAAGCTGACTTTTATTAAGGTGTCACACATGTGCGATTGGGAGGCAGCTAAAGGGCCTGAATAATAGTAGTTCCACGCCAGACCAGGGGGTGGTGAGGTGCACTGACTTTCTCTCTCAGTCCTCTGCAGACCATCCACTGGAAATCTCTCATGGTTTTGACACCATTGATGACGTTGCTTCAGCTCCCCGGGCCCATTGATGAAGTCACTTCCAGTCCAGACATCATCAATTCCGTTTCAGGTGCCATTGATGGCTTTATTTCCGGTCCCTTTATGTGCCACTGATGATGTCATTTCCGGTCCCAATGACATCACTTTCTGTCTCCTCCTTTAAAGCCACAATCTTTACAGCCTTAAAATCAGTTCTGTTTTTGGACTTGAACCTGAACACAACTCATCAATCAAACCCATTTTGCAGCCAGAGCACATTATACAGATGGCTGCCCCAAACGTTTTTGATGTCTTCTCGTTATTCTTGTGACATAGACCAGAATCGTTTTTTTAAGGCAGTATTAGATACTGAACCACTTCCCAAGTCATGAATAGCCTCGTTATCTTCTGGGTCAACCAAAAAAATGAATTGATTTCAGGATTTTAATTGAGACAGACTGGAAGAGCAATAGGCTAACTGATGGCCATAACCAAAGTTTTTTTTCCCCAGTGGTTGCAAAGGACTGCTTGGTAGCTCCTTATCTGTCACCTAAACAGACACTATTTTGGGTGAAAGAGAATTGTTCTCTTCTTGGAAGCATTTGTGTTTCTTTGCATCATTTGGGGATTGATAGAATAAGATCCTTTGTATGTTCCACCTCCAAATGTTGCTCTCTGGACTGTGGGCTCAGTTAGTTACTGATATATTCAGTTAGAGTGATGCTCCTTGAATTTCATCCAGACTCCCAGTCAGATTCATTGAAGGCTCTAGAGTATAGATTTTCCCTTCAAGATCAGATGATATGTTTATCACCACATCCAGAGATCTTGTCTGATAGCAATAGTACTGTATGGTAAGACACATTCTTCCTATGTTGAGCTTGAAAGCTATACATGTTAGCCGCTCTTCAATTGAAGCAAAATAGTTCGAGTAGGCCTCTATGGTCCATAAAGATGAAGATACTTTGACAAAAAAGTATGTGTTGAAGTACTTCTACTGTCATGTCATTTTCTGTCCCACTTAATCCGTTTCCTTTTTAAGTGAGAATCAGCTTAAGTGAATGCCACTGAATTCATGCTGGCATGTGAAAGAGAAATGTCCTGATGATGTGGTTGGAAACATTCATGACTAGTATGAATGTCTTTTCTCCCTTGATTTGCAAACCAACCATTTTTAGCACATACAGTAAAATGCCTGTTTTTGTGTTCTGTGAATTCAATGTAGGGCGGCACAGTGGCGCAGTGGTAGCGCTGCTGCCTCGCAGTTAGGAGACCCGGGTTCGCTTCCCGGGTCCTCCCTGCGTGGAGTTTGCATGTTCTCCCCGTGTCTGCAGGGGTTTCCTCCGGGCGCTCCGGTTTCCTCCCACAATCCAAAAGACATGCAGGTTAGGTGGATTGGCGATTCTAGATTGACCCTAGTGTGTGCTTGGTGTGTGGGTGTGTTTGTGTGTGTCCTGCGGTGGGTTGGCACCCTGCCCGGGATTGGTTCCTGCCTTGTGCCCTGTGTTGGCTGGGATTGGCTCCAGCAGACCCCCTTGACCCTGTATTTGGATTCAGCGGGTTAAAAAATGGATGGATGGATGAATTCAATGTGGGTACAGAGGATCTCCAAAAAACGACAATTGAAAGGTGATTACTTAATACTCACTCCCATGTGTTCTAGGAATACAATCCTTGCCCTTTGCTGTTGAATTTTCAGAGATTAAGCATTAACCTATACAATTATGGTTGTTGAAAGTCTTTGCCCAAACTTCACAATACTTGCTCCACTCCAGGGCCTATAATGATGGCATGACACTAATAGTGTTTGCCACTGCTTTTTGAAATGTATTTGAGAAATTGCTTAACTCCGAGGTCTTGTGGATTTACTCATATAGCCTATACCACACTCAATAACCAAATCTGTCCTTCTCCAGTCTCCTGGTGCAACCACAGCCTTCCAATACAGACACGGTATGACTCGTGACTTGAACTACAGTGTCTTAGCCTTTCACAGTTCATGAAAATTTGCTTATTCATTTGTTCATGGCAAACACATCATTGCATTCCTACATCTCTGGAGGAAAACTCGTGATGCTCATTCAGATTTTGATAGCGTAAGAAATCCAGCATGACTTTCCAGCATGCCATTGTTCTTTCCAGGAAGTTTAACAGAAAGTACCATGAGGGCTCTGCTTCTCCTGTGTCAATTCAGTGGATAATGACAGAAAATCACCAAAGTATATTGTCACTGGCTGTGAAGATGGACTAGTAATCCCTAAGTAAGGTAATAAGCCTCCCCTGCTGTGCTAAGACAAATGCTTCAGTGGACACTAGATAGAGGCTTTTTTAGCTTGCACACCCATTCACCAGCATTATTCTCTTTTCTTTCTGGAAAAACCATGAGAGTTGTCTGTCTGGAGTCTTACTGAGAGAAAGAGTGTTTTAGTCTCCATGAAGATAAGCTTTGCAGTCTATTTCATACATAAAGAGGTAGGCAATTGCCCCAAGGTGTCTCTTGAACATAGACCGTTTACTAGGCTTGATGGCTTATGGTCTACTGTGGTAACATGACATGAGTTTTCCAAAGTCATAAACACTCCTCTAAGCATGCCGAGAACAGAAAAAGCTCTTGTATAGTCGCTCTTATTGTATTTGTGGCCATGTTGGTTCCCATTCTGATGTCTAGTCCCAGGAAGAACTGACCTTGAAAGGGGCCTTACATCTCAGTTACCTGATGTTACTTGTTAATGTTACAGTAACTTCTCCCATAAGAACAAGTATTCTGCACTTTGTGCTCTGTCACTGTACCAAGATACAAGTCTTCAGGTTTTGAAGTTTAGAGTCTAGGGAGATAATGTTCAGCTTGGATCATGTTTCCAAAATAGTCCAGACAGGTAAATCATAGATGGTTTCAGGTATGGTCAGTCTGAGTCCTTTTACAACTGTGCTTTGCACACTGGAAAGTGAAAAGCTAATGAGTTACTTGATGCCCACCAAAGGGACTGATCAGGCCTTGAATATCTGGCTTTGAGTTGTCATTTCTGTTACAGCCTGTTACAGAGAGTTTCACAGTTGATGCTTCCTTTTGTCCAGTTTTTTTTTAGGGTGGTATTATTTTTAATATTTTTTTAAATACATTGTCTTAGTTGCTATTTCCATGCCATAGTATTTTAGCATGTATGCAGTCTGTATCTGGGGGCTTTTTAGATCTCATGTTAATGACTTTGTGGACTCCATATTAACTAAAAGGGGTTTTATTAATTTGTAATGAAGGTTGGTTTGCTTTCCTTATCTGTGGGAAAGTTGGAATAAATCTGTTCAGGATTGTTTTAAAATGTTCAACCCATCTTTTTGCCCAGACTACTTCACTGGTAACAGTTTTCACTTCCTTGTCTACTCATTTACCCCATAGTCACAATCACATTTTGCTTTATTTTTAATGAATTATTACTTGTTTTCTTTTGTTTTTTTTCATAATCCAAAAGCAAAATCAAAAGCCAGAAGCAAATAAATCACAAAAAAACAGTAAATTCAAAGAAAAAGAAATTCTAAAGAGAAACTCATTACAAACTTAAGGATCTACACTCTCTCTCTCTCTGACCTGATTATAAAGGCAGAGGGAGGAACGAGCAACAGTGACATCAGGGTGACTCCGCCTCCAGCTCACCTCCTGGGGCTCCACCCCACAAAGTACAAGAAATGGATGAACACTTTAAGGCAGTGTTGCCCACACTTTTTCGGCTTGCGAGCTACTTTTAAAATGACCAGGGGCCTCATGTATAAACGGTGCGTACGCACAGAAATGTTGCATAAGAACTTTTCCACATTTAAATCGCGATGTATAAAACCTACACTTGGCGTAAAGCCACACACTTTTCCACGGTACCTCATGCCTTGTCGTACGCAAGTTCTCCGCTCGGTTTTGCAGACTGGTGGCACCCAGCGTCAAAGCAGTGCTACTGTTCCTGTGTGGTTACACCTTATTTTCCTGACGCGGCTTTATAAATACACCGAAACTAATCGCATATTGTTTATTAGTGTAATGCATCTGATTGTAATTAACTTGTAACAATATAATGGTCCACAGAATGGTCAAACTATTCTAAATACCATAACTGCTTTAGCGTTGTTACTCTCTTCTTCTTCTTCTTTCAGCTCCTCCCGTTAGGAGTTGCCACAGCGGATCATCTTTTTCCATATTTCTCTCACTGCACGACTCGGAGTATTTATATCACTGTATCTGAGTGTGAATCACAACAGCAGCTGATCGGAAAGAGAATTATCGATATACAGCTTTAAGGACACGCTGTCTCAGCCACTGCAAAACGTTTTAAAGCAATTCCTGTACGGACCTCGCAGTTCAGAAACAGTTTCATCCCAAGAACTGTAAATGCACTCAATCAATTGCTCCTTGTAGAACGGTTTGTACTTATAAGTACAATCACCCCACTGTAAACTTGCACTACAGTTATAATATCGCACAACCTGAGCCACTTTATAAAGCGCGTATTTACATATGATGACAATATCATTTTTAAGGTGAAATGTAGCAAAATATGTTTATTAAATTATACAGATAAAACTTTAACTTCATTTAAATAATCTATATTCTTCACTGGGAGTGTCGTTAAAGATAGAAAAATTAAACATGTACTACGTATATTTCAATGTTCTTTAAACGTTTTGAAGAATCGGCGCTAAGCTTACAGATGGCTTAACTTCTATTACAGAGCTGATTGTATGGCGATCGGTTACTTGGGGAAAGAAAAGCAAGGACTGCAGTGACGGCTACACCAATATATATATATTGAATATAAAACAGAAAGAGAAAACAACAACACAGCTAAAAACGCAGTGACAAATTTCTGCAAAAGTTAAATGCTTGTGTCATGAGCACGAGGCGGCTAAGCAGTGTCTGCAACGGACGAGGCCATCCACCGTGCATAAGCTACCTTACTGACATTGGCGAGCGAAGGAGCCACCGATTCTTCCTCTGCCCAGTGCCACCACAAGTGTAGAGCCGCCCCTGAGTACAGCTGCAATAAATTATTTCATCGAAGTGAAACCCATGTTTAATAACGTGCTTTAACTCCTATCATCATAAAAATGACATCACGTATACATCTCAGTGTTTTAGTTATTCAGAGAGCTGTAATATCATGAATGTAATTGATTCTGTGTCCAGTTGGAGGAAGAGAGCCGGTTTAAAAAGCAAGTAGTGATTCACACACATAGAGCACATAGAAGATCAAATACAAAACAAAGCATTTAACGTTCTACTTTAATTACGATGTGATTTGAGAAACTGGTTAATTAAACGATTTTAAGATGAAGTTTATGATGTTCTACTTTAATGACAAAATAAACTACGTGATTAAAGTGGAAATGTCGAGATTGAAGTTGACATTTCGTGCTTTTTCCCCACTGTGTGCCTTTTTTCTCTGTACCCTAATAAGCTTTCATATGACACTCAGACACACAGTGGGCTACAACTCGGATTTTCACGGCAACTTTGATATGTGACTTCTTTTTTATTTCCGGCACTGTGCGATTTGTGAATGTGAGCTTTCAAGTTTCTCCAACACTCTATGTCACTCGATCAACTTTCTTTTGTTGATTATACCACGGTTTATTTGAACAAATACAGTAGTATGTTTTTCCTTTGCCTCCACTTGGTATTCGCTGAAATTCTTATATTTTCCCCGTGCTTTTCCCATTGTCTTTTCACAGAAGGCTGCGCTTAAGGGCGATTTATATTGATTTGCATATTCAAAGAGGCGTAATTCTGGGAGGAGTTGGGGCGTTACATAATGCGCGTGCACGAGTGTTAGTTTTCACGCTGATCGGGATTTATGTAGCGGAAGAACGTGGAAGTTAGATGCGCACAGATTCCTGCATCTGGATTTTTCTGTGTGTAAGCACATTTCGGCTTTTGTGCTTACGCCATTTTATAGTGCGAGTTCTACGCACGGCGTTATACATGAGGTCCCTGGTCATTTACAGTATATATATACTGAGTATACTTTATACATGAAATGTATGTCGTCGTACCCTTGCATAACTGAATAACCTTTATGGTACAATAATAATTCAATACATTTATAGTCACTACACTATTTGGATTTAATAATCGTCATGTGGGAAAAGGCCGACTCACATAAATAAGTAGAGCAGAATAATGCAGTCAAGGAGCTTTTGAATTCAGCCGAGTGAAAAATGACGGCTGTCTGATTAACTGCGATTTTAGTTCCCTCTACTTTCTCAGATCGCTTTTTGGAATAGCAATGATAGATTGACAGATCAGACAAACGCACTTCGATTGTGACATTGTGAGAAAAAAATCCTCTTCCAATCCCACATCCAGCCCATACCATCCCCACACAATTTTTTTTTTTTTTAAATCCTTTCCCTAAATTTTAGTCGATATAAATTGGAAGGTTAACTAGATCACTGAGATAGCCAGAGTTTTGCAGTAGCTCGCAAATTTGATCGTGTGTGCGGGATGACAGAAGAAGAGATCTCAGACTGGCCGCCCTTTATGTCAATCAAGTGGCAAATGCCATAGGGAGGATATATGATAGACTAACGTTTAAAAAAAAAATTTTTTTTGAATGCAACGCAATCTACCTGTACTACCTTTGCGATCTACCGGTCAATCGCGATCGACATATTGGGCACCCCTGCTTTAAGGGATAGTTCATAAATACTACATAGAAACAAGCCTAACAGAAACTACATAAAAATATGTCAGTCAGTCAGTCATTTTCCAACCCACTATATTCTAACACAGGGTCACAGGGGTCTGCTGGAGCCAATTCCAGCCAACACAGGAACAAATCCCTGGGCAGAGCGCCAGCCCTCCGTAGGGCACACACACACACCAGGGACAATTTAGGATCGCCAATGCATCTAACCTGCATTGACTGTGGGAGGAAACCGGAGCATCCAGAGGAATCCCACGCAGACACGGGGTGAACATGGAAACTCCACTTAGGGAGGACCCGGGAAGCGAACCCAGATCTCCTTACTGCGAGGCAGCAGCGCTACCACTGCACCACCGTGCTGCCCACATAAAAATATGAAAAATAATAAATCAAAAATAACAACAACAATAAAACATAAAATGAATACAAGCCAAGGTAAACACTCTGGTTGGGGTTCAAAAGCCATTTTTATGTTGGTTTTGTTCATTGTTTATGTTATTATTGGATATTGGTGATTGTTTGCTTCCTTTATGTTTAATCATCCTTTAGTATTTGCCATATGTTCCTCCCATGAAAACCTTCATCAAACTGGTTTATCTGGTTTTCACCCTAAGTTCTTTTAATATCTACTTTTTTCACTAGTTCAGTGGAGTTGCAATGGGTACTATATTGGGACCTCACTCTGCCAACATCTTCGTCAATTAAGTGGAAGAGTGTTTCTTATCTCCCTACCTAGGCTTTGTACTGAACCTGTACGAAAGATGTACTGATGATTGCATTGGTGTTGCCTCTTGTTCCAGAAACCAGCTACAGGAATTCATTCATGAATTTATTAGTTTCCATCCATATCTCAGATTTACAGTTGATGTTTCCACCACAACTCTAACATTTTTAGATATTGATCTTTCCATCAGCTTGCCAGGACTACAAAGCACTGTCTATTACAAGCAAACTAACTCACACATTTACCTTCTCTACAGCTACTTTGATCCTTGACATGCTAAAAACTGTTTACCTCTTTCAAACTCTCTGGTAAATTCAATGTTAAACAACGGGCCTCTTGCCAGTCTAGGAATCTTATTTACTGCATTTCTTGTAAGAAGTGTCCAGCCTTCTACATAAGTGAAGGAACAAGACAGCTGACAGGGGTGTCAGGGAACACTCAAAGACCTCGCAAGGGCTGTTGCAGACCACTTCACATCCTTTAATAACAGCCACACTGATCTCTCTTTTTGTGTTCTTTCACAGTGCTTCAAAGACACCTTTCAAAGAAAAACAGAAGAAGCTAAACCTGGGATCACATAGTTACCAACGTGTTAATCTCTCCCTTCATCTTCTCTTTCCTTACTAATCACACCTTTTTTCCTTTCATCTGCCCTAGCCTTGTTTCCTCCCATATATATATATATATATATATATATATATATATATATATATATATATATATATATATATATATATATCCCCATCTCCATCCTTCTCCATTTTTTCAGTTGCACACCTGATGAAGGCTACACAGCTGAAATGTGCCATTACATTTCTCTTCTTTTCAGCATGGAAATAACCTTAAGCCTTTTTGCTTTTTCTCCATGTGCAAAAACATGCCATGTATTCTTGTATGGGGCATGGCTGGAGGTACAGCTAGACACCCAATAGGTGAAGGTGCTTCTCTGCTACTAAAAAACATTGTTCTGGGTTTGTGGTCACCAGCAAGCATCCAGGAGGATTCTGAGCTGAAGTGGCTCATGACGTTGGGGAAAGTGAGCACAGATGCGTGAAACAAAGGCAGGCAGTGGACAAAGCAGATGTGTACATGTGGAGCCATGTGAAAGAAGCTGTGGAAGATCGGGGCTGTGTTAGAGGTAGGATGAGAAAGAAAAAGGTGCCTGTGGATGTAGAATGACCTTTAAGGAGTTTCCCTCCCCAAAAATAAATAAATAAAAAAAAAAGTGATTTTAGGGAGCTTTCCATATTACAAGTGTAAAATTGTATGCTAAATGAATTTCATGTGCAATTTTGTGAAACTGTATGTGAAACGAAGCTTGGCTAGTTTTCCATGCATATTTAATCAATCTATCTATTTATGTTCTTCCATATTTATATATCTGTTTCTGTATTTTGCAGTGAATTGGCACCCCATGGAAAGCGGTTTCCGTTTTGTGTCCAGTGCTGCAGGGGTGGACTCCAGCTATCCATGACCTTAAATTGGATTAAGCAGGTTTAGTGTTGCATTTCAGAAAATCCTGCTTATTCACTGACATAACACAAGACAGAGGAAAAAAAGTTGGCACCCACAGTAAGGGTGAATCTACTGGTATTTTGTCCGTTTACTTCTGTGCATGAACTCCCCACTAAAGAGAAGCATGACAGCTTCAGAAGGAGTGTAATTATCTATTTATAAAGTGAGATACTAAATAAAGAAAATAAGGAGCTGGAATGCTTCTGTCGCTCTATACCTATACTGTATATTCTCCTTTACAATCTCTAATAATCAGAAAAGCACTCATAAAACTGAGGATGTAAAGGTTCAGTGATCACAACACGAATACTGTAGCTTGAAGGTCTTCTGGTAATCTGAACCAGCAAAAATCAAGGCCGTAACGTCTGGTTTCAGAAAAGAAAAAAGACAAATATAAGAGATAGATTAGAGACCTTACAAAGTAAATGTGTTTGATCAGAATAAGTAAGTAAGCAGTATTGAATGTTAAAATGTAACAATTAAATATTGCAATACACAATGGGTCAAATAAACTGACTGTGGTTTTAAAACGACATTATCTCTTTGCCATGTAAAACAAATCAGCACACAAATCTAGTGTATTTATCTACCTACTGTTAGGATTCCCAAATCAGTTATTAGGGTCAAACTTCTTGATGCTGGCAATGCAGGGGGGTTTCGCCCAATGCCACACTACATGGCATCTAGTCAGGAAAGATGTCAAACTAGATGATAGGTGTGGTTAAGATGGTCACCTGAGGATGTCAGATTGCACAACCAGAATTCGCAAGGCATAAAGACTTTCCAGACATTTCCAAAGTATCACAAGCTTTGCCCCTTTATATGACGACCAGCACTAATGTGCTACCTGACAGAGCCAGTGTTGTATAGATACTAATTGCTATGGCAAATTTAGCTGCAATCTCTGCTCTTTTTTCCTTTTCCATTTTGTTGTGGTACATGCAACATTAGACAGACGAGTCTCTCTTCTTTCTGTCAGATGTAAAACACCCGTGTTCCTTATTCCTCAAAGCTACATTTTGTGCACTGCACTTCTAGCAGGCTGCTCATTGGTTGTCAGTTCACACACTCATCCCTGTGACTTTGGACAAAATCAAACCTGTCCAGGTGAAGTGCAGGCTAGATGGACTGAGTGACTAAGTATGTCAGACTACATGACTGAGGGTCAAAGAAATGTGCTGCAACTGCCTCTGATCTACTAAATATACTGTCTGTAAATGAAGTCTGAGATGGATAATTGCTTGTGAAGTCATGTAATGTGACAAGTCCTGTGGGAAGAAGAACCTAAAAACTTACAGCTCAAAAGATGTTTTTACTTACGGCGCAGGCTGGAAAATGACATTGGGCTCACAGGCACTGTCCTTGCCTGGTGTACTTCTTATTTACAACTACAACAACATTTTTTTTTTTTTTGTGTAGTCCAAAATAACACATGGAGTGCCGCAATGGGCTTTAACAGGCCCTATTTCATGACAGCTCCCTAGCCTTGATTTCCTAAGAAAAGAAAAAAACTCCCAAAAAAAACGTTATGGGGAAAAAATGGAAGAAATCTTGGTAAAGGCAATTCAGAGAGAGACCCGTTTTCAGGTAGGTTGGGCATGCAGTGGGTGTTATAAAATGGGGTAAATACAATATAATACACAGTGCAGAACACAAGTAATCCTCTCCACAGATCTAGATAGCCAGCCAATCCATCATTGCCACCTCAGGAATATAATACAATAAATAGTATACAAGGAGTACACAAGTAATAGTACAAGAACAGAGTACTAATTTATCAAATTAATTCCAGTACATCCAGAAATGTGCAGACAGTACTCCATCATTATACATAGTAGTAAGATACAGGGTCCTGCAAGGCTCAGTACTGGGACCTTTACGGTTTTCACTTCGACCTGGAACTATCATTAAAAAATATAACATTAATTTTCACTCATATGCAGGTGACACCCAGTTATACCTTTCTTTTAGACCAAATGATGTTTCTCTGATGTTTGACCTTGATGTGATGTGCTAGTGAGTTAAAGGAGTGGATGGACTACTTGTCTTTGAACACAGACAAAGCAGAAATGTTAATTAATGGCCACATTGATGCTGAACGCAACAATATTTTGTCATTATTGAACTCAGTTAGCATTACCATTAGCTTTACAGAATCAGCTCACAATGTAGGCATTATCTTTGACAACAACATGTCATATAAAGCACACATTACAAACTATCCAAAGCAAGTTTTCACCTTAAAGATATTGGAGAAATTAAGGCATTTTCTAAATAAACAGGATACTGAAAAATTAATCCATGCATTTATTTTGCTTTTATATAGCTACTGCAATGCGGTGTTCACTAACTGCTCAAATCATTCTTTATATAGCTGTCAGATAATTCAAAAATGAAGATGCAAGAATTATTATAAGAGCAAGAACGTATGAACACATAACTCAAGTTCTTAAACACATACACTGGTTCCCAGTTACTGTAAATTTAGGGAAAATCCTCCTTTTAATATATTGTAACCTTGTCACCAAGCACCAAAATGGATGGATTCTCTGCTTATTACATGGCTCTTTGAGGTGGCTTTCTGTCCTTAAAAAGGACTGATCACTTTTTGTCACACTAGTTGGAAAAGCCTGCTACTTTGCAGGCTTGCCATTTATATAGGCATCTTTGCAACTTGCCACTCATCCCTGGCAGATATAACTTGTCAGTGCCATTACACAGTCCTCCTGCTGAAGTTTCCAACCTCTTCTAATGGCACACAAACTTGTTGAAACAGCAGTGTGGTCTTCTCTCTCAGTTCATTCATTCAGCTGGTGATGAGGGCACATAAGCAGGGATCATGAGTGCTGCATTGTAAAATGGCACAGCTGAGATATTGACTGCAGGTCTGTCATGTGGTGCAGCAGAGGCGTTCAGTGCTGGCCAGTTGTTCAAGCAGGCAAACCTCCTTGTGTGGATGTGCAGATGTACCAGTCTCTTGGACCGTTTTCCTTCACTGAACTGGAACTGCAATCTGGATCTCAGCTTGGAGACTCTCCCCTCCACCACCACTTCACAATGTCTCTGTGGTCTGTCTTGTCTTTAGCGTGTACATATTTACCACCGGTCCTGCTTCTCACAGCACCCTTGGGATCAGTGGCAATTCAATCTGCCACACTTTTCCACAGATCTATGAGTCTGAAGCTCAGCAAATGATGAAGTGGTGGTGGAGTTAAAGAAGTGGCAGTCTATCAGTTGTCCTCCTCCCTGTACTGCTGCTGTGAACAGCACTCCAGGGTACGGATTTGAGCTTCAGGGCTCACCAACAACTCCTCTGAAGAGCCAAGTAGGTCCATTTTAGGTGTTTAAGGCAATTTGCACTCTGCTAAGTTGGATTGTAGGTCTTCTCTTCCCACTTCTGACACTAATGTACAGTGTTGTGCAAGTTCACACCTCACAAGAACAAGTTCAAAGTTCAGTTCACACAGATTAAAATGAATACATTCACGTTCATAGTTCACCATTTCAATTTTGAACTAGCTCCTGTTCAGTTCATTTTGTATTTTTTAAGGAGTGAGAATAAATAACCCAGGAGTTTACTTTTTTCAATTTTGCCTTATATTAGGCATGAAGACGTTTTATTTAAATACACTCTCTTAAGTTATACCCAGCAACAAACACGTATAACCATATTGTATATGCTAATATCCTCCCAGTCAAAAAAGAAATGAAATAGATGCAAGTATACATAATTGGATAATGGATGAATGGAAGTATACATATAAATTACCGCTCCATTTCCAACCATGTGACACAAATGTTGACTGTGGAACCAACGTGTAGGTGAACCAACCAATTACGCTGCCAGTCAAAATTAGCGTCACATATAGCATGTCCAGCGGAGAAAAAAATATAAAGTGGCCTCGCGAAGTACAACTTTTTCTAAAAGCGAAAGCGGAGCTTCACTGAATGCTAATGTCAGTGGGGTTGCAGCTTAAGCACAAGCGGGCAGACACAGACAGTGCCTATTTAATTATTGTTTCAGAATACAAATAAAAGGCAAAAAATTTGTACAAAATAAATATTCGTAAAAATATACTATTTGTGCCTATCCGAAATTCGGATTCGGCTCTACCCTTACATTACAGGGTAAGTCAAAACGTTTAATCTAGACCTAAACTATATCCAGAATGTCACATTAAACTTCACTTGAAAATACGTTTCATTACGTTAGATACTTAGTTACATTAAGTTCACCGTTCTTAGAAAAATGAGCTTGTTCAATTAACTCACTCTTTTGAACTAGTTCATGCACAACACTGCCAAGGTAGCATTGGCGCGAGTGCTGCAATGCATAGATTCTCATCTCTTTACATGGCTCTTTGAGGTGGCTCTCTGTCTTTAAAAGGACTGCTCACCTTTTGTCTCACTTGAAAAAGCCTGCAACTTTGCAGGCTTGCAATTTATATAGGCGCCTTTGCCACTCATGACGTAGTACCAGCTCATACTTGGGTGACTCCTCTCTAGCTAATGTAACTTGTCAGTGCCGTTACAATATTAAGCCATAAATGGCCAACCTGACAAACCTGAGAACATATTAAGATCTCAAGATGCCAGCCTGCTTATGATTCCAAGAATTACTAAAATAACAGTGGGAGGTCGAGCTTTTAGGTACAGGGCCCCAAAGCAGTGAAATGGTCTGCCTGCTACTATAAGAGATGCTCCGTAAGTCTCAGCTTTAAATTAAGGCTGAAAACTCACTACTTCAGTTCAGCAAAAAACAAGGGCCTGTTAAATCCCTTTGCAGCATTCTTGTGTGATTTTGGGCTATACAAGAAATACATTATTGTTGTTTTTGTTGTAATGTAAAGCTTTGCTGATAGAGGCAGTATGGAATTCTGCAGGGGAGCATAGCCACAAGCTGGGGAAACATAACAGCCTTTGAAAAGTTTTGCTTATTTGTTAACAATTATTTAGCTAGTTATGTAATATTGTACCTCAGTTATTTGCTATTTTCATATATTATATAACTCAGATGTATAAATCTTTCTGTATCAACCCCAGCTCTCCACAGAAGGCTGGTATTGTTTTTTCTTTATTTTTTTCTTAATATTTTTATTGAACTTATTAAAAGCAAGTAACATTCCATACAAACAAGTCAAACTTAACAAAACTAAATTCAATTCAACCCCAACCATGAGAAAGAGAGAAAAGCCAACAGCCAGAGTAAAGCTTTAAGAGTAGAAAAGAGGGAGGACAATCCTGTTCCATAATATAAATGCTTATCCTAAAATGTTATTGATTAGATCCTGCCAGGTTTTAAAAAAAGTTTTGAATAAACTTTGATAATTTGATTTTTTTTTCCAATTTCAAATTGTATAGAGCATCAGTTACCCACTGACAAAGAGGTGGGCTAGAATTCTTCCAGTTGAACAGATAAGTCTACATGCCAATAGTGAAGTTAAATCAATTACAGTTTGTTTGTCCTTCTCCACTTTAAGCCCATCCAGAAGTCCACCAAACACAGCTGTTACTGGATTAGGAGGGATAAGCATTTACTGATTTTGGTCCAGAATGATGTTAATTTGGTGCACACCCAAAACATATGGCCCAGTGAGGTTGTAGCTCGATTGCAATATTCGCAGGTGGGATCTTTCCCTGGAAACATTTTGGACAACTTTAAACGAGATACATGAGCTTGATAAAAGATTGTTTGATAAAAGTTGAGTAATTGAATGCTTTGTGCATACGAAGTTAGGGTGAATTCAGTTTATGGCTGCCTTCCACTCCTTTTCTGAAATGTTGAGTAAGAGATCTTTTTCCCACTGTGCTCTTGGATCTTTGAAAGGAAGGAACTTTAAAATGTTTTTATGTATTTTAGAAATGCTGTCTGAGACCTCAAGACTGATCATTATTTCTTCCAGAATAGAAGTAGGTTAGAGGTGAGGAAAATTGAGTAGCTTTTGTTTAGCAAAGTTTCTAATTTAGAAAAAGTGGAAAATTTGTGTTGATGGGAAGCTAAATTTGGAGTATAATTGTTCGTTGGATGCAAAGACGTCAACTATGTACAAATCTCTATAACTGATTTAATCCTGTACATTTTCCAAACATTAAAATCTGTGTAAGTTTCAGAGGGTGGGAAAAGGTGGTTATCGTGCAGAGGTGCCACAGCTTCTCTATCTTGAAGTACTTCCTACATTGGTTCCATATTCTGAGTGAATGAAGGACAATTGGGTTGTTAGTATATTGACGATAACTTGTATATACTGGGGAAGGAAGCAAGGAATATAAAGAAGTGCTGCAGGATTTTATTTCTATTGCAGACCAAGCCTGTGTATGTTCATCTATTTGTGTCTATGTCCAGGTTTGTATAGCTTGTATATTTTCCACCCAGTAATAAAAAAAATTAACTGAATGGTTCCACTCTAGAAAAGGAGTGCGACAAGGTTGCATCCTCTCCCCCTTTCTGTTTAATCTGTACGCGGAAGTCACCATGTGGAAGGCAGGACTGGAGGAGTCAGAAACTGGAAGTAAAAATCGGCGGAAGAAACATCAATAATCTCCGATACGTTGATGACACTACTTTGTTGGCTGAAACGAAAAAGGGACTTCAGGATTTGATAATGAAAATCAAGCACGAAAGCGAAAAAATGGGTTTGCAATTGAACTTAAAAAAGACGAAAATAATGACGACCGCAGTCAACATCAAAATAAAAATCGGCGATAAGGAAATAATGTGTTCAGGAATTTACTTTCCTAGGCTGAAACATCGACTGAGGCGGAGAACTTGGCTCAGAGGTAAAAAGAAGAATAGCGCTCGGCTGAAGTACAATGCTAAACATGGAAAAAATTTGGAAAAGCAGAGATATCAGCCTCGCCACTAAATGCAGGCTAGTCCGTGCAATTGTTTTTCCAATAACCATGTATGGATGTGAAAGTTGGACCCTGAAAAAAGCCGACAGAAGGAAGATAGACAGTTTTGAACTTTGGTGCTGGAGAAAGCTACTCCGCATTCCATGGATAGCGAGAGTAACGAACAAAGAAGTGCTAGAGTGCATAAAGCCGGACATCTCGTTAGACGGGAAAAAAAAAATCACTAGGCTCAAACTGACCTATTTCAGCCATATAATGCGATCAAATTCGCTAGAAAAATCTGTCATGCTAGGGATGGTAAGCGGCAAAAGAAGACCTGGCCGCCAGCGGACTCGTTGGCTTAACACCATCAAAGCAGACACAGAAGCTGTGCAAGAATGAAAAGCGTGGAGAGAGCTAGCTTATAGAATCGCTGAAGGTCGGAAACGACTGAACGGATGACACACATAATAAAATTAAAGTTAGGCAGATCCATGCCACCTTCTGCCTTAGGTCCTTGTGGGGTCGCCCATTGGATGCGTGGATGTTTTGAATTCCAAATAAATTGGGTTATGATTGAATCTAATTTCTTAGAAAATGATTTCTTAATGTATATTGGGATGTTTTCAAATAGAAAAAGTTTAGGAAGGATATTCATCTTGATAATGTTAATTCTCCCTGCTAAAGTGAGATGGCTGGTAGACCATCTATGCAAGTCTTGCTTAAATTTTTCCAAGCAGACAGCAAAATTGTTTAAAAAAGAGCTTTATGTTTACTTGTGATGTTTACCCCTAAGTCTAGTGTTGTTACTCTGTAAAATGTTCCTTTCTGCAAAAGTAAGAAATTGTAACTGAGCTCATTGTATTTCAGTCACTCTCACTTGCAATCAGATGGGGTTTATACTAATTTACCCCCATTTTAGGGGATCCCAACAGTGCTTAAGATAAGGAGCAGCAGTTATGCTGCATTTGATTTTAATTGTGCCGATTTTGAGCCTGAAATGAAAACTAAATAAAACAAAAAGCAAATCTCTATCAATCGAGTAGCTAATGTAATGTGCTGTGGCACTCAGCGCCATAAAGGATGGACACAAAAACTTATTTTCTTTTGCAGACTTTAACTTCCTTAACTTAATAGAATATTGTTATACTGGTTGTGTCATATTATTTTACATTTATTGTTCACTACTGACCCAAACATTTCCCAATGTCTGCAGAGCTATCCATAGCCCCAAATCTTTCAGTGTTGTTGGATTGTAAAATACTAATTACACACTTTTTTCCAATCTGTATGTTTATTGCTGTCATGTTCGGAAGAAAATGTTCAAAAACAATAATAGTTATTTGTCAGTAGATTAACTTAATGGATACCAAGGTGGCAACGGGCAGCACAGCTACAAAAAAAGAGAGACCCATACTGGCAGGGAGGAAGCAGCTCAGTTGCTGCGCGTACTCAGTAGTGTTGAATCAATACTGAAGTTTTGACTTTGATACCAAAACAAAATAACAGATAACTTCAGATATTTCACAAAATACAATGCAAAATCTATATTTTCTTTCCATAGTAACAGAATAGTGGTGCATTTAAATTTATTTTAAATATTGTAACCAGGCTGGAAAGAACAACTTGGGAACATGGAGTGCAGACTGTACAGCACTGAGCACTCCTAGCCCACCAACCCCACTACTGTCGCCTGACGTCCACTTCACAGAATCATAATGGTTAGGCTTGAGCTAATTTGTGTTTGTGTCTGCTCGTCAAACAAGCTCAGGAAAGCATTCTTTGTGAACCTGTACTGTGTGAACTCTATTAAAATACGTTAGTCTTAATGTTCCTTATTTTTACTGTGAACATCAGTTCACCTGTGCAGAGTTCTGAGCCTCTGGAAGACATCAGGATGAGCAAGGGATAAATGCCTGGAAAGATTTGATGTGTTGCCCTCTGCTTTTCACACAGATGCAGTACCGCAATGGAGTTAGATTACTGCCAAAAGTCCGTGTGCAAGCATTACAAAATTTCTATGCATTTAACTCCATAGAGCCCTTGCAGAGAACCAACATGCCTGGTCTGTGCTCTCCATGACATTTCTTAAAGACACAGGCCTTACTTTCCAATAAAGTCAACGTAAAGCAGTTTCAGTCACATTTTCATATAGCAAGAGTATTGAATTTTGCACAATGCTGATGTAGTACTGATTTAAAAATTTTTAAATGTGGTAGTTCAATACTATTGTAGTAGTGGTATACCATACAATACTAGTACCCAAAGGGAGAAAGAGTGGAGTCAGCTGGGGTTACAAAGGTGCCAGTACACCTCCAGGGCAACAGGTGGCAGAAGACAATTCATAGCTTGGAGAAGCAGAAATCTACTGCTCAGCAGAAACAATATGCAGCAGAAAGAAGAACTACCAATGCACCAGTAGTGCAGGGTTACCAGGAGCCATTACTGGTGTCCCGCTTGCTATTCCTAAGTCATATGTAGTCTTTAAAGGACTGAGCACCTCTGACAAATCCTGTACTGCATATCGTAAAATGACGAAACTCTATTTGTGTGCTACAACCTTGAAATTACTTAAAGGACACAATGAAATAACTTAAATGATCAACACTGTCCATACTTTCCATCTGGTATGCCTATACTGTCATCTACTGAACAGGAGGTGTTCAGCTTCCTTGGCTGCACTCTCTTGTTTGTTAAGGCACAGCGTGAGAAGCAAAATGAACAACAGCATAGTCAGGACAAGGAATAGATCAGAACGATCAAGGAGATCGAAAAAATCTGGCAACAAAAAACAAAAGATTGAGAAGCGTAGGTCAAAACTAAACCTATTGCAATGGCCCATTTCTATTTCAAAACTAACTACCATACATACTCACGTATAAGTCGGGTCTTGAAACCCAAAAAAAATGATCATAAAATCAGACCCGACAGGCCCTTTCATCTTCATGCCTTCTTGCCTCTTCCAATCATTGAATTCTGTTACAGCAGTGCAGTTACCAATTTCTTTCGCTACATCAACGACGTTTAATTTAAAACCAGCTTCATATTTTCTTCTGATCGAACTCTCCATTGTAGATAAGAGATGCTCTTACAATAAAGGTGTATGAGGGTGTGAGATATAAAAAACACAAATCAGTGCAAACATTGCTTCAGAATAGTTTGGGTATTACTGTGTGGTCATGGAGGCACAATAGAAAGAGAGAGAGATTGTTGCTGCACCCACATAGAAAAAAAAAAGGTTGTGTGCTCTGTGGTTACTCTTTCGGTGGGCATTAGCATATCATAATCTCTTGGACCAATAGCATGAGTTTTCCGCATTCAACTTATGCGACCGACATTATAAGATGCCAGAAATTATATGGTAAAATCAAGTCCTAACTTATCCACGGGAGAACTTCTCCACGAGTATATACGATACATTAAAGAGTTTTTAACCACCAAGGTATGGTGCATCTGATGACACCGCCATATTTATATTGTTGAATCCTTTACCTAAGAAAAATGACAATCACATTCAAAGGGCATCCTGTAAAAAATGAAAAACAGGAAGGGAAAAGTAAAAACATTTTCAAAAACAAATGGAAACTAAAATTAAGCTTCAGAAACAATTCTAATAATAAGACTGCTACGGAGACAGAAGTACAAGTGAAGTACATTATTATTACATTGAAGTAAATTGTAGCTGCTACCGCTTTACCACTGCAAAACTTACTGAATTATTGACGTTTGGTGTTGTACTGACTAAAAATAGTAGTCTGTAAAAATTTAATGAGCAATGCCTAGGAGGAGAGGATGTAGTCAAAAAGCAGGCAAGAGTTGATACCAGTCAAAAAGAATGAAAATCTGCAAAGCCAAATTGTTAACCGAAGATCAAGTCAGAAAAGTCACAAAAATGAGTCTCAACAAAGACAAATCCAAAAATTGCTGATTCAGTCACTCTTAGATAATCAGGGAATGCACATAACAATGACATCACCCATCCCTCACACCCAGTGCATCATGGGAACTATTGACACGGTAACAACTACACACAAATATCCTAAAAACTGAAATAAAGAATTATAAAAAGTCTCAGGGAAACTGCTGACTAAATAGGGTATATCAGTAAATTCCTTAATTCTAAAAACCCCTTTATGTACCTGTTCCAATTTACATACAAGTTCAACTTAAGTACAAACCTACAGTCCCTATCACGTACGTAACCCGGGGACTGTCTGTATACTGCATGACACCAGTCTGTGAAACAGCCAAACTGATTTGACTGAAAAGCAAAGGCTCAACTAAGAAGAGAGGGAAGGAAGTGTTAGTGACAGGCAAGCTTGTGAAGTAAAGGGGCTGCAGAGCTACACGCTTAAAAATAATGGATCTACAGTACAATGGCACTTCACTAGTTTGTGTGCTTTATGATAGCCCCATTGCTTGATAAAGAGCCATTTCATTCTATGAATGAGTATTGTGACGATGCGGGTTCTCTTCCATGCTCCCTACGTTCGTCTGGGAGCCCTGAACCTAACACTGTCGCTAATGTCACCGAGATGAGCTGACAAATGGGGACAAATCTCACATAAAGTGCTTTTATTAAAACAATCTACCAAACAAACAGTGCAGTGCTTCATGTTCCAATAAATAAATAAATCCGTAAAACAAGTGTCCAGTGGGGTTAAAACCATCAATAAATAAAACCTTTAAAATCAGAGGTTAAACATGCAGAAGTTAAAAATGCAGTCTCACTCCCTTGTTTTTCTCCGGCCCACCTCCATCACTCTCTCCCCGGCTCACCATTATTCGCAGCCAACAGAGACCCAACAGCCACAAGCTCCTCCAGCTAACCTCCGTCTTGGCCCCCTTCTGGACGTCACTGCCAGACCGTCGAGGTCAGCTCTCCTGCCTTGATCCTTCGCGTACCCACAGTCGCTCCTCAGATCCCACAGGAGGGCACCTCTCCTGCTCACCCCACTTTTCAGTGGGGCAAACTAGCCCCCAGAGCACATCGGCCAAACGCTCCTTAGCGCTGCCCCAGCTCATGGTGTCTCCTTTATAGGTGGCCAGATCCTCCCACCTTTTTCAGACTTTTAACCTCATATTTTTTTTTTTTTTACTTGATCGATCTGTCTTTTTTTCTCCCCCATGATTTTTCTCTCCCTCTCTTCTCCATCCATCTATATACCTGTATACCCACACCTTGCTGCCTCCGTGGGCACAGCGTCTTAATTACACACCGCAGGAAGCCAATGAGGCAAACAAGAACGACCGCACCCACACGTGCAGGTGTGACTCGCTCCAATCACCTCATTAATTCCACGCAGTCGTGCAATCGTACCCACGGAGAACGACACAGCTATACGGATTTAAAAACCCGACCCTTTTTTTCCGAAGCCGCGGACCCACTATACCAAAACTCTTAGCATATGAAATTGGTTCTTTGGGCTTTGAAAAGGTTTCTAATATGCAGACAAAACAGAAACCTTTAATATATAGCAGGATACAATAGATCAAGAAAACCTGAAGTGAGTTTATAAATCAGAACCTCATAGGGATTTGACAAATCTGTTATAATCTATTCACTAAAGCTGTAATGGATCTCAGTAAAAGGCTCTTTCTGGAACCTTCCTCTGTATAGTTCTTTTCAGAACCAAAAATGGTTCCCCTATGGCATTGCTCTGAAGAGCCACTCTGGAATCTTTATTTTTAAGAGTGTAGATTGAAATGTCAAAATCTAAATAACGTATGCAGCACAAGGTTGTGATGATCTTCTGTGTATTGTGGGGGTATATACACTCACCTAAAGGATTATTAGGAACACCTGTTCAATTTCTCATTAATGCAATTATCTAATCAACCAATCACATGGCAGTGTCTTCAATGCATTTAGGGCTGTGGTCCTGGTCAAGACAATCTCCTGAACTCCAACCTGAATGTCAGAATGGGAAAGAAAGGTGATTTAAGCAATTTTGAGCGTGGCATGGTTGTTGGTGCCAGACGGGCCGGTCTGAGTATTTCACAATCTGCTCAGTTACTGGGATTTTCACGCACAACCATTTCTAGGGTTTACAAAGAATGGTGTGAAAAGGGAAAAACATCCATTATGCGGCAGTCCTGTGGGCGAAAATGCCTTGTTGATGCTAGAGGTCAGAGGAGAATGAATGGGCCGACTGATTCAAGCTGATAGAAGAGTAACTTTGACTGAAATAACCACTCGTTACAACCGAGGTATGCAGCAAAGCATTTGTGAAGCCACAACACGCACAACCTTGAGGTGGATGGGCTACAACAGCAGAAGACCCCACCGGGTACCACTCATCTCCACTAAAAATAGGAAAAAGAGGCTGCAATTTGCACGAGCTCACCAAAATTGGACAGTTGAAGACTGGAAAAATGTTGCCTGGTCTGATGAGTCACGATTTCTGTTGAGACATTCAAATGGTAGAGTCAGAATTTGGTGTAAACAGAATGAGAACATGGATTCATCATGCCTTGTTACCACTGTGCAGGCTGATGGTGGGGGATGTTTTCTTGGCACACTTTAGGCCCCTTAGTGCCAATTGGGCATCGTTTAAATGCCACGGGCTACCTGGGCATTGTTTCTGACCATGTCCATCCCTTCATGACCACCATGTACCCATCCTCTGATGGCTACTTCCAGCAGGATAATGCACCATGTCACAAAGCTCAAATCATTTCAAATTGGTTTCTTGAACAGTTCACTGTACTAAAATGGCCCCCACAGTCACCAGATCTCAACCCAATATAGCATCTTTGGGATGTGGTGGAGCGGACGCTTCGTGCCCTGGATTTGCATCCCACAAATCTCCATCAACTGCAAGATGCTATCCTATCAATATGGGCCAACATTTCTAAAGAATGCCTTCAGCACCTTGTTGAATCAATGCCACGTAGAATTAAGGCAGTTCTGAAGGCGAAAGGGGGTCAAACACCGTATTAGTATGGTGGTCTTAATAATCCTTTAGGTGAGTGTATAGAGCTATGGCTGTGTTTTATGCAGTTTTCCCTGCTTATGTACAACTGGTTGGTCCCTCACCGCATGTTATGCATACAATCTGTAGTAGACAAGCAAAGAAGATTTTGAATTCAGTCCGTACCTTGGTGAGGAAAAATTCCTTCTTGTCACACTGTTTTAAAGGATTTTGATAAATTTCAGTCTATTGGTAGTGTGAATGATGTATTTGTTGGACCATTAAGAAATGTAAGAACACCATAAAATATTAAAAGGGTGAGACAGGCTGTAGAATAGACTATGGAGTTCAGCACCATCAACAGCATTAAACACTTCAGACTAGACTGTTCACTGAATTCTTCAGCAGAATTTATCCTGTCACCCATAAAAATACAAATTAGCACATACATTTGTTTGGAATATTTAGCTACACAACTCAACTTTTTTACTCAGTTTATTGAATTAAGCGTATGCAGAACAATTACTGAACTCATTCACAAAAACATGGAGCTCATTAGAAAACACTGTTAACAAGAATATGAGGTAAGACACAAAAATAACCGAATTGATAAAAAATATATATTTACTGATAAATTACAGCATTCTAAACAATGTCACCTTCTATATACTCCCCCTTCTGATGTCTTCACCGCTCCATATGAGTCTTTCATTGATTGAAACAATGCTGGAAGTCTTCTTGCTTGAGGCGCTTCAAGTTTTTGTCTTCACTTCATCCATTGAAGAAAAATGTGTTCCCTTCAGGTCACTTTTGATTTTTGGGAACAAGTAAAAATCACAGGGAGCTAAAGTGGGTGAATAGGGTGGATGATCAAGTTTTTTGTCAGTCAAAAACTTCTTTATGGAAAAAGCATTGTGTGCGGGAGCGTTGTCTTGGTGAAGCACCCACCCGCCTCTCAACCAGGGCGCTGAACGTCTTCCAGATTTTCTTGTCCTTCCTTGAAACATTTGTGCCACTCAAAAACTTGTGCGTGAGACAAACTGTTATCAATGTACACTGTTTTTATCACTTTCACCAAGTTTCTGTGGCCAATTGTTCAATTTTGCGAGAAATTTGATGTTGATTCGCTGTTCGATTTTTTTCACCCGACATTATAGCGGCAACTCATGTAGCAATTGTTGTGCAAATACTGACTGGGTTCTTTACAGGATATACCTAACCGGTCGGCGGTTTGAGAGGGCGTGTGTGTATGAAGGGTTATAGTTCTATGATTCACATTCGGCTGACTTCCAGACACTTTTCCAGGAAAGCCCCAAGCCCAGTTTGGTTATTTTTGTGTCTTACCTCATATTAAAGACAAGGTAAATAAACATTATTGATTGATGATTTGTTGACTACATTATTTCTTATCTAGTGCCCCATGATTCAAGTGACTAAGATAAGTGACCATTCGTACTACCCTTTCAATAATGATCATATCGTTGTGCTCTACCCATTACAAAGGAAAATGCATTTCTCTCAGCTTTAACCCTTAACTACTCACACTGGTATATTTTGTACACCAGCCACAGTTTTCTTTGTCCAACGTCCTTTTACTTGAACCTGCCGGCAGCATCCACCATCTATCCTCAGCTTGGTTCACTATAAGTACAGAGTCGCAATCGCTTTCCTCCAGTGTGCCCCCAGCTGGTTTTATGAGAGGGTGCACAGTCACAAGTTTGGTGCATTTGGTACACCACGTGGGTACTTACATATGTACGATAACGATGAGATGTTCTCCTTGCAATGACTTTGTCTGCAAAAACATTCAGCAACTGAAGTGAAATATGATACACGTGCAAATCCTACAGTAAATGAAAGTGTGACTGGTGAGGAATGAGCACTGCAGAAGTGGATCAGGTTTATTTTTAGATCGTCCTAGACTGTGTCATACTGTTCAGTAGTATGGTATGAAGTTACATTAAAAACAGGTACAATTTAATATTATTGCAATATTTTATATTACAACCTCACAGCATGCATATAAATAGCCATTTTAGCACTGGTGAATAAAGTACACCGCATGAGTACTTATGAGATGAGAAATGGTGCATTAGGCATTTACACTGGTAGTGATATACTGTACCTCAGTAAGCAATTTCCTACTTTGAATGATAATTATTGTTTTATTAACAATATGTTTGGATTCCACTTTTCTCTTTTAGTAGTATTCATGTGAGAAATATACTTGAATGGAAACAAAAACATTTTCTTTTATTTTTTTCATGGGCATTGTTATTTTTCTCTGGCTCTGCTGTCACTATGAATATAATCCTCTTCTTGGGTCTCAGTATCGTATCAAGTTTCTTATTTCAGTCCTCAAATTAAAAAGTTTAAGAACCTCTGGTATAGGCGAGCGTCAGGCCACCCATTGCCCATGAGTTGCATTTGCTGCACTAAACTTCTGAGTACAGCCTGTAAGATATCACTGACCACTGCCTAGAGATCTCTTTTGATTTTACTTATTTAATTGATGATATTATTATTATCATCTTCTATTACCATATGAATGATTAAATACTCCTTTAACTTATTATAAAATATTACTTTCATCATTTTAGACTATTCAAAATGTATATTAAAGTACCAGCTGTTTGAAAAGATTGATCTTATATAGATAGCAAGAATATTAAAATTTAATTAAGTCATCTGGATCTGAGAACATTAATTCTTCATTACTAAAAAAAAATGTTTCTTCATTTATTTTGTTACAGATTTTGCACATGTCAGGGTATTAAGGAATCAGAAACAGTCGACCCAAGGCTGCAACCAGTGCACATCTACCACAGAAATTTGATTAGACTTACCAGTCCGGCAGAGAAATCCACAAAAAAAACCAACCAGAGCCAGATAAAACCAGCTGTGACACAGGAGTGATGCCCTCTGCTTCATTGTACTATCTGAAGTTAGCATGATGTGATTTAAAAAGTGCTCATTCTCACATGTTTCACCGCAAAGGCTTTACCAAGCTTTCATGATATAAGTTATACAGTAATTTGTAAGTCGGAATAAACACATGCTTTGAATTTTTTAATGTAGTGGTAATGCTGCTAAGTGGCAGTTTTATTGTCTATGCTGAAGTCTTTCAGACTTGTTTTACATTAATACTAAATCTTTTCTTCTTATTGCAAAACACCCTTTAAGTTCTGATTTTGTAGAGACCTTTATACTTTTGATGAACACCTGAAACCTATTGCCATTCTTCTGTATTTCAATGCTTTTCTTTTTTATATTCCCTTGTGATATAAGAATTGCTCTTCGTTGATAACAGCTCTTAGGTTTAATGAGTCTGGGTTTATCAGAATCATTGATGTCTTTCTGTGTTTATGAGATACGCTTTAGTTTCTTTCTATTGTAGTTTGAGTTTATAATCATAGGGAGCTCATGTGGAGTTTTGATGTCATTCCTGTCTCCTTTTTTCTTTACTTTAGACTATAAATATAACACCAGGTCATGTCGCTTGCAGAAATTTTCAGACAATGTGTATTGATAAGGGAGATGAGACAGAGGACAGGAGTCAGGTGGAGAGAATGGCGCAAAGAGAATTGTCTGCATCTTAACATCAGCAAAACCAAGGAACTGCTCATTGACTTTCGCCACACCAATGAGCCTCTACGTCCAGTCACTATTCAACGAGAGGATATAGAGGTGGACCACTTCTACAAGTCCTTGGGGGTCCACATCATTGTCAGGTTGGACAAGTCTGAGAACTCAGGGGAACTATACAAGAAAGGGCACAGCAGGCTCTTAATTCTTAGTAGACTGTGTTCTTTTAATGAGGCAAGTGACATCCTTTACATCTTCTTTAACTCTGTGATGGTCAATGAAATTTTCTACATTGTGGTATGCTAGGTGGGTAACATCATTTCAGGTGAGGCTCACTGAATCAACAAGCTACTGGCAACCTCAGTTATAGGACACACTCTGGGCCCCCTGGAGGTAGTAGTGGAAGAGGTAATTAAAGCAAAACTGAGTGCCATTATGAACAATACCATACATCTTCTCTGACACACTAACACTGAGGACTTTCAGCCAACAAATTATTCAGAAGTGTGTAAAGACACACTATGGGGCTCCTTTATACCAACAGCAAAACATCTGCATAATAAAGGGTGCAAGGCAGGAACAAATCCCTGGGCAGGGCACCAGCCCACCACAAGGCACTCACACACACACCAAGCACACACTAGGGACAATTTAGGATCACTAATACACCTAACCTGCATGTCTTTGGACTGTGGGGGGAAGCCAGAGTACCCAGAGGAAACCCACGCAGACATGCAAACTCCACGCAAGCAGGACCCGGGAAGCGAACCCAGGTCTCCTTACAGCGAAGCAGCAGTGCTACCACTGTGCCACCATGCCGCCCTTGACAATAGTGTGTGTTGTAATAGGTGGCTGGGGGTGGCGACCTGGCCAGGATGCCCCGGAGGACCAGAGAAGGGCTTACGCCTCCCCCAGACCACGTAGGGGTAACTGCCCTGGTGGCTATGGGCACCACAGGTACAGAGCTTTGAAGTTCAGCCCTGTAGGGGCCCGTGGTCACCACCAGGGGGCGCCCCAATGCCTATGGAGCCCTGGACCTCAGCACTTCTGCCACACCTGGAAGTGCTGGGGAGAAGAGGATCGGGGATACCCGGAGTGCTTCCGGGTGCGCAGCCGGCACTTCCACCACACTGGCGAGTGCCAATCGGAAGACTGTCAGGAGGCACCTGGAGCACATCCGGGTGTGTATAAAAGGGGCCACCTCCCTCCATTCATTGCCTTGAGCCGGGTTGGAAGAAGGACGAGGTCTTGGAGGAGAGGAGTGGTGGCGGCCTGAAGGAAAGGAAGACATTGGTTGTGAGGCCTGGACTTTGGGGTCTTTGGGGGTTGTGGTACACTTGTGTAAATAGACTGTAAATAAACATGTTCTTGGTGACAAAACGATGTCTGCCTGTCTGTGTCCATGCCGTGTTCCATAGTGTATATTTATTTATTTAAAGGACTTTGGTTAAAAGCCAAATTTCCCCCTGGGTACAAATAAAGTTTAATCTATCTATCTATCTATCTATTGTGGCGGATGGCTGGTGTCCTTGACCGGGGGAGCCAGCCTATTCACAGCGTTACCTCCCCCAGAGCGCTAGTTAACAGCCCACCTGGGTTGCAGCAGTGCCTAAGACTCCTGCAGGGCTTCATGGGAGGTGGAGTTTGGTGCAGCCCTGTTGGGATCCATGAGTGCCGCCAGGGGGTGCTGTACCTGCTGCTGAGCCCTACAGAGCAGCTCTTCCGCCACACCCAGAAGTGTTGCTGGAAATAAGTCATCAAGCACCTTGGAGCTCCTCCAGGTGTGTTATAAAAGGAGCCAGAGTCGGGAGGAGGGAGAAGAAGTTTGCTGAGGAGGAATGGAGGAGAAAGAGGAAAGAGAAAAGAAAGAAGAGAATTGTGTGCTGTGTGGCTTGGGACTGTGTTGAGCTTGTGGGAACAGGGAATGTGTTTCCCACAAGGTAAAAGAAAATAAAAACTCTTGTGTGCTTTGAACCCATGTCCTACGCCTATCTGCATCAGGGCTGGCCTTTACACTATCTATCTATCTATCTATCTATCTATCTATCTATCTATCTATCTATCTATCTATCTATCTAGCAAGGCTCAAACAGAATTAACTCACTTTAAAGAAAAGACATCATCATAGTTGTTAGCACAGAAATGTGCTAAAACAATGAAAAAAATAAAATAAATAAAAACCAAGAAATAGAAATCCTGAGGGCAACCTAACCCCCAAACTCCTAGAATCGGTCTATAGCAATGGAGCAGGGAGTAGTTATTGAATATGCTGTCACACACGTGTGCATGGGAAGCAGCTGAAGGGCTTAGGAAATATTGTTTATACATCTGCCCAGGGGGGGGCGGGGTGCACTGACGCTCTTTCTGAGTTCTCTGCAGGTCTTACCCGGGAAATCCCACCAGGAACCGCCATTTCCAGGAAGGACACATCACTTCCGGTTCCGGCCCCAAGAATGAGGTCACTTCCGGTTCCGGCCCCAAGGATGATGTCACTTCCAGTTCCGGCCCAGAGGACGACATCATTTCCGCCCTCTGTGCTATAAAGCTCACTGCCTTGGCTTAGGCAGGCAGTTCTGTTTTTGGACTCTGTTGTGAAAACTACTTTGCAATGCCTCAACGACTTTTGCAGCCGGGAAACCGTAATAAACGGGTGGCTGCCCCAAACCTTTCCGCGTCTCTGGTCTCCACTTATTACAGTGGCGTAGTCGGCAGGATGGTGTCCCCGATGAACCCGGGACACGAACTATCACGGAACCAGGTGGGTGAGTACCGGGGCCGAGTTTCAGGGCGGGGAGTGCGCCAGAGGGTCAGGAAGGACGCGTGCAGGCTCTGCTCCATGAGCATAACTCGTGGGGACCACCCATCTCGTGGAGAACGTAGAGGGGACCCACAGGCGTGGGCTGGCTTCTGGGGAACACACACGAGTGGCTCAGTATGCTCTCCTTGGCAGGAAAGCCGAGCTGCCCATCGGGACCAAGGTCCCAGTTAACGATGGGTTGTCCCCAGGCCGGCAGGTGAAGGAAATCATAAACTGGGAGTTTAACCCAAGCAAAGGGCTGTCAGAGCAGGCTATGGCTCTCTGGCAACAGGTGGGTGAGTGGCTAGGCCATTCGAGTTAACCCCCTTACAAATAGTGCAGCAAGTGGCCTGTTTTCTGCTGCTGAAAATACTACCCCAGGAATTTGCCCAGCCGGCCTGGGGCGAATTCCATTCTATGGACGAGCTGCTGCAGCTCTTGCAAACCCAGAGGCCGGCTGTGAAACCTGGGAGGGCAGAACAGCCGCTCTGTGGACTACCCGGGAGCTATGACCCACTAAAGCAGTCCCTTCCACGCATTCCAGAGCTTGTTCCGAAGTCGCCGGGCCGTCTGGCTTGCGACCTGTCGGGGAACAAGGCGGACCGTAGGGGACAATGGGGGGTTGTTTGTGTGCCCTTAGCAATCCCCTGGCGGATAAACATACGGGGGAGCTTCTTATTAATGGACATAAGATCACAGCGCTGTTCGATTCCGGCAGTAACGTGTCTGTCGTTGCTCGCCGTTTATTCTGCCGCAACAGTGGATTAAAAGAAGACCAGTCTAAAATGTATACACGGAGATATCCGCTTGTACAATACCGCCCGGTGTTACATATGTCTGGAGGAACCCTTCGACAGCTTACCGTGGCGGTGCATCCGGATCCTCCGTTTCCCGTAATCCTCGGGCGAGACTGGTCTGATAGTAACGCGGTAGTTTAGTAAGCATTCCCGAAAACTTATGGCCTCGTTATAGATGACAACGATTCATCTCAAGTTGCTTCCACACCGTGTAATCAGCCGACAGGGAGTGGGGCGGTAGGCCAAGAGAGTGACGAAGACACTCCCGGACCGTCGCGGGCTACTACGTCATCCACTAGCGCCCGGCAGCGAGGAGGAATCTCCGCCCCTTGAGGTCAGACCGGACCCGCTCTCTGAGTTGCACTTTCAGTTTAGAGCGACGCCGGCTTCTTTCAAGAGAGAACAGTGGAATGACGACTCTCTGAAACACATAAAGAATGCAGTGGTTCTCGTTAACGCCAACGCGCATTTGCCCATGCCACAGGGACCTCACTTTGTCGTTGATAATGACTTGTTGTATCGGGTCGCTGAACATGAGGGGAAGGTCCGGAAGTTGTTGCTAATCCCGCGGACCTACCGGCGGCAGGTTTGCGAGTTAGCACACTCCCACCTTCTTGGAGGCCATCTCGGCTCCGATAAAACATTAGAGCGAATTAAGCTCCGTTTTTCTGGCTGGGGATTAATGAGGAGGTTAGCGCTTTTGCTTTCCTGTCCGGAATGTCAACTGCGGCAAATTCCTAGGAGGGACCGTGCTCCTCTGGTTCCCCTTCCCCTTATTGATGTTCCCTTTGATAGGATTGGGGTTGACATAGTAGGACCCCTAGAACCCTCAGCCGAGGATATAAATATATACTCGTCCTCGTGGATTATGCTACCCGATTCCCTGAAGCCGTTCCGTTGCGCCGGCTACCACAAAAATATTGCACGGAACTAGTAGGAGTCTTTTCGCGGTAGGCATTCCTAGAGAAGTCCTGACGGACCAAGGAACGCCTTTTACCTCGGAAACGTTCAAGGAGACTGCCAAGTTACTGAAAATAAAGCATTTAAAGACCTCGGTGTATCATCCTCAAACCGATGGCCTAGTGGAGAGATTTAATCAAACTCTCAAGCAAATGCTACGTAAGGTAGTCAGCAAGGATGGGAGGGATTGGGACCAACTCCTCCCCCTTGTCCTCTTTGCATATCGGGAAGTTCCTCAAGCCTCTACGGGTTCTCTCCATTTGAATTACTGTACGGAAGACAACCCGGGGTTTATTGGATATTTTAAAGAGGGCTGGGAAGGGGAGGCACAGCCCTCCACTAATATTTTGGAATATATCGCCCAATTGCGCGTAGATTTGATGCAATAAGACCGATTCTAAAAAGTCATATAGAAGAGGCGCAATCAGCAGAGGCCCCTTTATGACCGTGGCACGACTCTCCGGGAGTTCCAACCGGGGGATCGCGTCATGGTATTGGTACCAACTTCTCACTCTAATCTGCTCGCCCATTGGCTAGGCCCCTCTGAAATTAAGGAAAGGAAGGGATTGGTTGACTATTTGGTGAAACAGCCCAATCGCCGACCAGCTGAGCGAATATATCATGTGAACCTGCTGAAACCGTGGAAGGAGAGGGTCCCGATCCCTCCTCCGGACAGCCCTGCTCTCTCTTGCGAAGTAAGTTCCCTTAATTTCGGCGAGCAGCTATCCCCCAGGCAGAAACAAGAGCTCGAAGCAGCTATCCGCTCTGTCCCAGAGGTGGTAAGTGAAAAACCCGGTCGGACCTCTCTGATTGCGCATGACATATTGACTGACCGGGGTGATCGTCCGTGGCGACCCTACAGACTCCGGAGGCAAAGAAAGTAGAAGTGGAACTGGAAATCAAGCGAATGCTGGCACTAGGAGTAATCGAGGAAAGTAGTAGTCCCTGGTCCAGTCCCATCGTCTTGATTGCTAAGCCTGGCGGCAGTTGGAGGTTTTGCAATGACTTCCGTCGGCTTAACCAAGTTTCCAAATTCGATGCTTATCCCATGCCTCGCGTGGATGACCTCCTCGAGAGACTGGGACCAGCCAAATTCTTGACTACACTTGACATGACAAAGGGGTACTGGCAGGTTCCTTTAGCGGAGTCCGAAGGAAAAACGCGTTTAGCACTCCTAGCGGACACTGGCAGTATCGTGTCCTTCCATTCGGGTTACACGGGCCTGCGACTTTTCAGCGTCTGGTGGACAAAGTGCTCCGGCCCCATAACTCGTTCTGTGCTGCCTATCTGTATGGCGTCGTCATCTATTCCAGCACCTGGAAGGAACACATACAGCAGGTCACAGCAGTATTACGGACACTGGGAGAGGCCGGGCTCCGAATCAACCCCAAGAAATGTTTCTTTGGATTGAGGGAAGCCAAATATTTGGGCTACCTAGTGGGCCGGGGTACTGTGAGGCCACAGTGTTCCAAGTTGCAAGCCATAATGGCCTGGCCCGTCCAAAACCAAGCGGCAAGTCCAATCCTTTCTCGGTTTGGCGGGTACTACCGCCGGTTTGTGCCTCGCTTCTCGAGAGCGCGCCCTTGACCGACTTGACAAAGAAAAGAGCTCCTAATACGGTGGTATGGTCTGATAAAGCGGAAGCTGCATTCAGTGACTTAAAAAGGGCTCTAACTTCAGCACCTATCTTGATCTCCCCTAACTTCTCTCTCCCTTTTATCCTCCAGACGGACGCTTCGGACACAGGCTTGGGTGCCGTGTTGAGCCAAAGCGTCGGCGGTGTTGAACACCCGTTATGTACCTGAGCGGAAACTGTTGGACAGGGAGACCAGGTGCGGCGGTGGAGAAAGAGGCTCTGGCGATCAAATGGGCGTAACTCAGCTGCGGTACTACCTCTTGGGTCGCTGTTCACTCTGGTGACGGATCATGCACCTCTGAAGTGGATGGCCCTTCACAGGGAGTCGAATCCACGGGTCACGCAGGTGGTTTCTTGACCTGCAGCAGTACATGTATACGCTTCGTTCATCGACAGGGGTCTCTTCATGCCAACGCCGATGCCCTCTCCGGGCCCACGACCTCTCGGTGCAGGTCGCCCGACCCAACGGGTCTGGGCTGAGGGGGGAGTCTTGTCACACACGTGTGCATGGGAAGCAGCTGAAGGGCTTAGGAAATACTGTTTATACATCTGCCCAGGGGCGGGTGCACTGACGCTCTTTCTGAGTTCTCTGCAGGTCTTACCCGGGAAATCCCACCAGGAACCGCCATTTCCAGGAAGGACACATCACTTCGGTTCCGGCCCCAAGAATGAGGTCACTTCCGGTTCCGGCCCCAAGGATGATGTCACTTCCAGTTCCGGCCCAGAGGACGACGTCATTTCCGCCCTCTGTGCTATAAAGCTCACTGCCTTGGCTTAGGCAGGCAGTTCTGTTTTTGGACTCTGTTGTGAAAACTACTTTGCAATGCCTCAACGACTTTTGCAGCCGGGAAACCGTAATAAACGGGTGGCTGCCCCAAACCTTTCCGCGTCTCTGGTCTCCACTTATTACAATGCTGATAGGATTCTTATGCCTTGCAGTCTGGTTAATCATTCCACCAAGTGGCATCTTGCTGAGCTGACCGAGTGTATATTTCTGCCATGTATTCTACAATCGCATAGGCGGTTTGGCCGATTTTTTTTTTTCTCCAAGTCCCTATTGCAGATTTTCAAAAGACAACGATGGATGTGGTTTTCAGCATTGACAGACTTGTTCTAAAAGTGTTTGTTCCCCATGGACAAGTTGGTAATTAGCAACTGCTGAGGCATCTACAGAAAAGAATCAGAAAAAAACTTCTGGAAATGTGGTGCACCCAAAACTGGACTCTGCACCATGACATGACGTGCACACATTGTATTGTCAGTTAAAGAGGTTTTGACCAAAACAATTCAGTTGTTACTTCACACCACCCATATTTGCCAGATCTCACTCCCTGTGACTACTTTTTGTTCCTAAAATTAAAATTCTGATCAAAGTAATCCAGAAAATAATTGCAGGAGGATCTAGACCAAAGATGAATACAGGAAATATTTCCAAGAATGGGAAGAGCACCGGGCCAAGTGGATGGCATCTGAATACGAGTATTTTGCAGGTGACTAAAAGACAATTACTGTAAGTTTTGTAATAAAGATTTTTTTAACAATTCCAAGAATTTTCAGAATTGTGTTTATTCACTGCACTAGGCAGTAGCAGTATGAAGATATAAATGGAATCAGTAGGCAGTCGTGATATAAACTAGCTAATATCAAAATTAACAGAGCAAGAATTGAGCAACAGAGCCCAGAACATTAGAAAAACTCACAGTCAATATTCAAAAAAGAGGTATAAAGTTCAAAAGGCAGGCTCTTGGCCTGCATGTGCACAAAGGAGAGGTAAACAACAACAACATTTATTTATATAGCACATTTTTATGCAAATAATGTAGCTCAAAGTGCTTTGCATTATGCTTTGCATAATGAAGAAAGAGAAAAAAGACAAAATAAATAAGACAAAACTCATTAACACAGAATAAAAGTAAGGTCCGATGGCCAGGGAGGACAGAAAAAAACAAAAAAGCTCCAGACGGCTGGAGAGAAAAAATAAAATCTGCAGGGGTTCCAGACCACGAGACCGCCAAGCCCCCTCTGGGCATTCTACCTAACATAAATGATCAGTCCTCATTGTATTTAGGGTTCTCAAGGAAGGACTTGATGATGACGGTCATGTGGACTTCTGGCCTTTAATCCATCAATGTAGGAACATCATGGTGCTTTGATTAGGTGGTGGTGGCACAGGTCACCACCACAGAAAACTGAGAAAAGAACAGAAGAGAGAGTAGGGGTTAGTACGGGTTTTGGAGCCACCATGAATAGTAATGATAATTAATTGAGTATACAGAGCATCAGGATTAAACTAAAATGAAGTTATGAGAAAGCCATGTTAAAGTAATGTGTTTTTAGCAGATTTTTAAAGTGCTCTACAGTATTAGCCTGGCGAATTCCTATTGACAGCCTATTCCAGATTTTAGGTGCATAACAGCAGAAGGCCACCTCATGTATGTCTTTTTTGGATAGTCCTGAGAGGAGTGCGTTACAGTAATCTAGTCGACTGAAAACAAAAGCGTGAACTAATTTTTCAGCATCTTTCAATGATATAAGAGATCTAACCTTTGCTATATTTAAGTGAAAAAATGCTGTCCTAGTGACCTGATTAATATGTGATTTAAAATTCAGGTCACAGTCAACAGTTACCCCAAAATTCTTTACCTCCGTCTTGACTTTTAATCCTAATGCATCTAGTTTATTTCTAATAACCTCATTAGATCCATTACTGCCAATAATCTGTCCTAACGGAAGCATGTAAATTAAAAAGAGCAGCAGACCCAGGATAGAGCCTAGTGGAACACCATATAGGATATCATGTGTCTTTGAGATGTGATTACCACAACTAACAAAGAATTTTCTACCTGCCAGGTAGGATTCAACCAATTTAAGACCCTGCCAGAGAGGCTCACCCACTGACTAAGGCGATTTCTAAGAATATTGTGATCAATGGTATCAAATGCGGCAATCAGATCTAAGAGAATGAGAACAGATACATGGCCTCTGTCTGCATTTACCCGCAAGTCATTTACTACTTTAACAAGTGCAGTTTCTGTACTGTGATTTGTTCTAAAACCTGACTGAAACTTATCAAGAATAGCAGGTTTATTGAGGTGGTCATTTAAGTGCATAATGACTGCCTTCTCCAGAATTTTACTTAAGAAGAGCAGGTTGGAGATGGGTCTAAAATTTTCAAAGGCAGAGGGGTCAAGATTATTTTTTTTGAGTAGGGGTTTAACTACAGCAGTCTTAAGACAGTCTGGGAAGACCCTCGTATCTAATGACGAGTTTACAATGTCAAGAATATTATCAATTAGCACGCCTGATACTTCTTTGAAAAAATCTTTTAGTATTGGGTCGAGGACGCAGGTGGAGGGTCTCAGTTGAGAAATTATTTTATATAAATCAGGTAAATCTATCCTGGTGAAAGAGTTTAATTTGTTTATAACGGAGTACTGAGGCTTAAGAGGATCTGCAGTGTTGGGGAGATATACCATATTATTTCTAATATCATTAATATTTTGATTGAAAAATACAGCAATAGTCTTCACAAATTTCACTGGAAGTATTTTGGAGGCATTCCTTTGAGTAACCTGGGTTTAGCAGACAATCGTAGAGAATAAGACTCCGGGATTACTACCATTGTTATTTATAATCTTAGAGAAATAGGAGCACCTCTCAAGATGGACCGCGTTATTGTATTCTTTTATTTTAACCTTCAATATCTCATAGTGGATAGTTAATTTAGTTTTCCTCCATTTACGCTCAGCTCTCTGGCATGTTCTCTTTAAACCAGACACTCTTTGGGTCTTCAATGGTATAACAGTGGTAGAAGATTTTTTAACTGTCTCTTCAGGTGCAACTATGTCAGCAGCAGCTCTCACCTTAATATTAAATTTGTCTAATTTAATATTTACATTATCCTCGCTATTGTAGTTAGCACTATAAACGGACTGGTTGCTTAGAATGTTTGTAAGTTCTAAAGACATAAAAAATGTATTATCAAAGGTAGACAGAAAAAAAAACACGAAAATTGCATCTTTAATATACTGTAGATTTTATTAAATCAAATAATTTTAAAACAAACCAAGCTAAATCTACTCTATACACTGTATATAAAAATTGAATTTACTTCAGCCTGTTACATCATCATGCGAAAATCACTGTACCTATTTCTACAAAACTCATTACTTGTATAATCTAAATTAGAATATAGGCTTGCACAAATTTGAGATTTTCAATGTATAAATATCTAATATAAGAAGTAAAGACAGAGACTGCCCGTGTTTTGCGGCACCCTGACGCAACCCCTTTATAATTTGAAAAGTAATTCGTGAAAATATGTAAAACAGTCTTCTCAGACTTGAGCCCTTTTCGAGACTACCCAAGATGGCAGTTCTTCCAGTCATATGGCAGCCGGGAAGGAAGAGGTGGGTCCATGTGGACGGACACCGGAAGTGATGTTGGTGGAGGAGAGCTGTCAATCATCCGGTGTGCAGAGAAAGGAAAAGAGAGAATATTATCACACAGCACCACCCCTTGGATTCATGGAGAATTACCATCAACTGAGCCCATAAACTATCTCCAATGTGCACACACATGACACTAGATAAAAAATGAAAACTGAGATAACCTCACTAAAAGTTGCCATTTTCAATGGACTTGTCACCTTTTAACCGCAGTGTCTTTAGAACCCAACATAATACTGACATGTTTTTTACTTCAGGAGAATTACAAATGAATGTGTAAAACAAAATGCCAATTTTAGGTGTTTAAGTTGACCACAATACGTATCGATAATTCTGAAATATTTGAACATTCTGAAAAAGAACAACATTGTTACATGTGATGCTCAGTAACCCTTTAACAGTTGATTGTACCAAAATCTGCTCCCTCTTTTCTGAATATTCTTGTTATGATGAACAAAAAAGGTCCTATTCAATCTTTGCCTTGGGCAAATAATAATTGAACAAATGACCTAACTGTTATGAGATTTGTGCTTGAGCTCAAGTAACAAAAATCTTTTGAGATAGCAGGAGTGACATGGGGTGGGCAATTCGTTGGGATCTACCAGGAGGGCAGCTGCCATTCAGCCCTCATTTGTCTCTCAGGGATTGTGTTGCATGTTATGATTGTGGTGCATTCTAAATGCCCTATAACATTTCAGTATTATTACTGAACTATTGAGATAATTATTATTATTGTTCTTTGCTGCAAAATTACTTGTATTTATCTAAATCTTACAATAAATTTCTCAGTAAAATTTTGCTTAATAAGGGCTGTAAATAGCACAAACAAGGCATTACCCTTTGGTAAACCAAATATAATTGCGAGCAAAATAATAAACATGTGTTTCACATGTTGTTTAAATAACGTCTTTCCAGTCTATGACTAGACTGAGGCAAGATGGCAGTGGAGTTGGTTAAGAGGTGGAGAAGGTGGAAGAGGCATGGTCAGGGGACTGGAACCCAGAAGTGATATCAGTCATCTTAATGTCGCTGGTCATCAGGTCTGCAGGAGAAAGGAGAGGTGATACGCCAACCCTCAAGATGGCATGGAATTACCTTTAGATGAGCCCTGAAGTTGACTCTCATGAGCATGCTTGTGACAGGGCTTACTAAGCTCAGGCGCTTTAGATACTAAATAAAACAAAGAAAATGCATGCTTTTCTGCCACAGTAAGGTGGTCATATAAGTTCAAATCTGCTTTTTATTTTGTGGCATCGCCCAGGAGGACCGGAGGAGGGCTTGTACCTCCTCCAGACCGCGAGGGGGCGACCACCCTGGTTATGTTGGGGGCCACGGGTAGAGGGCTTGGAAGCCCAGCCCTGCAGGGGCCCGTGGCCACCACCAGGCGGCGCCCTGGTGCCTGTAGAAGTCTGGAGCCCAGCACTTCCGCCACACCAGGAAGTGCTGGGTGGAAGTAGACAGGGGACACCCGGAGGGCTTCCGGGTGTGCAGCCGGCACTTCCGCCACACTGGGGCGCGTCTTCGGAGGAATGCCGGGAAGCAGCAGGAGCCCATCCGGGTTCCTATTTAAGGGGCCGCCTCCCTTCATTCAGTAGCGGAAGTCGGGTGGAAGAGGGACAGAGCTGGAGAGAGGACTTGAGGCGGCCAGGAGAAAGGCAGTTGAACTGTGTGGCCTGGACATTGGGGGATCGGTGCAAGAGGCACTGGGAGTGCACGTAAATAGTACTGTAAATATTGTATATAATAAAGGGTGTGTTGGGTGAACTAATGATGTCCGTCTGTCTGTGTTCGGGTTCAAGTGCACAATTTATTTTAATGTACAGATTATCACTCTTCCGGACATAAGACAGATAGATTATCTAGTACTAAATAAGACAAAACAGGCTTATTTTGCACAAAAACCAAGTCTACAAAAAAGAAATCATGTGAATGTTTCCAAAATCATTGTTCATAGCTGTCATGCTATTTCTCTCCTAACTCCTGACTAACTGGATGTGTTAAGCTGGTTGTGTCACATTGTCTCAGGGAACCTATAGTTGTGACAATCAGAAAAGCTATGATACATGTTGGCTTGCTTTCTACACAATTGACACTCCCCAACTAAAACACCACCTAAAGGTGATGGACAACATTATGTAAACACATACAATATATTAATATCTTAGCAAGGGCCACCCCTTGCATTACATAAAGGACTGAAGCTGTGCTCCAAGTCCTGGACTGTTTTCAGTGAGATACTGCACCACTCTACAAGAAAAGCCTCCAGCTATCTTGAGGGATAAAGGTGATGGAAATCTACTTTGCAACATAGCATCTCAAGAAGGTTTATTAATGTTTAGATCTGGTGAGGCAATGAAAGTTGAGTTATTTTTGCAGCATTTAGCAACTATCCTGCGAAATGTCAGTCCATACCTATTGGTGAGGTTCAAGGTTGTGACCACGGTTTCTCTTTGCTGCTCCAGTTTATCCATGTTTGGCATATACTGTCATTATTTTTAGAACTGTTACCCTTGACACTTCGAATAACTATGCAGGTTTTGTGACTGATGGACGCAAAATTTGGAAACCAACTATTTGGCCTCTTCAGAACTCTTTTTACTGCCTAATGTTATTTTGAAACTCCCATATCAAAGTGCTGATTTTCAGATTTCCTTTACAGATGGCACATACAGCTAATAAGCCCTCAACCTAACATAATTCACGTGTGTAAATGGTTTTAGAATTAGTTTAGTTACTTCAAATTTAAAGTCTCTTTTATGTGAGAGATCAAATAAATATGTAGTAGGCACAGTGCATTTAGATAATATACAGACCCATTCACTTTTTTTTATGTTGCAGCCTTACGCAAACATCATTTAAATTCATTTTACCACCATCTAGCAACACTCAATACCACCTAATGACAAAACAAAAACAGAGTTTTAGAATTCAAATTTATTTAAACCATAAAACTGAAATATCACACTCACACCACCGTTTAGACCCTTTACAACAACAACAACATTTATTTATATAGCACATTTTCATACAAACAGTAGCTCAAAGTGCTTTACATATTAAAGAATAGAAAAATGAAAGACACAATAAGAACACAAAATAAATCAACATTAATTAACATCGAATAAGAGTAAGGTTCAATGGCCAGGGGGGACAGAAAAAACAAAAAAACTCCAGACGGCTGGAGAAAAATAAAATCTGTAGGGATTCCAGACCATGATACCGCCCAGTCCCCTCTGGGCATTCTACCTAACATAAATGAAACAGTCCTCTTTGGCTTTAGGATTCTCACGGAAGGGCTTGATGATGATGGTGGTCACGTAGACTTCTGCCTTTTAATCCGTCCATCATTGTTGGAGCATCATGAAGCTTTGAGTAGGTGGAGGTGGCGCAGGCCACCACCACAAAGAAACCGGAAAAAGAAACAGAAAAGAGAGTAGGGGTCAGTACCGATTTTAGAGCCACCATGAATAGTTGTTATGATGAATTGAACATACAGAGTATCAGGATTAAGTTAAATTACGATTAAAATGAAGTTATAAAAAGGCCATGTTAAAGTAATGTGTTTTCAGCAGTGTTTTAAAGTGCTCCACTGTATCAGCCTGGCGAATTCCTATTGGCAGGCTATTCCAGATTTTAGGTGCATAACAGCAGAAGGCCGCCTCACCACTTCTTTTAAGTTTTGTTCTTGGAATTCTAAGGAGACACTCATTTGAGGATCTGAGGTTACGATTTGGAATATAAGGTGTCAGACATTCCGATATATAAGATGGGGCGAGATTATTTAAGGCTTTATAAACCATAAGCAGAATTTTAAAGTCAATCCTGAATGACACAGGTAACCAGTGTAGTGACATCAAAACTGGAGTAATATGTTCTGATTTTCTTTTCCTAGTTAGGATTCTAGCAGCTGCATTCTGCACTAGTTGCAAACGATTTATGTCTTTTTTGGGTAGTCCTGAGAGGAGTGCGTTACAGTAATCTAGTCGACTGAAAACAAACGCGTGAACTAATTTCTCAGCATCTTTCAGTGATATAAGAGGTCTAACTTTACTTATGTTTCTTAAGTGAAAAAATGCTGTCCTAATGATCTGATTAATATGTGATTTAAAATTCAGATTACAGTCAACAATCACCCCTAAGCTTTTTACCTCCGTCTTGACTTTTAATCCTAATGTATCCAGTTTATTTCTAATAGCCTCATTGTATCCATTATTGCTGATCACTAAAATTTCAGTTTTCTCTTTATTTAACTTGAGAAAATTACTATTCATCCATTCTGAGATACCAGTCAGACATTGTGTTAGTGAATCAAGAGAATCAGGGTCATCAGGTGCTATTGATAAGTACAGCTGTGTGTCATCAGCATAGCTGTGGTAGCTCACGTTGTGCCCTGAGATAATCTGACCTAACGGAAGCATGTAGATTGAGAAAAACAGAGGACCCAGGATAGAGCCTTGTGGAACACCATATCGGATATCATGCCAAGTACATACTGTAGGTGAAGCACCTTTGCCAGTGATTCCAGCCTGGTGTCTTCTTGGATCAGACACAACAATCTTGGATTTGAGGATTTTCCACCATTTATCTTGGCAGATCCTCTCACACTCTGTCAGGCTGAATGGAGATCCTCAATGGAGAGCTTTTTCAAAGATGGCTGATTGGGTTCAACTCTCCTGACATTCCCAGAGTTAACCTTAAGTTATTCCTGTGTTGTCTTTGTTTTGTGCTTAAAGTCTTTGCCCTGCTGGAATGTGAACCTTTGGCCAAGTCGCTGGCCCAGAGTGGTCTGGAGTAAGTTTTCATTAAGGATATCTAAGTACTTTGCTCCATTTACCTTTCTCCCTAACATGAGTGGTCTCCAAGTCCCTGATGTGGCCACCACCATGCTTCCTTGTTGGAATTGTGTCGTGCCGGTGATGAGGGTTGCATGGGTTAGTTCAGACATAATGCCTAGAGCTGAGGCCAAGCAGTTCAATCTTGGTTTCATCAGACCAGAGAATCTTATTTTTTACTGTCTGAGAGTCCCTTAGGTGCCTTTTTCAGTGAGGAGAGGCTTCCATCTGTCCCCTCTGATATAAAACCCAGATCATTGGAGTGCTGCAGTGACAGTTGTCCTTCTGGAAGCTTCTCCCTTCCCCACATAGGTATCTGCGGAGCTTAACCAAAGTGATCATCAGGTCCTTGTTCACCACTCTTATTAAGGTCCTCCTATTGCAACTGTTAAGTTTGACAAGATGGCCTGCTGTAGAAAGAACTGTGGTTGTTCCATTTAAAAACTAAGAAAGCCACTGCACACTGCTGAACATTCAATGCTGGAGGAAATCCTGTCTCTAAGTTCAGCAGGCAACTGGTTATTCCATTTACAATCTAAGAAAGCCACAGCAGTCTACTGAACATTCAATGCTGGAGGAAGTATTTTTGTAGCCTTTCTCAGCCTTGTGCCGTGAGACAGTCCTATCTCTAAGTTCTGCAGGCAATCACTTCCACCTCATGACTTGTTTTTTGTGAGACATCCTATAGATAGGTGTGTTCCATTCCTAATCATATCCATTCAATTAAATTGACCACAGGTGGACTCTAAACAAGAAGAAACAGCTCAACAATGGTCAATAGAATGGGATGGACCTGAGACAAATTTCAAGAATCACAGAAAACAACCTCAATACTTGTGTCAAAGTAAAATTTCAGTTTTTCATTTTGGTAAATGTGCAGAAATATCTAAAATCCTGTTTTTGATTTGTCATTCTGGGGTATTGAGTGTTGCTTGAGGAGGCAAAAATGAATTTAAATGATTTTGACATAAGGCTGCAAAATCACAAAATGTATAAAAAGTGAAAGGGTCTGAATACTTTCTGAAGGCACTGGACATCCACAATGGACGGTTCCCCAACGTGATCTTTGTTGGACTGAAGTGTTAATCTATATGAAGTGGGGTTTAGCACCAGTAATCAGCCTGGTCACTCATTTTTAAACCCTTCTGAACGTGTGCAGGCAGCGAGTTCACACACTTAGTCCTTGAAATGAATGAATGTTACCAGGAGCCTATTATAATATATTCTAATGTAATGATGCAGAGATATTTATTTGTCATTTTATTTCTGTTTGAATGAGCAAATGAATACAACTTGCTCTACTATTGGGAAAAAGAAATACTTTAAATGAAACATTTCACAAATGTGGCTCATGCCAAGAGCACCTCTCCATATAATCATTTAGAGATGTTAAAGAAATGCTTTTGTGCAGCCGAAACATGCACCTCTTTAGGGTCTTAATGCCTCACTGTAACGGCAGCTACACACAATTACAACCAGAATAAATTGTTTGAAAGGCTGTCAACTGCAGTAAAGGGGAATGTTACAAATGTATAACCCTTTTGGGAAAATTGAAAACTGTAATACAATAAAGTAGCCTACTCGACTTTTCTACAGTGAAAAGGAATGACTTGCGAGGGGCCTCACAATTGAAAAATGAAATGTTTGGCTTTTTTGCATTGTTTGATGATGTGTAACCAAGTCCCTTTATGGACTGAGGCTAAGATCCTAATGGGGACAAGCTTCAAGTGAATAGAGCCCACAGAGGATAAGCTACTAAATCTTGCAATAAAAGCAGTGTGATTTACAGTAAATTCCAGAGGGCTGACAGCACCACAGCTGAGGGCATAAACAGTTCTTTCAGTACCAGGCCTTCAGTCAGCTCTGTCTGCTGTGAACTACAATTGTGCACTAAGGCATGCTGCTTACCAGCAATGACTTTGATAAATAACTAGGAAGTCCCACTGTTGGCTTAAAACTAGAAGTTGTTCAGTTGCAATTCTGCATTTGTCCTGCTTTAATGGGTATGGAAGTGGCTTTAGCTGTAATCTGTCAGTGATTGATTAGGCCTTACCAAATCCCTGCTCTGCTCGTGCTCAGCACTCTGCTCACCACAGCTCTGCTGTAAAATTACAAGGCTACGGCTTTATTACTTCTTGCTGTATTTGCCTTAAAAGTAAATACATTTATGCTGCTCAACCTATAGGACAGGTAAGGCTGAAAAATAGATGAGTATTGACAAGTCCATGTGGAAAAGCTTTAAGAAAAAATACATTGGGATTGACTCCAAAAATCACATTTGTATTAGAATATCAAGATTTTTATTACTAACAGAGGTATTATAACTCATTTTTGAACTCCCAGCTGCAATTTCAATTTTAACTGCACTGTCATATATGAGGGCAACTTCTTAGTTAACACACAAGCAGTTTCTCAGGATAATACCTATATTCTTATATGTTATTAGTGACTCATAAAAGTACCTACAGTCTTTAGCATATTGTTTTCTTTTAATAACATCTAACTACATACAAAAAATGTTAGTGTCTGGATGTGTGCGCACAGCATGGCCACATACATTTAATTTCTGTTTTTTTCTTTTGTTATTCTGCTGTTATTCTTATTACCAATGAGGGCCCTGTCTGAGCACATATAGAAAACAGTGTAAGGCTGAAGATGGGTGTATTGGGTATACATCAATAGGGAGGACCATTGTGAGGTATGAGTCTGTTGCAGAGATTTCTGGGAGGGTGTCATGGAAACAAAAGCGGATGTACTCTTAAAAAAAAAAAGAGCGCGATAAGGCAAGAAAGGAAGAGGAAAACAGAGCCTGACCTTTATGGTGGAAGTTACAGGCGTGAGCTATTCAAAGCCAGAAAAGGGATTGCTTCAGTAGAGCGCCAAAACCCTACACAGTCTAAAGCTGGCCACCTAGACGAGCCCTCGGTATACTTAAAGAAATGGAGTTCGCTGATGACACTGCTATTGTGGGCTGCATCAGGTGTGGGCAGGAGGAGGAGTACAGAAAGTTAATCAAAGACTTTGTTAAATGGTGCGACTCAAACCACTTACACCTTAACACCAGCAAGACCAAGGAGCTGGTGGTGGATTTTAGGAGGCCCAGGCCCCTCATGGACCCTGTGATCATCAGAGGTGACTGTGTGCAGAGGGTGCAGACCAATAAATACCTGGGAGTGCAGCTGGATGACAAATTGGACTGGACTGCCAATACTGATGCTCTATGTAAGAAAGGTCAGAGCCGACTATACTTTCTGAGAAGGTTGGCATCCTTCAACATCTGCAATAAGATGCTGCAGATGTTCTACCAGACGGTTGTGGCGAGTGCCCTCTTCTACGCGGTGGTTTGCTGGGGTGGCAGCATAAAGATGAAAGACGCCTCACGCCTGGACAAACTTGTTAAGAAGGCAGGCTCTATTGTAGGAGTAAAGCTGGACAGTTTAACATCTGTGGCAGAGAGACGGGCACTAAGCAAACTCCTGTCAATCATGAAAAATCCACATTCACTTAACAGTGTCATCTCCAGACAGAGGAGTAGCTTCAGGGACAGACTTTTGTCACCGTCCTGCTCCACTGACAGACTGAGGAGATCGTTCCTCCCCCACACTATGCGACTCTTCAATTCCACCCAGGGGAGTAAATGCTAACATTAATTTTATTTTATTTTTTTCATTTTTTTTTCATTTTTATTACTATTTAATTTAATATTGTTTCTTTGTATCAGTATACTGCTGCTGGATTATGTGAATTTCCCCTTGGGATTAATAAAGTATCTATCTATCTATCTATCTATCTATCTGAATAGTTAAGAGGATCGAGACTGAGTGAGCAAATATGTAATAATCCTTTATTCTGGGATAGCACGTCTGAATACTTGAAAACGTGGGATGATTTATTTACGAAAAGATAAAACTAGGTGGATATTGTCATTTTGGGTTCATGTTTCTCGTGTTATTTGTATACTGTATATGTTGGGAAAAGGGTATGCGGTTATGAAATCGGAATGTCGTTGTTGAATTTGTATGATTTGTATATAGTTGATTTATTACATTTTGATTCTCCTCTCTGTTTCTCTGGGTCGTTTTTTTGTATAAATTAATTTTACCATCAATGTAATCTGTCTGTGCTGTAGGAAGGGGTCCGAAGGCAGTTTGGGGTTGACATGCAATCTGAATCTAACACATTGCTAAAAACATGGTAAATCATAGTGGTTTCGACTGCCACATGCTTCTCTCTGGGCCTCCCCGAGCAATCTGATTGGTCAGTTTGGCTGTGCTGGTAGAGATGATGACATGTTATTTTAGGGGTGTAAAGTTCAATTTTGGATTGCAGTACTTTTTATTTTTACAAAAAAAGAGTTAGAAGCAAGTATTTCAATAGCAACAAAGCAAATAACTTACGGAGCGATGTTAGGTCACAAAATACTAATGAGGCACCACATGAGTCACCTTTAAAGACTGGAAGTAAAAATATGAATGATATTTTCATAGTGGCTAATGGGGGTCTGTATTCCATTCGTCGGTAGTCAAAACTGTACAGGAGACAAGCAAGGTGCTTCAAAAAGACAAAATCTGAGGAGCAGGCTTTACAGAACATAATCGGGAGAGGAGGCGCCAGGTAAGAGAGACTGAGACACACAAGTATATCAAGGAAAGGTACAGGAAGAATCAAACTTTCTGAATGACACTGGGTCAGTAAATACTAATGAGGCACAACCAAAGTCACCCTCAAACAAGGGAAGAATTCTCAAGAATATGAATGATGTTTTCACAATGGGTAGCAAGCAAGGAGCATCAAAATGACAAAAATTTGAGAAGGTGGATTTATGAAACAGAATTGAGAGAGGCAATGCCAAACAAGAAAGATTGAAGCACACAAAGATAATGAGGAAAGGTTTAGGAGGAATCCAACTTACTGGGTGACATTTGGTCTCTAAATACTAACAAGGGACAACCCAAGTCACCTTCAAACACACAAAGTATTTGGAAGAATACAAATGATGCTTTTGCAACGAGTAACAGGGGTCAGTCTTTCATTGGTGGCAGTCACAAACCAGACAAGAGGCAAGTTAGGTGCCTCAAAATGATGAAGTTTGGGAAGCGGTCTTGATAAAACACAATTGAGAGAGGAAACGCTAGGCAAGAGAGATTGAGACACACAAGTATACTGAGGAAACGCGTTGGAGGAATGCAACTTACTGAGTGACACTAAATACTAAAGAGGCACAACCCGAATGACCTTCAAAGATGGGAAATATTTGCAAGAATACAAATGATGTTTTCACAATGGGGTCCGTGGTAGTGCGGCTCAGGCTGGAGGTAGCGGGTGCCTGCTGTTGCGAAGCTGAGCAGCTATTCATTGGGGAGGTAAGCTGATTGCTTTTTGACAGGCTGATGTGATTGGCTCAGCTGTTCCCTACTGACACTCTGTGAGTTGTTAGGCATACCGCTTGCATCTATAAAATTGTAAAAGGAGCTTGAGTAGATGACAGGTGGGATTCAAAAAGGTGATTAGAATAGGAAAAAAAATTAAAGACAAGAGTTTTATTAGCAAGAAGAGTGAATATGGTCAGGCGAGCAAGCCAGTCCAATAAATCGGAGGCTTGGCGGTCGGGAGTTGGCCCTGCAGTGAATGACAGGAACAGTGCTCATGGGGTAGGGTCACTCCTGCTGAGTCTCCAGGGAGCAGGAGAGAATGAAGGTAGTGGGACGATGGAGCTGGTCTTCGGTGTCCCAGCAGTGACTTGCTGACGTGGGTGGGATGCAACCCTATCATTGCAAAAGACTGATATGCAACAATGATAAATCTATCCATTTAAAATTAAATGTACAACACAATAAACTGTGCAGAAAGTGAAAGGGTCTGACTTACAAATTGTAAATGGACACCAAATTTAAATTGTGGGTTTATTCTAAGTAGGGTTTACCTTTTGAAAAAGGAAATCTTGCTTCGCTGAAATTGTTATTGTGTACTAAATGAGTAGAACTTTCAGAGGGGAGAGTGGTTTTGTGTAAACTGGGGCACAGCCTGTCATAAAGAAAATCACATTTTTCAATCCATTCTGCACCATTGAGTGCAGCATCTCCAGACTGCCCCAATAGAGGGTTTTATATACCAGGGGCCTAATTTATAAAACTTTGCATGGATCTGAGTGTGAAAATATGTGCATGCAAAAAAACAGTAAAATATGTATGTCAAAAAAGAAAAATCCTAGATTTCTAAAACCTGCCATATGCACATTTCTATGAAATTTTCCCATTTATAAGTAACAATCACCTCGTAAATGTGTGCATGTGAATGCACCTCAAATGCCATCCCATATGGTACCTCGTACATATGCAATCACGGTGCAGCAGAACTTCATTGGCTGGTACAGCAGCCCCCACCATCTGAATTCAAGAGTATCTGACTTTGCTCTGCAACTAAGAGCAGAAGATCGCACACAGCATTATACTATAGCTTCCCTCCTCTGCATTCTAGTAGTCAGGGAAAGGTGTAAGATGCCAGCGTCAAAGTGGGCAGCCACTATCATCTGGCACATGGAATGAGATGACTGCTGTTTCAATGAATAGTGCAGGGCTATATATAAAACTGAGGGTTCAGCCAGTACCTTAGCAATAAGTGTACAGTTCCATCACATCTGTCAAAGCTACTTTTCCTCAAAAAAAATGAATCACCAATTGATCCCAGCCACTGAGACACAAAATTTGTTAGTCTCATCCTGGCATTACAGATGACTTATGAGTTAATGGAATATCACTGGTCATGGTAAGCAAAACCATCTTCTCTCTCTCACTAGATGCCCTTATTGCAGTATGAGTGCACTAAAATGCTCTGATTACATCAGGTGAACCGAACACTGCTGCAAATTGCCATGCAAAAACTTGATGTAGTGTCATGTCGGTCCTTCCAGGATAGCAATCATGACGGTGTGAAACTTGGCTGAGATATTCCTGATCTGTCGGACAGGTCCCTGATATAAACTGATGAATAACAAAAAAAGCTCTTTATTGCAAATAGTACAAATACACAGCATTAGCCCTCTTAAAAGGCAACTGAAATACAGTCTGTACATTGTAAGTTTTCTAAACTCTTTTGGGACTCCCCCCAACTGGACGACACACCAAAGAAAGTCCTGATCACCGCATCTGTGGAAGACAGCCTATCCATTGCCGGGGCAACCACAGTTTCCCCGTGCTGTAGCAGCTCACAGCGAAAGCAAATCTGAGCCAACTGTGTTTGCGCTATTAGTGCCTTTCATCAATGGGTGATGCAAGGAACATTCTAAATCCAGGGAACATTAATACTTGGCCACTAACCTAGCCATGACTCTGCCTGATTGCTGTGTCTGTGTATAGGAGAGTGGTAGATCCCGCTACAATAAATAACCGTGCTGTTCCTGTTTCAAGCTGAATAAAGCTGGTTTTGCTAAAATACTGAGACTCAGTCTCTTGGGGTGCAAGACAGGGACTCACACGTCACAACATCATATTCATCACTTTTAAGATGTAATATATTTTTTCCCATCAACATACATTATAATAATGGAGATATGTATTATATTGGGTGCGGGTTGTCATTTTGCTAGTTTGCCTGCATTTCCCTAACTGATCAAGGGTGTCGTCATTTCATGGTTTCTTGGAAATGTTGTGTTCACACTGGTCACAGTCACCGTAATATATACGCATGTTCCCTAGAGAAGATTTCCTTTGTAAATCCTAGCATTTGTGTGAGAAGTTGTGTATGTGCGTAGTGAGTATCAAGCAAAACATTTCATTTATGACATGATAAAATTTCCTATTGATGAGTGAGAAATCAGAATAGTCTCAGTTTCTCTCTCAAATTTGGAAGAATAGTTGGTTGCAAATGAGAGCCATAAAGTTTAAAGATGCAAGTAAGCTTTGTTCTGATGCTATAAATGAAACATCCAACAAAAAATTCAAAGTTATATGCACTACAGGCATTATAATTCCTAAAAAAACCCGACCCTTCAGAGGTTACGATCTGTGGTTCCTTCTCCTGTCGATTCTTGACTCCACTTGATTTCTGTTTACACCCGCAGTGACGTTAGCAGCAGTCACAGCTGTTTTCATGGCATCTGTCAACATTCTTAAAAATGAGCAAACAGTGATGATCAAAACCTGCCAGCACAATGAAAGAGCAAAAACGTTGACATGAATTACAAAGTACAATAAACGCCGTCGGAGAATATTTGGAAATATCTGTAGGCCTATTGTACTTTAAATAATGTAAATGCTTCCAGATTTCAAAACAAGTGAATGGAGATGCTACTCAGCTGTATACTATTAATGCTGCTGTAAAAGCTGGAAATCATTTGGTGCGCCACCAATATTAATTAAATACAAGTTATGGTGGTTTAAGTTGATACGGAACTGATTTTGTTTAAAACTTCATTTTTTACAAAAAAGGGTGTAGATACAACACAAGAATGAGTATTTAGACTGAACTATTTCAAATAAAACTGTTTGAAATGCAATTCCTTTCACATTCAAAGAATATTTCAGTTATTTTTAAGCAAGAGGTCTGAGCATTAAAATTCTTGTATGAATTTTAATGTAGACACTTAAATGGTAATTATTCCTCTCAGCTCAAATGCAGGTAACAAATGGAATTCAATCAGTGTTCTTGCATAATGATCATCATTAGGAGAAAAATAATAATGACATCCTATCAGCATTAAACCTGCAGACACTTTACACAATGATCTCAAATCCATTATTGATCTCCATGGAGATAAGCAATTGTAACTTATTCTGCATAGTATATGCATGTTAACTACAGAATGTTTGTTTGCCACCACGATTTTACTGACTAACTACTAATTAACTACTTGAAACCTGCATGCTTATTCTTATTAGGCTTGGAAAATTTCTAACCAGTCCCTTAGCTTATAAAATGGCAACATAAATCAGTTCCAAAAGCATGGTGAATGAAAAATCCTCTATAAAGATTATACTTCTGTTTAAGTGGATTCAACGATTTGGAAGGTTAAAGCCAATAAATATTTTATGTTAGTGTGCCCTTACCTGTAGACCTGGGCTCAGTACTTTTAAAGTGAGCATAAAAAACAAGACTAGAAAAAACTGGGGGGCTTACCATTTCATTTGGATGTATTGAGCTTTACTGTAGTGCAAAACAGAGGTGACCAATTAACTTTTTGAGCATTTTTAGGCAATATACATTCTAAAAAGTAATCTACTATCTAACAAAACACTTACGTCTGTGTGTCCAGTCCCTCTGAACAATCTGATTGGGTTTGGTGTGATTGATCCACTAGGGCTTTGGCGATGCGACAGAAGAAGAGGTGCAAGAGTGAGACACATGAGGAGGTGAAACAGTATAGGAGCACTGTGCCAATGTGTGAGTGCCAGTCTGAAGAGAGGACCCTTCTACCCAAAGATTCCTGCATTCCTTTATCTGAGATGACTTATCCATTGACAAGAAATCAACTTGGCAGTAGAGCAGTGCCACCAAATGCTCCATGAGGAAACTGAGAAGAGAAACCGAATAGGGGAGGGTTAGCAACAGTTTAAAAATATTGGTATTACTTGTATTTTAATACTAAAAACAGAGATGCAACAGACACAGCTAATCAGCAGCTCTTGTCAGGGTATGCTAAACTGAGTTTTCAGCCTGGATTTAACGGGGTCACAGAATAATTCATGGCATCACTGGCTGCATGAGTGGTTCTACCATCAGGGTGTGGTGGGCACAATGAAACAAGTGGGTGTCCACACGCTGAAATCAACAAGGGAGAAACCAACCCCCATCAACCGTCCTTTGAGAGCTTGAGTATGCACATTAAACAGGCTGGGTGTCTGTGTGCTGTGTTGTTTAAAGCAGTGGTTCTTATGCTTTCTCATGACCGAATTTTGCCTTTTTTGTGTCTTCAGGACTCACGGTCACCTCGGCACATCATCGTACTGAAGTCTGAGGTGTGGAGTTTGACCCTAGGAGAATCGACGACAATAGCAGCGCAATCCATATTTTAAAAAATACTGGTTTAAAAAATGATCAACTGTCAGACAAGGAACTCTATTCATTATGTTACCCTGGGGCCTGTGGGTCTTAAACCAGCCTTGACTGGAGGCAGTTCATAGGCCAACAACAGATAGGAGACACCAGTTCAACACAGGAGACGTACTCCAGATACCTGAAAATTTGAGACACCAATGTAATCTACTGTATTATGCCACTGACCTGGTCACATATAACATAAGAAGCCCTCAAAAGAGTTGTGAACAACAGTACAAAGAGGTACCAGGCCAGTTTTCATTTTGTGGAGCTGAGGTACACTAGAAAGGAACATAAGGCCCAGCTCACCTTGGTAATAGTTGAAAAATGTTTTTTGAGTCCAGCAAAGATAGGCAGTAGTGGTAAAATGGAGTTCCTGAGAAATAAAATGCCAGTCATTTCCCGCCAGACCTTCTGATTTGCTTGATTTGCTACCCAAGCATGAAAATTTCAACAGAGCTTTTCTTAACTGGAAGGGAACAATGGGAGATGGCTAAGCCCCCGCAGGCAGCCTTAGGCCAGAGTATGCAAGCCTCTGTACTTGTGGACTCTTTTAGCTTTGTGGGCCTGCACTTTCCGAGAGTCTCTCCTGCCTTCTGTCTGAAAGGCATTTTTATTTCCTTGACACTTCACGCCATAAGAAGTTTGGAAAACAAGAGAAGACGGTTCAGTCCATCCTGCTTATCTGATTAGATATTCACCAGGCTGTCCTAATATCTCATCCACATACCTTTGAGAGTTGACAAGGTTTCCTTTCATCTGCATGACTATTTAATTTCAGTCTTTTTGAAACAATATTCTCGAGAATTGTTCTACTTTTGAATTTACACAATGGGCTCCAATTTGTCTTGTTCAATATTTGTTTTTTTTTTTTGGTACATACTGACAACACTGGCTACCATTCTGCAGTGTTGGTTTTATACAGCAACTTTAATGGTGAAAACAACAAACATTCACTTGAATTCAGATCCTTTCACTTCCTGCACTCTCTATTGTGTTGTAAAAACTCAATTCGGAAAACTTTGGGACGCTTTGTAAAATATAAATGAAAACAGAATGCAAAGATTTGAAAATCTCATAAACCCATATTTTATTCACAATAGAATAGAATAGAAAACATATAACATGTACCATTTTAAGAAAAAAATAAGGTCGTATTGAATTTGATGGCAGCAGCATGTCTCCAAACAGTTGGGACAGGGCCATGTTTACCACTGGGTAGCATCCCCTCTTCTTTTAACAACACTTTCATAAATGTCTGGGAGCTGAGGAGACCAGTTGCTGGACTTTTGGGAGAGGAATGTTGTACCATTCTTGTCTGATATAGGACTCCAGCTGCTCAACAGTCCTGGGTCTTCTTTGTCATATTTTGTCAGTTCATGGTGTGCCAGATGTGAAAGGTCTACACTGCAGGCAGGCAAGTTCAGCACCCTGACTCTTCTACTGCAAAGCCACGCTGTTGTAATAGATGCAGTATGCAGTTTAGTGTTGTCTTGCTGAAATATGCAAGTCCTTCCCTGAAAAAGACATCGCCTGGATGGGAGCATAAGTTACTCTAAAACCTGTATATACCTTTAAGCAGTAATGGTGCCTTTCCAGATGTGCAAGCTGCCAGTTCCAAATACACCTTCATACCATCAGAGATGTAGCGCTGTAATAAGCCAGCTGGTCCTAATCCTCTTTAGTCCAGGGGACATGGTATCCATGCTTTCCAAGAAGAATTAAAAATTTCGATTCGTCTGACAACACAACAGTTTTCCACTTTGCCTCAGTCCATTTGAAATGAGCTTTGGTCCAGAGATGATGGTAGCAGCATTTCTGGATCATGTTCACATATGGCTTCTTCTTTGCATGATAGAGCTTTACCCTGCATTTATGGATGGCATGGTCCACTCTGGTCACGGACAATGCTTTATGTTCCTGAGTCTGTGCAATGATTTCCATGACAGACTCATATCTGCTAGTAATGCAGTGCTGCCTGAGGGCCCGAAGATCACAGGCATACAAAACTGATTTTAGGTCTTGTCCCTTGAGCACAGAGCTTTCTCCAGATTCTCTGAATCTTTTGATATTATGCTGTAGATGATGAGATATTCAAAGTCTTTGCAATTTTAAATTTAGGAACATTATTCTGAAATTGTTCCCCAATTTGTAGACAACCTTTTTTACAGATTGGTGAACTTCTGAAGAATCTTTACTTCTGACAGACTCTGCCTCTCTAAGATGCTCTTTTTATACCCAATCATGTTACTGACCTGTTGCTAATTAAACTAATTAGTTGTAAAATGTTCCTCCAGCTGTTTCTTTTTAGGACCACTTAATTTTCCAGCCTTTTATTGCCTCCATCCCAACTTTCTTGAGACATGTTGCTCCCATCAAATTTAAAATGAGCTAGTATTTTTCAAGACCTAGTAAAATGTCTCACTTTCAACCTCTGATATGTTTTCTATGTTTAACTCTGAATAAAATACGGGTTTATGAGATTTGCAAATCATTGCATTCTGTTTTCATTTATATTTTACACAGCGTCCCAACTTTTTTGGAACTGGGGCTGTAGATTTAATTTTAAATGGATACATTTGCCATTGTTGCCTATCAATCTACACTTAATAACCCATAATGACTTAGAGAAAACTTGTTTCAAGAAAGGATGGCAAATTTATTTAAAATTACAAAAGTAAAATCACATTCATTCAACTTTGATTTTTGTCTTGTGTTTTGGTGTTCGTTTCTTGCATTTACAACGACACTTTACAAACCTCTGTTTGCTTTTAGACTACTTGTTCTTTCAAGTACTTTCTTTTTCTCGCAGTCCTGTCCATGTCACCCTGCTGTCTGCCTGGGATGTACCAGTTTTCAATTCAAATTGTCCACAATATCTTTTAAGCCAGCCTGCGTATACAGCCGGGGTACACTTTTTCCACATTTTGATATGTTGCAGCCTTATTCAAAAAAGGATTAAATTCATTTTTTTCCTCAGAATTCTACACACAACACCCCATAATGACAATGTGAAAAAAGTTTACTTGAGATTTTTGCAAATTTATTAAAAATAAAAAAATTGAGAAATCACACGTACATAAGTACTGACAGCCTTTGCCATGAAGCTCCAAATTGAGCTCAGGTGCATCCTGTTTCCCCTGATCATCCTTGAGATGTTTAATTGGAGTCCACCTGTGATAAATTCAGTTGATTGGACCTGATTTGGAAAGGCACACACCTGTCTATATAAGGTCCCGTAGTTGACAGTTCATGTCAGAACACAAACCAAGCATGAAGTCAAAGGAATTGTCTGTAGACCTCCGAGACAGGATTGTCTCGAGGCACAAATCTGGGTAAGGTTATAGAAAAATTTCTGCTGCTTTGAAGGTCCCAATGAGCACAGTGGCCTCCATCATCCATAAGTGGAAGAAGTTCGAAACCACCAGGACTCTTCCTAGAGCTGGCCGGCCATCTAAACTGATCTGGGGAGAAGGGCCTTAGTCAGGCAGGTGACCAAGAACCCGATGGTCACTCTGTCAGATCTCCAGAGGTCCTCTGTGGAGAGAGGAGAACCTTCCAGAAGGACAACCGTCTCTGCAGCAATCCACCAATCAGGCCTGTATGGTAGAGTGGCCTGACGGAAGCCACTCCTTAGTAAAAGGCACATGGCAGCCCGCCTGGAGTCTGCCAAAAGGCACCTGAAGAAAATTCTGTGGTCTGATGAGACAAAGATTGAACTCTTTGGTGTGAATGCCAGGCAACACGTTTGGAGGAAACCAGGCACCGCTCATCAGCAGGCCAATACCATCCCTACAGTGAAGCATGGTGGTGGCAGCATCATGCTGTGGGGATGTTTTTCAGCGGCAGGAACTGGGAGACTAGTCAGGATAAAGGGAAAGATGACTGCAGCAACGTACAGAGACATCCTGGATGAGAACCTGCTCCAGAGCACTCTTGACCTCAGACTGGGGCGACGGTTCATCTTTCAGCAGGACAACGACCCTAAGCACACAGCCAAGATATCAAAGGAGTGGCTTCAGGACAACTCTGTGAATATCCTTGAGTGGCCGAGCCAGAGCCCAGACTTGAATCCGATTGAACATCTCTGGAGAGATCTTAAAATGGCTGTGCACCGACGCTTCCCATCCAACCTGATGGAGCTTGAGAGGTGCTGCAAAGAGGAATGGGTGAAACCGGCCAAGGATAGGTGTGCCAAGCTTGTGGCATCATATGCAAAAAGACTTGAGGCTGTAATTGCTGCCAAAGGTGCATCGACAAAGTATTGAGCAAAGGCTGTGAATATTTATGTACATGTAATTTCTCAGTTTTTTTTATTTTTAATAAATTTGCAAAAACCTCAAGTAAACTTTTTTCTCGTTGTCATCATGGGGTGTTGTGTGTAGAATTCTGAGGGAAAAAATTATTTAATCCATTTTGGAATAAGGCTGTAACATAACAAAATGTGGAAAAAGTGATGTGCTGTGAATACTTTCCGGATGCACTGTATGGCAGGGATATTAAGAAAAGGAAATAATGGTACTAAAAATATATGCATATACAGTAAATGTAGCTTTGTCTCCTATATACAAAAACAGTTGAAGGAAGTCCATCCAACAGTAAATTATTTTGCATTTCTTTCTTTGCCCTGAACCCTTGACACAACTGCTACAAACAGAGTCCCAGGTTAAAATAAAGCCCTTCTTTAAACAAACATCTTATTTCTGGGCTCCTTTTTCTGGTAACTAATTATTCTTTTCCATTCTTTTCTTTAACTCCCCCACTCCTTCCAGGTGAGCTCTACCTGACTCCTCTTTCGACTCTGACTCCCTGTGCCAAGTGGAGGGCTCTCTTTTAACATCTGACTCAGGCAGGACCACACCGGTCTTTGTGAAGTCAATATCTGACTGTGCAGAATCTGACAGGGCAGATCCTGGGGTTATCTATATTGGGGGTCACCAGATGGGCTGCTGCTGCTGCTGCCCAGTGTACAGGGGGGACTCTCTTCTCTTAGACGATAGTCATTCACTGCCCTATCCTTCCAGACTCCCAGGCATAGCCAGGGTGTCCCTATGGGGGCTGCTGGGATGGCAGCCCCATTGAAATTGTTGCTGTTGCATCCTTCAGTGTGGAAGGGGAATATTGCAGCTCCCTCACTAACCTTCCTTTATAATGGTCTCCTGGCCAGATGAGTGAACAGAGTCCATCCTGAGTGAGATGGCGCTTCATTCCTTAAGCTGTCTTTAATAGCTGTGTGTCTGTCTTCAGGGGAATTGGAGGCATTTCTTAGACTTGAGTAAAAAAAGGCGTTTTAGGCAGGCTTAGCTTCATAAGGCCGTGACAGTCATTGACAGTATATACTTATAAGGACCCTTTGTTTCAAAATGGTAGCCAATCAAACAAGAGGAGACTCCTTGTTGATGTACACTATACAGTATATGGAGTAGATTTTCTTTTTATCAGCACTGTCTTATGAATGAATATACAGTGCATGTATTCATTTATATATCAGATAATTGTTTTTTCCATTGCTGATTTTTCTATGAATCTTGAGTTTCTGGTGTGTGTTACTTTACTTTCATTTCAGTTAAATTTTTCAGTTAAATATTTCAGTAGTTTCATTTATTTGTTTATTATTTATTATTTTTACTCCAACACCACCCTTTTCTGATGGCTGCCACTTTGGTCTCAGATGCAGAGTCATTCTGTCATTACGTCATCATTTGCGATGGTATTTAAACCCCCTCTTTGATGCAGGTAATCATCTAAATTATTGAAAACAAAACTAGCGATCATTCTCTCCTACTTGAAATGTCTCTTTGGTTATCGATCACACAAACTTCTTGGGTTTTGTCTTTCAGTTAGTGTATTGGGTTTTGATGTTCCTCTCCTGTTCATGCTCTGTCTCTTTACTTTGTGCTTTATCATCCTGCTGCCAATCTTTTTTCTCTAAATTTTTACTGTCTGCCCGGCAATCTGTACTCACTGCAACTGTTAATAAAACCAGATTTTAACATTTCATACATTAACCTTCTGCTACCTATTACTAAATATGGAATAACAACCAACACCGTGCCTAATGCTTCTGCTTGTGGACTCAGTTAACAAGTCTTACATATGCATTAGACTGTTTTATATTGTTAAAACAGAATGTACAATATGCATGTACGCCTAGCAGAAGCATATTACAAGCAGCACCTTGGCTCACAGATCACACTATTGATCCCTACTGCCAGACTTGTACATGATGACAGGTCTCACTCGCTCACTAACCCCACTAACAATGTACAGTCACTAATCAACTTGACCACATGTTTCAACAGGGAAAGGACACGTGTATGGCTTTAGGATATGGGAGAACAGCCTAACGGGACACTGCTGGCAGCTCAGACTGGAGTGTAAGTGGTGTGAAGATGAAGCTACAACTGTAGCTATAACACATTGTCATACCCAACATGCAGCCTAAATGCCTTTAAAAAATGGTAAAGAAACAATTTCACATAAAAACAAGGTTCAAGGTTGCTTTAGTTAGTCATGTTTACACAGGAAAATATGAAATTTGCCTTCTCAGTTGCATCTAATGACAAGGCAGAAAGAAATAAAACAAAACAAATAGAGACACAACAGGTTAAGGTAAAGCAGTTTGATAATGCATATTGACACCTTAATCATCCATCCATCCATTATCCAACCCACCTACAGGGTCACTGGGGTCTGTTAGAGCCAATCCCAGCCAACACAGGGCACAAGGCAGGAAACAAACCCCGGGCAGGGCGCCAGCCCACCGCAGGACACACACAACAGACAATTTAGAATCACCAATGCACCTAAACTGCATGTCTTTGGACTGTGGGAGGAAACCTATGCAGACACAGGGAGAACATGCAACCCTCCAAGCAGGGAGGACCCGGGAAGAGAACCCGGATCTCCTAGCTGCGAGGCAGAGGTGATACCTACTGCACCACCATGCTGCCCCCACCTTAATCATTTTCTCCAATATTTCTTATTAAAAAGTTGTATGGGATTAAATAGAAAGGAATTTCTGGAGCGATTTGTGTCGGTTTTCAAAGCGACTGTCCTTCCTGATTTGATAACTGAAGTTAAGTTCTACCTGTAATGGACGTCTGTTGTCAGTTGAGATGATTTCCAGCTTCTTTAGTATTGTCCTCTGACACACACTTGCCAGATCATCTGCTTCAGTCCCAATAACTTTAGCTGCGCAGTTAGTAATCTGCCTTGTGCATATTTAAATTTTGGTTTGTCAGACCTCTAAACCAGGCAATGAAACTGAAAGTGATAACAGACTGGATCAGACTGCGATAAAAGGACAACATGAAGTCCTTGTCCACCTTCAATAGTTTGAATTTACAGAGGAGAAATAGGCGCTGATTGTATTTAGAAATGTATTTTTTTTTTGCCTTTCCATTCCAGTTAAGACTCTTATCTCTCATAAAAAAAATCCTGGTACGAGACGAGACTTCTTAGCCTGGGATGAGATGTGACTTTTTCTGATGGATACTTTCACGTCCCGCGAGACAACCATTTGTGCTAAGAGATTTAACCAGGGCCGGAAATAAAAGACAAAGAGTAGAAGACAAAGTAGAACGTCGTAAAGAATTCAAAAACATTGGCGCGATACACATGTGGAGCAGGTTAGAGATAATGGAAGTACGAAAATTTGAAAGTCTCAAAAAAATTATAGTAAAGATCGCATTAGCGCAAACAAATGGAAATCATTACTCGGTGAAATAACGAAAGAGAGAAAAGAGATTGAATATATTGTTCAGATTTAAACTTTAAGTTAGAGACTTGTAGATCATCTAATTCGTGTTGCCATCACAGAAAAGTAGTGTTTCTTCCCAATGAAGAGGCGTATTCACAAGAATTAAAAGAATTGTTGTTTGGTGAAAGTGAAATCCACACACGCGAGCAGCAGAGACACGAAGTGGCTAGCACGTAGAGCAGGCCGGGGGGTTGGCGAAGCGAAGCGAGAAGGGGGCAAAGCCCCTAGACTAAGTTAGTTCCTACTACATATTTATATTCATTCACTAATTCTACCTCCTCCCCCAAAACAACAATGGGTGAACATACAGAGTTCTGTCTCTTAAAATCAAATATAATTTCCTTGGCCTTTTTTACATTCAGAGTGAGGAAGTGTTTATTACACCAGTTTACCATACAGTCCAATAATAATAATAAATTAAAAACAGATGAATATATGAATGAATACGTAGACTATAAATGAGCCGTGCTGGTCTGTGCCATCATGCTTCCCTACCGTGGGAGTGCCATCTTGTTAAATGACTCACATGGAGAAGAAGCTCTAGGAATTCAATATGGACTCATATACTGTAGCTTACAGTCTATCATGTTTGCCACTATGTCCAAGATTACCATGTATTACATAAGTACGCATTGTGCCTCCTCCAGACCGCGAGGGGGCGTCCGCCCTGGTTATGTTGGGGGCCTTGGGTGAAGGGCTTGGAAGCCCAGCCCTGTAGGGACCCGTGGCCACCGCCAGGCGGCGCCCCAGTGCCTGGATATCCTGGGAGCCCAGCACTTCCGCCACACCAGGAAGTGCTGGGGGGAAGACGATGGGGGACACCCAGATGGCTTCCGGGTGCGCAGCCGGCACTTCCGCCACACTGGGGCGTGGCTTCGGAGGAATGCCGGGAAGCAGCTGAAGCCCATCCGGGTTCCCATTTAAGGGGCTGCCTCCCTCCAGTCATCGCCAGAAGTTGGGTGAAAGAGGATGGAGCTGGAGGGAGGACTAGAGGCGGCCAGGAGAAAGGCACAAAGACTGGGAGGCCTGGACATTGGGGGAATCTGTGCTGGAGGCACTGGGGTTCGAGAGTGCACTGAACTGTAAATATTTGCAAAATAAACGTGTGTTGGGTGAACATAAGATGTCCGTCTGTGTGTGTCCGGGCCAGCGTCCACAGCATTTATTGTTTGCCTCACTGACCCTTATCCAGTAGCAAGTGCCATTCTGTAGCAAATATGCCACACATTAGTTGCATAGAAGCACTTTATCCCAAGAATGAGCAAAGAGAAGAGCATCTTTTAATGAATTTCAGTAAAGATTGCCAGTGATTTCATGCTTTCAGCAGATTTACTTTGAATATCTTCCCTAATGAGACAGTTGTTAAGGATGAACGCCGATGCCTGTTTCAAAAAGCCCATGATCTTGCAGTTTATTTAGGAGTATAGATGTGATTAATAATAAACACTTGCTTTTTTAGCTGTGGTTTTGACAAATGATTTGCATGATTAAAGATAAGCAGCAAGCTGGCAAGCACACAGTTAAATCTCTCAAGGTGGTATTGATTACAACAGCTTAATCAATGGCAGTGTGCCTGCTTTATTGACAGAAAGGTATTAAACATAATTTTTTATTTTAGCTAATTTGCTAGATCGAATGTCAACTGAAAGACATTCTCCACTATGAAGAAATGGCATTGCAATTGCAGGCTGCTTTAGTGTGTATCAATGAGAAGCTTTGTTTCAAATTTCCATTTTCACCACCCTTTTCTCCTAGATCCATTTGACATATGAAGACAGAGCAAAATAAATCATTAGCTCAGTATTCAAAGTTAACATGGCCCACTCAGAAAGTTAGAAAAAAACAAATTATACAGTGAAACGTCCCGACTGGCACAGAAATGCAGGCCTTATTTTATTCTGACCAGATGTTTGCGATCAACAAAATGCTCCATGACTTTGGGACACCTGCCTTCGAAATCAGAGGTCACTCACACGACCTCAGCCATGGTTGGCTTGGTCCAGATATCAATCTACTGCACAAAAGGTACTGGATAGCTGACTGGGTACATATCTTAAGGTTGAGAGGAATATCATATACAAAATCCCTGTGGTTTAGCTGTGGGATTCAATAGTTCTTCAGATGGATGGGCTCCTTCAGATTCACAGGCTTACTGAAGCATGCAGCTCGGCGCAGAAGTTACTGTATGCACAGTCTACACCAACTCAGGGTTCAAGGACAGTAAATACTGCAGTACAGCTTTCCTAAAGTGACAATGGCACTAGCTTTACAAATATCTAAATGATTACATTTGCTGCTGTTTATCTACAAAAGTCTAATTTATTGTTAGAGCTGTTATACTGTTATTAGTAATGGTAATAATAGCATATTGCTACAAAAGGATTATCAACACTACTAATAATATATATTATTATCCATCCATTTTCTAACCCGCTGAATCCGAATACAGGGTCACAGGGGTCTGCTGGAGCCAATCCCAGCCAACACAGGGCAGGAACCAATCCTGGGCAGGGTACCAACCCACCGCAGGACACACACAAACACACCCAGCCCAATTTAGAATCGCCAATCCACCTAATCTGCATGTCTTTGGATTGTGGGAGGAAACCGGAGCGCCCGGAGGAAACCCACGCAGACACGGGGGAACATGCAAACTCCACGCAGGGAGGACCCGGGAAGTGAACCCGGGTCTCCTAACTGCGAGGCAGCAGCGCTACCACTGCACCACCATGCCGCCCTATATTATTATCATTACTATTATTATTATTATTATTAATTCATTTATGTTCTAAACTAGCTTTGAACAGAAGGATAATACATTTAAGAGCATCAGAATAGGAACTACTTCTTTAGGCATGTATTCTTTTTTATTCAGTTTTTATTTAACTTTAATTGCCATTTATAGAATCAGGTAAATTAACTTTTAACATATTACCCATTAATTTATTTAAGATAAAGTTTTCACACCATTCATTACACTGAATGGACATGATATTATTTTAGTACACATAATATACCAATTTTTATATGTATAAAGGGGAGACATAATGGTTAACTCCTTTGGCTGTCAGCTCCAAAAAGACTTGTTTTATATCCAACCTAGTAGTTTGCTGTTGTCTTTCTGTTATTTCTCCATGTACTGTACTTTAGTTCTCTTGCTACATTCCAAAGACATGTAGGTTAGGGTCAAATAATAATTCTCACTTGCCCATTGTGAAATGGCTTTGAATGTGTGAGTGTACCTGGTGATCGACGGGGGTTAACTCCTGTCTTGCAGCAGTTGCTTTTAAGATAATGCCAATAATATCTTGTTGCTGAAAATTATTAATAATATACCTTTAGTAATATTAATAACCAGTAATGGCACACTGCACGATAACATGCAGTGAATACACTTGACTTGAGCATTCATAGTTTTCATCCTCTTTCTCTGTACGTTTAGCATTTGTTCACTCAGAGGTTGATGCGTTTGCTGCTACCTGAGCAGCTCTTCTTTTCTCCACCCTAGCGGTCCGCTTCTTCTCTTCTTTTGTTAGCATCTTTTCGCGTTAAAACTGATTAAGTCAGTGTTTGTGCTGCAATTACTTAGTATGTTTTCTTTAATTTTTCACTTACGCTGGCACTTGATTTGAGATATAAAGAGGTAGAGGAAGTGATGGAGAAGGTGTTAGGGATGAGAACGGCACCCATACACATGCACCACACACAGTTGCTGCAGAGAGTAATTCTACAATAAAATATAATAAAAATAAAAACAGGAATAACCTTGGAGGTCAATCATCACCCCGAAAGTGGATAGTAGACGTCACGTAATATGTGTGTACCAAATTTCAGGTCAATAGTTCAAATGGTTTGCGAGCTACAGCTGACTTAAAACCCTGGACAGACAAATGGACAGCCACCATAGCATATTAGATAAGAAGATAATACACTGTCCCTGAAAATTAATCATGCTAGACGAACACTACACTGTCCTTTTACTATTACTAATACTACAAGTAATAATAACAATAACTGATATAATAATAATAATAATAATAATAATAATAATAATAATAATAATAATAAAGTAGTCTTCTTATCCCTGTAAAGCATTCAAAGAACAATCAAAAAAAATAAAGTTGGATGAATTGGTGCAGTATTCATTTTCATAACTCTACTAGTCTTGTAGGGCCAGACGTATAAAACGCACTGTACAGCTGTAGACAAGGACGAGTGAATCTGGCTGGAAAGTGGGTGGGAACAATTAGTTGGCTCACTCAGTTCAGATTTGCTAAACCAATCCAATGTCTCAAAGTGCAGCCAACAGCAATGGTGAGCTTGTTAAGCTGCTCCAGTAGACAGCAAGCCTGTGGTTGTGATGGAAAAACTTTCAAAGGCTGATTCACAAAGTCGTATGCCCAAGTTTTCTGTACTATTCATAATCTCAGGTGGTTAGAAAATGCACAACTCTGACCTTTTAACTTGTCACAAGTGTGACACCACCGATAAATGACCTATCAACACTAAGGCAACAACACCGAAGATGGCGACACTCATGAACAACAAAATGGTTTCAGAAAATATACTACAAAGATTAACATTACGAAAACAGCTGACAGCTCTAAATATACCATAGAAATGAATTCTGCACGACTCAAAACATCTACTGTAAAAATATTCACAAAATCCCAAGGGAAAGGAAAAAAAATGAAAATGATCAACCAATCATAACATAGTCAAGTGATTATGAGGGTCACACCTAAGCTCACTGCTCTCACTAGCACTATAGGTTCCCCCCCAATGAAAAAATTTCTTCAAGGTAAAGATACAGCTCTAACACTAATTTTTATGTTAAATTACAGCTGAAACAACAGCCATTACTCTAGCTACTGCTTTGCTACCACAAAAATAAACATAAACCAAAGTATTTAAGTTATTTTAACAAGGTAAAATATTTGCCAGCTTTATTATATCACAACTCCCTATATTAGCTCTCAAAGACAGGTAACAGAATGGATTTAAAAATATTTCATATTTGTTACCTCTTGCTTTGTACTCTTAGCATTCACCCTACACCTTCCTTTGGTACCCTCGTGTGTCCAAATCTGTCTTGGCCAGCGATTCCTCTTGTGATAATAATACAAAAAAGACATCATCAACATTTGGGGCAGCCACCCGTATATTGTGTTTCCTGGCTGCAAAAGTTAAAGTTTTTGAAGCACAATGTGCATCAAACAGAGTCCACAACAGAACTGACTATAATAGCCCAAGATGGAGGCTTTAAAGGCCCGTAGAGGAACTGATGTCATTGAAAGGGCCGGAACCAGAAGTGACATCAGCAAAGGGGCTGGCTTCGGGAGTGATGTCAGCAAAGGGGCGGCTTCGGAAGTGACATCATCAAAGGGGCCGGCTACGGAAGTGATGTCATCTGAGGCGCCAGAACCTTGCAGGATTTCCCGGGAAAGGTCTGTAGGGAACTGAGAAAGACAGTCAGTGCACTTTGCTGCCCCCTGGTCGGATGTTTTATTACAATTACTCAGACCCTTTAGCTGCCTCCCACTCGCACGTGTGTGACACTCTCTTTACCGCATTCGTGTAAAGCCTGCTTTCCAGATTCTGTCATTTTGAGGCGCTATGTTTGTCTGCTGTCCACTTTTTGACTACCACCAATGGTAGATTGGCCCTCATTACCCATTGTGAAAAAATCATTCATATTCTTTGAATACTTCTAGTGTTCTTCCTACTCCTTTCCTCTGTGTGTGTCAACTTCCTTTGCCTCGTGCTTAGTGTTTTTCAAATATGTTGCACTGAGCAACCACAATGAAACTGACTATTCAGACCAAAGCCTAAATGGCCAATCAGATTGCTCTGAGGGACTGGACACACACATACACCGACATTAATGTTTTATTGGATAGACTAGCTGCGCTCCCAGTCTTAGGCAGACAGAAACCCAAGTAACCAACGGAGAGCTCAGTGTTAAAGTTTGCAGTGCACCGCGTAATGCATATGTCTCTGGTATATGCCATTTGGTATGGGGTTCGTAAAGCAGTATTAATGTTTGTGATGCGCCATATATTGGAATGACAGAGACACAATAACCAGACAGACACACAGACAAGACACGCAGAAATTTATCCTTTTATTAGGGTGGACGCTTGTCTGAATACGTACTATAAAATATATTTGTACTTTACCAAGAGATCTGAAAAATTGTATGAGAAAAGACTGCAAGAAAAATAAAAGAAATTCAAAAGCAACAGTGAAAACTTTCTCTCTAGGGGAGCCACAGCGCCACTTTGTTGTTGATGTTGTCTTGAAAATATTAAAGATGAATTTAATGAAATCTTTGCCAAATGTCAATCAGCCTTATCACAGTAATTTCTCAAGCATGGAAGATGTCCTCTATCTGAAATGATTGGGTTTTTCAACACCGTGGCTTAACCGTTATCAGTGAGCAGGTGGGATTGAATGGGAACACTTCACTGCCTACTGGCGAGTGTGTATGCGGGCATTCTGAGGGGCTGGCACCACATCCAGGGTAATTAGTGTCTGTTTACCTATAAAATTGAGCAAGCAACTGTTGGACAATGAGGGGCTGTTATGATGCGATGGGTGTAAAGTAAAAAGCTTCAGAAAATGAACATATAACACGATAAAAAGGAGACGGTGTATTTGTATTATATTTTTAAAATCTGAACCCATCGTATAGTAAAGTGTAAAGGTACATTAAAATATTTTACAGAAGCCAGTTTAGTAAAATGGTGGATCATTATTTTGCTTGATTATTTATTAAAGGTTTTTCCTCATGCAGCTTCAGCATGAGCCAAAAAAATAAATAAATAAATTAAAATAAAAAAAAAACTGCTGTGTGATACGACTTGTCGAGTCAATAAGTCATAGGTCAGGTCAATTTAATGACAACCAAAATTATTATTTTTGCAGGTTTTTTTTTTTTTTAAAAGGAACCTTTTTTTCAGTGTTTACTGCCACAAATAAAATGAAAGCTAAGACTCAACCAGACTTCAACTGTTTCAGTTTAAAATGTGTACAAAATAGCCAGTGAACAAAACACAAAAGCCAAGCTTTAATAACATCTGGGGAATCCTCTTGATTTAAAAGGAGGGAACAGATTCAATTTCCTGATATGTGGCCCTAAAGCTCCACTGAGTTAAAAAGGAACAAGCACGGATTTGGGTGCAAGCCAGGAGCAACTAGGAAAAGGGACAAGAAAAAATAAAAAAAAAAAAACCAACAACAATAAGATTCCCATTCAGACTGTAAATTTCAAATGATATTTATAGCTTATGATGAGCAGAAAATTTCCTAGGACAAATTAGCTTACTTGTGACTACTGAACACTCTTTAATATTTTATTCTGTTATAGAAAATCATGAGAGGAGCAATAATGCTATTAAAAATAAAAAAAACACCGCCTTCAGAAAGACTTCAATTTTTTCAGTTTGCTACATTGCAGCCTTGTGCTAAAATCTTTGAAATTCATATTTTGCCTCACCGAGCAACACTTGGTAGTATGGAATATGCGTGGTATGTTGAAGAGCCATAGCCAGCTGCTCAGTGGCTTTTTTTTCAGGCTTACCTCTCACTGAGCTTTATCACTGAAGCTCCTTCCTTGTTTGGTTTGATACTCAGGAGGGTCTTTTTTCATGCCATTGTAGTGTGTGCCGCTGTATGTTGCAATCATAACAATCAGTTTGGTGTGAGGACCAGAGCGCAGGTCAGTTTGTGCTTTTGTCCTTCTTCGTTACACGTGCATTCTCTTTCCCATACGTGACACTCAGCAGGTGGCACTGCTGTTCTTCTTAATTGCTACGAGTGGCCTCAGCAATATGCTTCACACTCAGCAGATGCCGTTGCTGTTCTTTCCCTTTCTGCCATGCCGCCCTCTTACGTAGTTTTCCATAAGAAAGATGCAAACCCTGATAACTCTAAGGAGGTTGCTGCTCCCCAAATTGATTAACACCAAGATCAAGGTTCAAGCCCAGTGAATTGAAATGTAAAGAAAGCACAAATTAGACTTTACTAATACTGAGCAAATGAGTTAATTGCGGGGATTATGAAAGTGGTAGAGGGTGTTTAATTCAGAATTAATGGGCTCCTTAGAACTGTAGCCAGTTTTTTAATCAAATGTTGATAGGCACCTATTTTTTTATACCTGCAATATATTTTTAAAAAGTTCTGCATGTTTATTCTAATTTAACAAAAACTCCAGTTTCTGATGCATTATAAGAATTCCCAGCACTTGTGCTGTAAGTACTGTGGAGTTATCACCATCATCATCATCACCAATTTAACAGCCACTTTCGAGGTAAATTAAATACAAAAGAATGAGCACACGCTGGCAACCAAAAAATAAGGATATGTCTTCTATCATGGTGGTGTTGCATACTGTGCCACGCTCTTTACAATGTATGGGCCAGACGATCATAGTGCACCAGTTCATTACAGGGTACATTCATAGGCCATTGCAAACGTTTTTCTACTTGTCCTGAGTTTTTGAAGTCTTGGTTAAAACCTTCACTTACCTAAAGGAAATTGCGACCATTGGTGTCTACTGCATTGGCCCGGTTTAGTTTCTCTTGCCTAGTCTTGTCGGGGCTTTAGCTTCCCGATGTGCAAACTGAATTATTAATATTATCACTCATCCATTGTCCACCATGTGAAGTTATCAGTAATTAGCATTACGGGTATAAACCTCGTTCAAGTGGGTACCACATTTCTGTTGCCAATGTATTTTCTTAATTCTAGTCCCTTATTTGCTATTTTATTATCCTTTTTGATTTTTTGTATCCTATATCTATATGTTTGGGCCATTTTGAATTTTTTTCCTAACCCTAGCAGCTAAAAGGACACACAGATAAACAGACACTTGCCATTTTATTAAGATGATGAAGAAGACTTCATGTTTTGCCTATTTTAAAATGTTTCTTCCTTACCTTAGCAACGGGCCAGACACGCAAATACACACACACACACGGACACACACACGGACACTTGTATTTCATAAAGGGTCATAAGCTGATTCATTCAGCTGTTACTCTGTGTTGAACGTATTCAGCATTAACATTTGCAGTGTATCATGTATTGGAATGTATATTGTAATGCATAAAGTAATAGGATGCATTGCATGTGTTGTTCCAACAGATGACACTTTACAAACATTAGCACTGCTTTTATGAATCCCATGCGAAATGGCATGTAACAGAGGCATCGCAATTGGACAGACCCACAGACACATAGACACACACTTTATTAAGGCGAATAAACTGATTTCTGTCTGTCCAGGAGTTACTCTCTGTTAGGCAAATTCAGCGTTAATGTTTGCATTGCACCATTTATTACAGTTTATTATGTAATGCATGTACTTATAAAATACATTTTTCATTTCAACAGATGGTGCATCACAAATATTAGCAGTGCTTTTACGAATCCCATACAAAATGACATATAACAGAGGCGTAGTAACTGAATGGACTGAAAGTTACACTGACACATACACACAGATACTTATCATTTTATTAAGGTGGAATAGAACAAGCCTTTTATAGTCCATCCAGAGTCACTGCCCTAGAGGGTTTCCATTTATTTTCTGTGTATTTAATATTTTCGTTATTTATTAAGTTGCCATGTTAAATGTTTTTCATCAGTCTTGCCTTCCTTTATAATTTCATTTATAAGTATTATGTTTTTTTTTTGTAAACTAATGCACTCCTATGTCCCTTCCATTTTGTGGGTGGTACCCCAAAGAGGTGAGGCCACACTGACATTTCCTGTTTAAATCAGACTAAAAAAAAACTCAGGAGTAGTGCATTGAAGGTTGTTTGGAGAATTATGAGTATAGTTTTTTTGTTTTTTAGATTTTTTTTTTCATTTTTTCAGTTCTTCTGGCTAATTTTAGCTCCGTTTATTGGTTTCTTTTTCCAGGTTATGTTTTTGGAACTTCATTGGCTAGTACATTTAGGCATGTAAATTTGCTCTTTTTTGAGAATTTTTGTTATTTCATCTTCCATCCATCCATTTTCTAACCCGCTGAATCCGAATACAGGGTCACGGGGGTCTGCTGGAGCCAAACCCAGCCAACACAGGGCACAAGGCAGGAACCAATCCAGGGCAGGGTGCCAACCCACCGCAGGACACACACAAACACACCCACACACCAGGGCTAATTTAGAATTGCCAATCCACCTAACCTGCATGTCTTTGGATTGTGGGAGGAAACTGGAGCGCCCGGAGGAAACCCACGCAGACACGGGGAGAACATGCAAACTCCACGCAGGGAGGACCCGGGAAGCGAACCCAGGTCTCCTAACTGCGAGGCAGCAGCGCTACCACTGCACCACCGTGCCGCCCCTTATTTCATCTTTTCATTTATTAATATTATTTGATGGATTGGTCTCTTTAACAAATAAGTGTTTTACACTTTTTCTTGGGAGACTTTGAAATAAAAATTTAATCAAAGCATTTTTAATCGCTAACCCCTTTCAGCTTTGCATAGACAGAAACAGGACATTAAAGTTGGGGTGAAACCTTTTGGGGTAAGGCCAAATCCTAAGAAGGCAAAAGAGGCCTCACACCCTCTCCTGCTATGGCCCTGACTCCACATCATAACAAAGCCATTCAGTACATAAGCAGTAGAGTTTAGTGCTGTGCAGCAGCGAGGGGACTTGTTATTAGATCTAGCCACGATGAGACAGTGGCACAAGTAAAGTTAGATGGTGCCACACACGTGCGACTAGGAGGGAGCTGACTGGACCAAGTGGAGGTAATTACCTGCCAGGCCAGGGGATGGCGGAGTGCACTAAACTTACCTCTGTTATATCTGCAGGCCAAATACGGGAAAACCTGCCTGATTCAACATCACAGTTCCGGCGCCCAGACTGACGTCACTTTCAGTTCCAGTGCCCAGACTGCCATCACTTTCAGTTCCAATGCCCAGACTGCCATCACTTCTGGTTCCAATGCCCAGACTGACGCCCCTTCCAGTTCCGGCCAAATTACATCACTTCCAGTTCTGACCAAATGACATCACTTATGCTTTTCGGCTTATAAAGCCACCATCTTTTCTTTACCTCTGATGCACATTAATCACATTGGCCTATAGTTTCTTGGATCCACCCAATCACCATTTTTATATAATGAGATAACATTTACCATTTTCCAGTCCTTCAGATTTTTCCCAGTGTGCAGTGACTTCCTACAAATATATCAATGGTTTATATATGTACAGTACATATAGATGTATGGTTATGCACAGTCTAAGGCTAAAAAGGAGGTACTTAATTTTGAAACAGGTTGGGAATCACCATCATCAGGCATTTAAAAAACTTTTAAAATTCTTCTTTTGTGACATCACAGAAAGTGCTAATAGGTGGGCAACTCTTCGGCTATCTTTAGCTGAGGGAATTAAAGAAGTTTAGTAGCTAAAAGTGCAACTTTACACTTTTGTTTAATTAATCCTTAGAAACTTTAATAGATTGGCATCATCAGATTGTATGAATTCCAGTATGAATGTATTGGGTAAATTTCGCACAAACATTAGGAAGTTTTTCTTCACATAGAAAACTATAGACACGTGAAATAAGTTGCCAAGTTGTGTGGTGGACAATAGGAATCTCAGGACATTCCAAACTCAACATGATGTTGTTGTGAAGGAATTAGGTGAAGAGGATTAGGGCGCTTTGATGAGCTGAATTACCTGTTCTCGTAAAAAGTTTTTCTAATATTTCTAATGTATTGATAAGTTCATATAATTAAGTACGGCCTAAACTATCTAAAGCTATATGTGTAAGAAAAAAGATTTTGAAATTGGCCCAAAACGTAGCTGGAAGCCAGTGTAGCGACTTAAGAACAGGACTTAAGATTTACTACTTCTAGTATGTTGAAATCACTGAAGGCTGCAGATAGAACAACTTGAAGAGCTTGTAAATAATGCTTTGCAGTAGTCAATTCTTCAACAAATAAAATCATGAAGTAACTTCTCAGTATCCTCCATATTTAGTAAACCATTATAAATTCCCATGGAATAGTAAGGTCCATAACTATTACCTGAGTCAAGGATTTGGAGAGAAAGACAATGTCTGGTCTCAGTGATGTTGCTCTGACATCCTTTGAGAACTTGAATTTTCTGTCTATATTAGTTAATAGTTACCAGTCAAGTGCTGTGGCCAGTAAACCTGTTGCTCTTGGTGGCTTCCTCCCTGTTCTAATAAAGGTGACTGTCCTCACTAGTAATGGCCAATGGCATTTATTGTAGGTTGCAGCACTGTGGATTGTGTCTACTATGGCTCTCCAATCTGTCACAACCGATATCTCCCTTCCCTTGACACTGTCTTGAAGCAACTCAAGGTGTCCTCCAGTGTGCCTTTCACTGGGCACAACAGACATGCTGGGGTCTCTATCATTTCTGAGTAGAGCAGGTTGGAAGGACTTGTTGAAATGTTGTAGACAATCTGAATCAAAAACTTCAAGTGATGGGGCTCAGACTCCCAAAACTTAGGCCATGAGACTTTGCACTGCACCACTTTTCCCATCTACTCCGGGCTCCTTGTTATCACATACCAACTACCCAGCTGGCTCACTTCTCCCCAATCACTGTTTACAGCTACTTTTGCACTAGAATTCTACTATTCTTCCTCTGTGCCTTATCATAGGACAATATTGTGCTGCACCTCAGACCAGCTTTCCTTTGCTCTAACGTACCCAGTATTTCTTGATGTCTCAGCAGAGGCTCAGCCAGCTCAACAGCCTCTGCTGCCTTCCACACCTACCCTATCCTGACATCAATGCTAGCCTGGGAGACTTTAAGGTTCCTGGGATTCCAGGAGCTCCCTTGTGTGACTCACTTTGAATTCTGCACCCATGCAACTGATGGGGAGCATAACCTTGTTGTAATTTTATACCATGCAAATTAGCAGAAATGTAGAGGTTTCTTTCATGAGCAACCCAATGTACAGTAAATGTCCACACAACTGAGACCATAAGCTTGTTGTAATTTAATAACATGCAAATTAGCTGAAATGTGGAGCTTTCTTCTATGAGCAGCCCAATGTAAATGTATTGACAGCTAGATATTACATCTTTTCAGTTCTAGAACATTTGGCAAACCTGTTACATGCTTTTTCTTGAATGACCATTGTGATACAAAAAAGAGTTCCACAATTAAGAAAAAGAGTTGGGGCCCATCCCCGTATAATGTCCAATAGGCAATAAATGCAAAAAAGCAAAATTTGTTATCAAAATACTTTTACAGTAGTTGATCATGGTACATGACAAAAGATGGCGTTTTATTCAGTTTGAAAATGGATGACTGAAATGAGTTGGCAGGAGATGACATCCTAGCTGTCAGACGGAAGTGACGTCATCAATGGATGTCGGAAGTGGGTTGATGCCAGAAGTGACGACATCGAGGTGGAGCCAGAAGTGACATCATGTCGAAGGCGCCAGAAGTGACGTCATCATTGGTAGTCAGAAGCGGAAGTGACAATTGGAAGCCATCTTGGGAACCCGGAAGTATGGAAGATAAGTTATATTTCGTCTTTTTGTCTGGCAAAAGAGAGAGAGAGGCATTAGTACCATATATTAACCCTTTGTCTCACGATACCTCAGAGCTTGTTGACTGCCTCCTAAGTGCACATGTGTGACACCATCCATTAAAACTCTTTTTTAAATCTGGAAGTCATGCTAGTACAAACCCACAAAATGTAGTTCTGTGTGCAGATTTATTTTAGGCTGTTTCAGTTTCCTTCTGAGTAGCATTTCCTGTGAAACCATACTTCACATGGCTTGTGCACTCTTGCAGCTCTTTTAATAATTAGCCCTTATACTTGTTTCAGCTCAGACTCGAGAGTCTTTGTGGTCTCATGGTTCCCATGTGTTTATGATTTCAGTACTTGTTTCAAAGTTGATACTTCATGACCCTATTCAGGAAGACCTCTCTTGTTTCTGCACCATTCCCTTCATGTTTTTTTAAAAATGTTCTGCCTAATTTGATTGTCTATCTGCTATTCCACAGTTGACTTTCCCTTTCCATGATTCCAGCTCAGTTCTGACAACAAAGCAATGCCTAATGCTCAAATGATTGCATCTCAAGTGTGTCCTATTTGAACGTTTAGCAAATACAGAGGTGGTCACAATTCTTTCTGGTTGCTACAAGTCACGTCAAGTCGAAACCCTACCACACCGACAGGGTGACCCTGAGCTGCTATTGCAAATCAAGGTGGTCTTTACAACTTGCAAACACAAATGTCTGGGTCAAATGACTGATATTGTTGATGCTGCAAAAAGAATTCCGACAGCTGATTCCAGTGACCGAGAGACTGACACCTAACTCAATGAATTTCTTTTTCTATGTTCCCCTGAAATGAATTTAGAGTACAATTTCCCTGGTTACATTTGAAGTGTTTGAAATTCTCATGCCCAAGGAAAATCACATTTTAGTGTCAGTTCAAGAAAACTGATCCTCTTTTACTATAGAAATACTTACTGAATTCTACAGTGCGTTTCTGACAGTTACCCAAAGGGAAAAATGTAATAAGTTAAAACCCTCTACACCAGACCAATATATGGAAACTGTTGATGTGTACAAGTAGCAGCATGAGAATATCAAGCTGATGTGTCTAGAAATACTTGAGCTACAGTACCTTACTTACTCTTCATTGAACTTCTGGTTCAAAGTTCTCCAGAATCTGTATTTTGGTAGAACATGCTGAGTAGCCAGCTCATTAGGTACACATGCCTTATAAATATTTAGATAATGGCCGAGGATGTGTTGTTTGTGGTAATGGTCACCGTTGCTGACTTGTAAATAGTGTCATTAAATGTGAGATCATCACACTGCCTTATTAATGATAGCACCATAGTATATTTAGGATTGACTCACTACGTGTTTTGTGTTTTAATTGGTTAGAGTTTTTGTTAGGGGTCATATTGATTTGTAGGTTTTGTCTCGAAATATGAATCTTTTGTTTTAGATTTTGACTCCAGATTTAAGATTTTCTGTGTGCCAACTTCTGCCTATTTAAATATATTCATTTTTGATTCCTCAATTATTTTAATTTCTCAGTCACATATTAAAACAACAAGTACCACACACAAATGTATTGTCCATTCCAAAGAAAGTGGTATTGTCACATGTACAGAATACAGTAACACTCATACCTACATGCCCAGTGTATGAGCTATGGTTTAACCTTTTCAACTGACAAATTTCAGCTAAATTGAGATAAAATAGCAACATCAGTTTCAGCAGATTTTAGCTAAATGTCCTGTTCACCAAAATAAAGAGGATTGAAGTGTGTTCTGGTGTCACACGTGTGCACATATAAGTGACACCTTCAAGGCTCTGTTCAGGTAAGAAGTTCCACCCTGAGACAAAAGGTGGTGCTGTCACTAACAACTACTCCCTTTATGCCTACAGTTTTGAGAGGCAAAACCCGGAGGATTCTTGAGCATAGTCCATTCTCTGTATGCTCTGCTCCTTTTGAGTCAGATGCTATAAACACGACTTCAGAAATGAACAGGGGTTCAATCTGAGGGACCCATTGCACGAAATATTGTTCAACCATAAAACCATAAGCATCAAACAGAAAGAAAAGGAAAGACAGAGACAATTATAGTTTATTTTTTGTTTATTATTATTTCCCATTACCATCTAAAGGGGGATTGCTGGGATGGCACCCTGTCCTTTATCCTGTGTCCAAGTCTCTGGGAAAGCTGAAAGGCAATTCAGTACTGAATGTTTCACACAGCCAGACTGTTTGTAGTTTAATGCAGCTTTTGATTCCCAAGAAATTGACATTGAGTTCACATAATAGCTTTCTTGTGTTTTGAGAAACTGTAAAAGTGTTAGCCGCTTTGCTAGCGGACAGAAAAGCAGATGTGTGCATGTAATTTAGGAAAGAAATGGGGAGAGAGAGAGTCATTGTCTTTTATTATAAGTTTTTCTGAAACAAGTTAAATTTTCAGCTCAGTTTTAGTTCAATTGGTGCTTTGTTGTAAAAGTGGAGTGTTGGGTTGCTGCCTTTCTAACACTTTGAGAGGAGCTACGGGCATTTAAATGGTGTTTGATTTCTGCTTAGGTGCTATACGTTTTCCAAGGAGCTCTGACTCAAACAAAAAATCTTTCTTTTCACTTTTTGATTAAGTATATATAATCAATGCCTAAGGAGCTGCCATCTGGAAAATGTTACATGGGACTGAATGAAGACTGCATGAACCCACCCAGGTTGTATATTTTTTGTATTGCTTATATTTGTTTAAACTCAATGTCTTTGTGTGGTTATTGATTACTAACATTGCTGAGAGGCCATGATTGTTCATTCCCTGTCTAACTGTGATCTCTTACGGGCATGAAGGGTGCTTGTGTAGTCTTCTATTGGTAGTAAACTGGGTTGAAGTAAAGGTGTTAAAATAAAAAAAGTCTCAGCAAGCAGCTGCCATTAGAGGTCCCCAGGGAACATAAGGGGTACAATGAAGACCACGAGACAGGTAAGAGGTTACAGATAACAATTACATTGCTGGTTTTGACATTTCTTGGTATTTCCCCCATTAAGTAATGAACCTAAGAGGATATTTGGTACCTTGTTAGGTGTGTGTTACAGGGGATTTAATAACTCGATAAAGCTTCTAGCACGTAGCACAAATATTTAGACCAAATAAGCAGAAGGTAATTGAGAAGTTAAAGACAGCTAGCATTTTAATTATAGCATTTTCAATGGCTTTATGATGGGGATAACAACAGTGTGGATCCTCCAGTGGAAATACAGTTGAGCATACATAGTGTCCCCAGTGATAATTGTGCTGGTATTGTCATTTTGACTTGAGTATATTTACTAACAATACATATCACAATTTGTGGTTAACACCTACAAATAAGTACAGCTAATGATGTAGTTCCATTTTTCATGTATTACTCTCCAGTGTTGTGCATGAACTAGTTCAAAAGAAGCTTCTTTTTCTAAGAATGGTGAACTTAACGTAACATATTTGCAAGTGAAGAACTCGAACGTGAGCAAGTTCAGTTTTATGTGATATTCTGGATCTGGTTTAGGTCCAGATTAAACATTTTGCCTTACCCTGTAATGTAGGGGTGGAGCCGAATCCGAATACGGTATTAGGATAAGCAGAAATAGTGGATTTTTACGTATATTTATTTTGTATGAATTTTTTGCCATTTATTTGTATTCGGAAAAAATAGCATAAAATCAAATAAGCACTGTCTGTGTCTGCTTGATTATGCTTAAGCTGGACCCCCACTGGCACGAGCACACGGTGAAGATCCACTTTCACTTTTAGAAAAACGTACTTCGCGAGGCAGCTTAATAGGTTAGTTCACCTACACGCTGGTTTCACAGTCACCATTTGTGTCACACGGTTAGAAATAGAACGGTAATTTATATGTATACTTCCATCCATCCATTATCTAACCCGCTATATCCTAATTACAGGGTCACGGGGGTCTGCTGGAGCCAATCTCAGCCAACACAGGACATAAGGCAGGAAACAAACCCCAGGCAGAGCACCAGCCCACCGCAGAGCACACACCTACACACACCAAGCACACACTAGGGACAATTTAGGATCGCCAATGCACCTAACCTGCATGTCTTTGGACTGTGGGAGGAAACCCACGCAGACACGGGGAGAACATATAAACTCCACACAGGGAGGACCTGGGAAGCGAACCGAGGTCTCCTTACTGTGAGGCAGCAGTGCTACCACTGCGCCGCCTTATATGTATACTTGCATCTATTTAATTTCTTTTTTGACCAGGAGGATATTAGCATTAGGATATTGGAGGGGTTTGCGTGTCCCAATGATCCTAGGAGCTCTGTTGTCCGGGGCTTTATGCCCCTGGTAGGGCTAGCCCAAGACAAACTGGTCCTAGGTGAGGGATGAGACAAAGAACGGTTCAACATAAATTTTGATGGTGTTTTCCCTCGCCTGGACACAGGTCACCGGGACTCCCCTCTGGAGCCAGGCCTGGAGGTGGGGCTTGATGGCGAGTGCCTGGTGGCTGGGACTGCACCCATGGGGCTCAGCCAGGCACAGGCCGATGAGGCAACGTGGGTCCCCTTTCCCATGGGTTCACCACCTATGGGAGAGGCCAAGAAGGTAGGGTGCAGTGTGAGTTAGGTGGTGGCCAAAGGTGGGGACCTTGGCTGTCCGATCCTCGGCTACAGAAGCTGGCTCTTGGGACATGGAATGTCACCTCTCTGAAGGGAAAGGAGCCTGAGCTAGTGCGTAAGGTCAAGAGGTTCCGGCTAGATATAGTCGGGCTCACCTCGACACACAGCTTGGACTCTGGAACCAATCTCCTTGAGAGGGGCTGGACTCTCTACCACTCTGGAGTTGCCCCCGGTGAGAGGCGCAGAGCAGGTGTGGGCATACTTATTGCCCCCCGACTTGGAGCCTGTTCATTGGGGTTTACACCAGTAGATGAGAGGGTAGCCTCCCTCCGCCTTCGGGTGGGGGGATGGGTACTAACTGTTGTTTGTGCGTATGCACCGAACAGCAGTTTGGAGTACCCACCCTTTTTGGAGTTCCTGTAGGGGGAAGAGGGGGGCTAGAAGGCATACCTAATGGGGACTCCCTCGTACTGCTGGGAGACTTCAATGCTCACGTGGGCAATGGCAGTGAGACCTGGAAGGGCGTGATTGTTATTGGACTTCTGTATTCATCACGGAATGTCCATAAAGAACGCCAGGTTTAAGCATAGGGGTGTGCATATGTGCACTTGGCATCAGGACACCCTAAGCCTCAGTTCGATGATTTTGTGGTCGTGTCGTCAGACCTGCGGCCACATGTCTTGGACACTCGTGTGAAGAGAGGGGCGGACCTGTTAACCGATCACAACCTGGTGGTGAGTAGGCTTCGGTGGTGGGGGAGGATGCCGGATAGGCCTGGTAGGTCCAAACGTGTTGTGAGGGTCTGCTGGGAACGTCTGGCAGAGTCCCCTGTCAGAAGCAGCTTCAACTCCCACCTCTGGCAGAACTTTGACCAGTCCCGAGGGAGGTGGGGGACATTGAGTCCGAATGGGCCATGTTCCGTGCCTCTATTGTTGAGGCGGCTGACCGGAGCTGTGGCCGTAAGGTGGTTGGAGCCTGTCGTGGTGGCAATCCTCGAACCCGTTGGTGTCCTACAGGACCCTTTTATCCTGTGGGACTCTGGAGGCAGCTGATAGGTACCGGCAGGCCAAGCGGAATGCGGCTTCGGTGGTTGCTGAGGCAAAAACTCGGGCGTGGAAGGAGTTTGGGGAGGCCATGGAGAACGACTTTCGGAACAGCTTTGAGGAGATTTTGGTCCATGGCGTCTCAGGAGGGGGAAGCAGGGCAGTGTCAACACTGTGTATGGTGGGGATGGTGTACTGCTGACCTCAACTCAGGACGTTGTGGGTCTGTGAGAGGAGTACTTCGAAGACCCCCACTAACATGCCTTTCAATGAGGAAGCAGAGCCTGGGGACTTGGAGGCGGGCTCCCCCATCTCTGGGACCGAGGTCATCGAGGTGGTCAAAAAACTCCTTGTTGGCAGGGCCCGCGGGTTGAATGAGATACGCCCGGAGTTCCTCAAGGCTCTGGATGTTGTAGGACTGTCCTGGTTGACACGCCTCTGAAACATCGCATGGACATCAGGGACATTGCCTCTGGATTGGCAGACTGGGGTGGTGGTCCCCCTCTTTAAGAAATGGGACCAGAGGGTGTGTTCCAACTACAGAGGGATCACACTCCTCTGCCTCCCTGGAAAAGTCTATTTGGGGGTCCTGGAGAGGAGGGTCCTTCAGATAGTCGAACCATGGATTCAGGAGGAACAGTGTGGTTTTCGTCCTAGTTGCGGAACAGTGAACCAGCTCTACACCCTTAGCAGGGTCCTGGAGGGTGCATGGGAGTTTGCCCAACCAGTCTACATGTGTTTTGTGGACTTGGAAAAAGCGTTCGACCGCGTTCCTCTGGGAATCCTGTGCGGGGTGCTCCGGGAGTATGGGCTACCAGACCCCCTGATAAGTGCTATTCGGTCCCTGTACAACCGGTGTCAGAGTTTGGTTCGCATTGCCGGCAGTAAGTCGAATCCATTTCCAGTGACAGTTGGACTCCACCAAGGCTGCCCTTTGTCACCGATTCTGTTCCTAACTTTTATGGACAGAATTTCTAGGCACAGCCAGGGCGTTGAGGGGGTCCGGTTTGGTGGACTCAGGATTGGGTCACTGCTTTTTCCAGATGATGTTGTCCTGTTTGCTTCCTCAGGCTGTGATCTTCAGCTCTCTCTGGATCGGTTCGCAGCCGAGTGTGAAGCGCCTGGAATTGGAATCAGAACCTCCAAATCCGAGACCATGGTCCTCAGCTGGAAAAGGGTGGAGTGTCCTCTCAGGGTTGGGAGCGAGATCCTGCCCCAAGTGGAGGAGTTCAAATATCTTGGGGTCTTGTTCACAAGTGAGGGAAGAATGGAGCGTGAGATCAATGGGCGGATTAGTACAGTGTCCGCAGTGATGCAGGCTCTGCATTGGTCCGGCGTGGTGAAAAAGGAGCTGAGCCGTAAGGCAAATCTCTCAGTTTACCAGTCGATCTACGTTCCTACCCTCACCTATGGTCGTGAGCTATGGGTAGTGACCAAAAGAACGAGATCAGGAATAGAAGCGGTTGAAATGAGTTTCCTCCGCAGGGTATCTGAGCTTTCCCTTAAAGATAGGGTGAGAAGCTTGGTCATCCAGAAGGGGGTCAGAGTAGAGCCGTTGCTCCTCCTCATCGAGAGGAGTCAGATGAGGTGACTCAGGCTTCTGATCAGAATGCTTCCTGGACGCCTCCCTGGTGAGGTGTTCCGGGCATGTCTAACAGAGGAGGCCCCGGGGAAGACCCAGGACACGCTGAAGGGACTATGTCTCCCGGCTGGCTTGGGAACGCCTCGGGATTCTCCTGGAGGAGCTAGAAGAAGTGGTTGGGGAGAGGGAAGTCTGGACACCCCTGCTCAAGCTATTGCCCCCGCGACCCGACCTCGGATAAATGGAAGAGGATGGATGGATGGAATCCTGTGGTCACGGGTGTTTCTCAATTTGATGTATTTTAATGCTGGTAAGAATATGAAACAGGGCAAAATAAAGATCTGGGGCATCTCTTCAGTGAAAACCTATTTCAATAAATAAAAACACCAAAAAACAACTCATAATCAAAAGCGTCAGTCACAGTCACAATGTTTCAGCTACTGAAAAGAGCACCGCTCTAAGTAGGAGTTCCTTTTTCCTCATCTTGCAGGTCCAAGAATGAATGGCCACTTCTGGTTGTGGGGTGGGTTATCCAAGAAGGGGCAGGACTTTCTGGAATGTGAAGAAAGTGACATTAGTCTGCTTCTGCGCAATCTTCGTAATTGTGGAGGGAAAAGGACAAGTTGCTACCAATCGCGCCCCCTCTTATTGTTGAGTGATAAATGCTTACTATATCATAGCCCAGAAAGTGTGCCCTAAGTGCTTGTGTCTGACACTTTGTTAGATTTAAATCAAGGTTTTCTGTGATACCATTTTCAAGCAGTTGGTGTTGCTTGCCTTGGTTGTGCAGTACAGCCAGAAGTATGAGACGTTTGACGCCATTACTAGGCAGTATAAAATGTCAGCATTGTGTCCTTACTAGTTTTTCCAAGTTTGTGTAGATTCAACTTAAAATGTCTCTAGTGTTATTTTTTGTACATCGGTTCAATCCTTGGTTGCAAAATCTTTTCTGTCTTGTCATCCAAATCTTTGAGCTTATATTTGGCTCAGCTTACGTGCGATTTGTACAATTTCTCAGGTTGTTTTCTAGATTCTCAACTTCCCAGTATTTGACCTTGGCTAGTTTATACTTTTCCTTTCCTTCTGATTCAATTTTTTTTCAAAACTACTACTACGCTGTGCAGTCCTTATAGTTAAATTATCATGCTAAACCAGGTGTTGTAATAACTAATCAGAAGTTGAACAATTAAATCAGGTGAGCGACAGATCTTAAGGACAAACTGAAAAATATTATCAGAAGCAGGTATCAAAACACCAAAGATATGATTCTGGAAAATTACGTTCAAAGAACAAAGCTAAACTACAAGTTGAAGATGTTACTCAAGATGTGACTTTTCCAGTGATTTTCAGTCGTAGACTTCATTTACATAATCTTAGTAAGTCAGAGGAGAGTCCACAACTCACACTGATAAAATCAAGCAGATATTGTCCTTAGCTGTGGGGGGGGACTCTGTGTGCCTGAGATCTGACAATCAATGAATACTTATCTGGAAGTGCAATGAGGAATAATGAACGACAAGGAATAAAAACACTGGTGTTTTGGACTTTGCAAATGGAAGAGAGTCTTGTCTGTCTGATGTCTCGTTTTTTACGTACCACAACAGGATGGAAATAGGGCAAAGATGGTGGGTGAATAAGTTTTAACCCTTTGTAATGCTCTGGCTCCATCAAGTAGCATGCTATTGGCTGTCAGAAAATAAGGGGAGCTTGCCTGTGACCCTGTGTTACGATATAGCGGGTTGGATAATGGATGGATGGATGGCTGTACTGGAAAGTTGTCACAAAGTCACTATATTTCACATGCCCAGCAATATTCACTTGTGTGAACACACATTGTCTGTCGATGAGATCAGTAACTACAGTCATGAAAGTCTGACAGCTAGGCATCTTGTAATGTGACAACGCCATTAGTTGGAACCTGAAATAGTTTCTGTGAGATATTTTGTGCTCTTGAAATTGATTTCTTTTAAATAACATCTTGTCTTTTAATCTTAAATAGGCAGCCACGATATCGTCAGATATCATACATTGCATGAATCACATGCCTACATAGCAATATATAGCATTGTGGCAACTGGCTCACAAAACAGCAACACCCATGACATCAACTGTAAAAATGTTAAAATAAAGAAAAGTAAAATAACAGAAAGTGCCAAATATTTCTCGAACTGTGAGTTTAATGGAGCTGTTTTATATTACAGTCAGAGATTGCATTGATATAGATTTAAATACAAGGCAGTATAGTAGAAAATCGTATAATGACAAAGAAAGGCACATTTTGTGCCAGCATAAAGAAAGTAAATTTTGCCACTTGGAAGTCAAAAATATAATAGCAAAAACTCCATCATAAATGAACAGTTAAGTTTGACTTAACAGCAGTTTCTACTTGAATAGTCAGCTGAAGACTAAAAGAAACAAGTCCTCTGAGATGGGAGTAGAGCTGCCTGTTGAGGGGCAATCAGCCATTTCGAATTTCAGTTTAAACTTGTAACATCAGATGACATGCGACAAATAACCACTAATGTGAAACTGCAGCCTACTTATACAATATTATAGTCTGTTTATCTGCGAGCAATGACCAATCACATGTATGGTAACTATTAGAACAGACACATCACTCAGTAAAGAACACCACGGAAAAATAAAGAGAAATGAATTGAATATTACAGGTTGTTAAACAATCCTGCCATCAGGTCTTTATCAGGGCACTAAGAATGAAGATGTTGGTATGTTACTAACTAATGATTCCTGTTTGTAAATTTAACTTAATGGTACAGCAGTCAAATATGTAAAATCCTCGTGAGAAGTGGTTTGTCAAAAGACCTATAGACAATCAAGCTGGACATTTGTTTTTATTACACATAAATTAAAACATGCAATTTGTGTGACTTTGTCGCATTTTACCCTCTTTTTTCCTGCATTCACAAAGTGTTTTTCCACTCTGCTTTTTAGATCTTATTTTGAACATGCATATTCGGATTATGAGCTGCTTTGCATATTATCAATCTTTTCATGTGATATTTGTTAGTTTAATTGTAAGGAAGTGTTATACTACAAATAATAGATCATTACATGAATTCCTTTTAATGAAGCTCTACCATAAGCTCTAACTAAACTGAATCAGCCATTACCAACGGAGACAATGCCATGTACTGCATGGTGACTGAAAAGTACATTTTTAGGCTTCATTATATGGAATCATGTCAAACACTGGCTGAAACATGTATCTTTATTATTACCGTTTTTTTTTTTATTATAAACGAAAAACCAGTTAAGCATTGCTTTTAAAATTACTTTTTATTTCTGTAACAAGAGAGTTATGACAGATTAAACAAGACATCAAATTAAAATTCAGAGGATATGTTTGACATTGTTTTTAGATTTTTTTTTGCCTTTATTTAACTGTTTTTGTATATTTCTGCAACAAGTATTATTAGTGTTTCTGTCAAGAATTGCCCTACTTTACATATGCTTGAAATGTTTTATATATAGAAAGCTGTTTTTACAATAATAAATCAATCTCCCCACTTTCTGTATCCGTATTTTCATGTGAGGGTTGCAGATAGCGGGAGTTTAGAAGTCGGTGCATGGCAAGTTCATTAGAAGATATACAGTCATATGAAAAAGTTTGGGAACCCCTCTTAATTCTTTGGATTTTTGTTTATCATTGGGTGAGCTTTCAAAGTAGCAACTTCCTTTTAATATATGACATGCCTTATGGAGACAGTAGTATTTCAGCAGTGACATTAAGTTTATTGGATTAACAGAAAATATGCAATATGCATCATAACAAAATTAGACAGGTGCATACATTTGGGCATCCCAACAGAGATATTACATCAATACTTAGTTGAGCCTCCTTTTGCAAATCTAACAGCCTCCAGACACCTCCTATAGCCTTTGATGAGTGTCTGGATTCTGGATGGAGGTATTCTTGACCATTCTTCCATACAAAATCTCTCCAGTTCAGTTAAATTTGATGGCTGTCGAGCATGGACAGCCTGCTTCAAATCATCCCATAGATTTTCGATGATATTAAAGTCTGGGGACTGTGACGGCCATTCCATAACATTGTATTTCTCCCTCTGCATGAATGTCTTTATAGATTTCGAACTGTGTTTTGGGTCATTGTCTTGTTGGAATATCCAACCCCTGCGTAACTTCAACTTTGTGACTGATGCTTGAACATTATCCTGAAGAATTTGTTGATATTGGGTTGAATTCATCCGACCCTCAACTTTAACAAGGGCCCCAGTCCCTGAACTAACCACACAGCCCCACAGCATGATGGAACCTCCACCAAATGTGACAGTAGGTAGCAGGTGTTTTTCTTCTTCTTCTTCTGCCATGCAAGCGCTTTTTGTTATGACCAAATAACTCAATTTTTGTCTCATCAGTCCAAAGCACTTTGTTCCAAAATGAATCAGACTTGTCTAAATGAGCATTTGTACACAAGTGACACTGTTTGTGGTGTGAGTGCAGAAAGGGCTTCTTTCTCATCACCCTGCCATACAGATGTTCTTTGTGCAAATTGCGCTGAATTGCAGAACGATGTACAGACACACCATCTGCAGTGAGATGTTCTTGCAGGTCTTTGGAGGTGATCTGTGGGTTGTCTGTATCCATTCTCATAATCCTGCGCATATGCCGTTCCTGTATTTTTCTTGGCCTGCCAGACCTGCTGGGTTTAACAGCAACTGTGCCTGTGGCCTTCCATTTCCTGATTCCATTCCTTACAGTTGAAACTGACAGTTTAAACCCCTGAGATCGTTTTTTGTAGCCTTCCCCTAAACCAGGAGACTGAACAATCTTTGTTTTCAGATCTTTTGAGAGTTGCTTTAATGATCCCATGCTGTCTGTCACTCTTCAGAGGGGAGTCAAAGGGAAGCACAACTTGCAATTGACCACCTTAAATACCTTTTCTCATGATTGGACACACCTGTCTATGAATTTCAAGGCTTAAGGAGCTAATCCAACCAATTCCGTGTTGCTAGTAATCAGTACTGAGCAGTTACATGCATTCAAATCAGCAAAATTACAAGAGGACCCACATTTTTGCACAGCCAGTTTTTCACATTTAATTTAATTTCATACAACTAAATACTGCTTCACTAAAAATCTTTGTTCGGAAAACACCCCAGTACTCAGATGTTCCTAGGAAATGAAAGACATACCACTGGTATCTTTTTTGTTCAAAGTAGAGTAAATTATTATGCAGGCTGAGAGGGGTTCCCAAACTTTTTAATATGACTGTACTTACCCACATTGGCAGTTTCTCCAATAACCTAACTAGCATGTTATTGAGACAAGAGTGGAAACTGGCAAAGGACAAAGAATGCTTGCAAAGACACTGGACAACAGACACATAGATTTCACACAGACAGTCAGGGCCAGCTCAAGAGTTTTTGCTGCCATAGGTGAAGCTGTAAATGGCCTCCCACCACCTCTTTGCACTGCCAGACGTGTACATAGAAACTTGAAAATGTGAGAGGGGAACACAGGACTGTGGAAAATAAAATATGGAGATTCTGGATACTAATCGGTGAATTTACAATTTCAGAATGTCAAGGTGGATGTTTGATTACTGCACTCATTAAAGTAGCAAATGATTTGTGGGTTAAGGCAGACAAAGGCCGTTTATTTCTTCTCATCCTCTTAGATCTGAGTGCCGCATTTGATACCAATGATCACAATATTCTTAGAAATCTCCTTAGCCAGTGGGTGGGCCTCTCTGGCATTGTCTTAAATTGGTTTAAATCCTACCTGGCAGGTAGAAAATTCTTTGTTAATTGTGGTAATTATACTTCAAAGATACATGATATTCTATGTGGTGTTCTACAAGTATCTATCCCGAGTCTACTGCTCTATTCCATCTCTGTGCTTCCATTAGGTCAGATTATCTCAAGGCATAACATGAGCTATGCTGATGACACACAATTGTATTTATCAATAGCGCCTGATGACCCTGACTCTTAGTTCAATGACCCAATGTTTTAGTTGTGTTTCTGAAAGGATGAGTAGTAATTTTCTCAACCTAAATAAAGAGAAAACAGAAATCTTAGTGATTGGCAAATATGGATATAATGAGGATATTAAAAATAAACTTGATCCATTAGGCTTGAAAGTCAAGACCAAGGTAAACAAGTTAGGGGTAACTATTGACTCTGACCTGAATTTTAAATCACATATTAATCAGATCACCAGGACAGCATTTTGTCACTTAAGAAATATAGCAAAAGTTACATCTCTTATAAATTTGCAAGATGCTGGTGTTTAGTCTATTAGATTACTGTAACGCACTCCTCTCAGGACGACCCAAGAAAGACATCAATTGAATGCAACAAGTGCAGAATGCAGCTGCGAGAATCTTAACTAGGAAAAGAAAAACCAAGCACATTTCTCCAGTTTTGATGTCACTACATTGGTTACTCTTGTCATTTAGAATTGACTTTAAAATACTACTTATGGTTTACAAAGCCTTAAATAATTTCGATCCATTTTATATTTCAGAATGTCTTTCACCTTACACTCCAAATTGTAACCTTAGATCTTTAAATGAGTGTCTGCTTATAATTCCAAGAGCTAAACTTAAAAGAAGTGGTGAGGCGGCCTTCTGCTGTTATGCACCTAAAATCTGGAACAGCTTACCAATAGAAATTCTCCAGACTAATACGGCGGAGCACTTTAAAAAAACTGCTATAAACTCATTATTTTAACATGTCTTTCTTATAGCTACATTTTAGTGTAACCCTGATATTCTGTATATGCATTGAATTATAATTTTATCATGGCTCTGAAATCCATGCTAACCCCTACTTTCTCTGCTGTTCTTTTTTCGGTTTTCTATGGTGACCATCTGCACCATCAGCACCTGATCAGGGCACCATGCAGTCACTACATTGATAGATTGAAGGCCAGAGGTCAACGTGACCATCACATGAAGTCTGTAAACCATGAAAACTGATTTAGATTATTTATGTTGGGTAGAATGCCCAGTGGGGAGTGGGTGGTCTTGCGGCCTGGAACCCCTGCTGATTTTGCTTTTTTTTCTTTTTCTGTTTTTTCTGTCCTCCTGGCCATTGGACATTACTTTCTTTTTTGTTACTTAGTATTGCCTAATCTTATTTTTATACTTTTATTTTTTTACGAACTTTTCTTTCTTCATCTTGTAAAGCACTTTGAGCACATCATTTGTATGAAAATGTGCAATATAAATAAATGTTGTTATAGCAGTGTCTGTTTACAAAACTGTTTTAGAAAAATATGCTTTTGCAATCAAATTACCACTTAAAATATAACCCCTTTCTATAGGTGTGTATTTAAAATGCCATCTAAACAGGTACCTTCCGATGATGGGGTCAGTTCTGTTAAAATCTTTCCAAAGCAGCTCCATAGCATATACTTTTCATTTAAATTAATGAAAGAAATTGAAAAACTTAATACAATCTAAAAAAATCAATGAAACTAAAGTATAATTATTAGCTTTAAACATTTTCTCATGATTCCTATTTACTATATCTTTACATATACAAATAATGCAATATAACTATCCAATCAAGTCCCGAGTTTTTCCAGTGAGAGATGGACTATGGAGAACTTTTTCAGTGTGCCAACGGAGACTCTCATAGATGGTGCTAAAGAGTGGAGAACAATATTTGCTAAGTTTTAACTTAAGCCCTTTTGTTTGTTTCAGGAATTAAATCCACCCGGTTTACGATCACAGGCTGATTAAGACCAAATGTGGTGGACAATATGCAGGTCTTTTGCAGGTGTGGTGGATGGCTAGGGTTCATGCCCGGCTGGAACGCCTTTACTATGGCAGGCACAATATCTCTCCCCAGAACACAAGAGGGCAGCCCACATGGATTGCATCGCGGCCATGGGCTTGGAGCTTGGAAGCTCAACCCGGCTGGGGCCTGTGGCCACCACCAGAGGGCACCTGGACAGTTTCAGAGTCCTGGAGTGCAGCACTCCTGCCACAATTGGAAGTGCGGACAGGAGAGGATCCGGGTGCACCTGGAGTACTTCCGGGTGCCCATGCAGCACTTCCACCACACCAGGAAGTGGTGCTGGACGATTGCCAGAGAACACCTGGATCACTTCCGGGTGCAGTATAAAAAAAGCCTCCTCACTCAAGACAACCGAGTCGGGAGGTGGAAAACAACGCTTGCTGGGAGAGGCGGCATAGGAGAAGGAAGGAAGGAAGAGAGAAGAAAATAAAAGAGAGAAAAAGAGAAGGGACTGAGCAGTAGTTGTGAGCTATAGAGTGTTATGCTGTGCAAGGAAAAGGAAAATAAAGCATGTGCTTTTGAACTTGTGTCTCAGAGCCTGTCTGTTTACCGGGTTTAAGGGGCTGTATTCCCCAATATTCCAGACGGGGTACAATCACACAGCCAATCAGAAAAGAGTGTCCTGCATTCCATTCAGTAACAGAGGCCTATAAATAGTCTAGTTTATTCATGTTATTTTGTTATTTGATATAGATATTTTGAAACAGTGTGATCTGCTGGTACAGCGGGTCAGTGCTCAGGTTGGGGATATTAAAAGGGGGTGGATGTTATTTACTTCAAGGCACATGAAAAACTAAACGTATTTTGTGATATTGTCCGTATTGTTAGTATGTGTTACAGACACATGTCTAGTATTCAGTGTTACAATAGGTTATCACACACTGTTAAGTACCAAAAAACATTTCTGCCAACACAGTAAAGCATCTGTAATAACTTTTGTTCAGTTCCTGTCATTTGATTGCAAGCTACGAGTGTACTTGATTTCTCCTGCGGCTGTCACTAAACGATTGAAACAAGCAAACGCATGATAACAGACCTGCTTCACTGCTGCCACATCCGGGACGAGATATTGACTCCTGCAAAAGCGCTTCAAAAATGCTCTTTTGTTTCTAAACCAGTGTTGATTTCAATGCAAGAAGCATTTGGCTTCAAACGCTCAGTAACTACTGCATGCAGGATTTTTCCAAACCGCCCGCTGTTAAAATGCTTAGGTGTGACTAGTGTCATTGAAAATAATGGCAAATGACTTTGCAACAAGTTTAGGAGCATTCTGGTCTAGCGCTAAAGCACTAGAAAACCGATTAGGTTTGAAAGGGCCCTAAGAGGTAACATGACTGAAGGGTTTAAAAGGAAATGAATTAGCACAGTAGATCACAGTTGTTACTTTCAAATAAATTCTGCAACAAGAACAAAGGGACACGGTTGGAAACTTGCTAAGGGTAGATTTCAGACAAATGTTAGAAAGATTTTCTTCACACACACACACACACACACACACACACAACATAGTCAAATGAAATAAATGACCAGGTAGCATTATAGAGAATAGGACTCTAGGGACCATGACTTGATGTTATTTTGGACAGTCTAGGTGAATAGGATGGATGAGCTTGTTGGGCTGAACGGCTTGTTCTTGTCACAATTGTTCTAATGTTCTCTATTGGCAGTCTTTTCCCCAGATTTAAGTCTGTTTATATTTACTAAAGCTCACATTGTACATCCATCCATTTTCTTTAACCAATCATCCAATTCTGTCCCTGGCGCTTGATGTGCAAACAGGGCACCAACTACTTTTCACATTCTGTTTACTTTATAATGTGTTTTTCATAGGAACTACAGTACTACAAAAAAAATGTTTGAAACATCAAAATTCTTCTTTCTTTGAGTTTGGATATGCAGTATGTGTGTTTGCTGAAATGGAACTGAAATTCTAAGCTATGTACAGCAAACAGATAAAGGTCTTGTTGTAAAGCTGTTCATAACCCTCCTGCAAATCAATATTACCATCCATATAAACAGATTTTTGTCACCTTTGTTTTAATAAAGTTCATTTTCTAAAGCCCAATAATCTTCTCATGTGTATTGTTCCAGAGATTCATATTCCAAGTGCCAAGTCTTGTCACCTTGGGACTATTTCTTGAAACCTGGGTGACTCAAATAACCCCAAGAATCAAGTGTCTCATTGTGCAACTTGAGCTATGAGGCTCCTGAGAAAAGCTGTCAGGTCAGTTGCCTTACTGACCCTTAGCTGAGAGCATATTGAGGCTCATTGATTCTGTCTTTACTGTACAGAAACCAAATCACCAGCAAGGAGGCACTTTACATTAAAAAAAAAGAACAACAAAATCGTAGAAGATCAGTTTCTTATTAAAAAGGTCTGGCTATTTCCAGTGTCAGAAATCCAACTGCTGTATAAGGAAAAGACTTGTTCTTTAAAGCTCAATAAAAAATGAATGTGCCAACATGTACTAAAATGTTTTTACGTTACAATTCCTGCCTGATATCTAGTCCTGTAAGGATAGGCTATGGCTCCACCATGTCACACTGAACTGTATGTTATGTTTTAAGTTCTTGAACTAAAAAACACTTTCCTTGAAGAGATAAAGGGTGTGACTGTACTTACTAACATGAAGTGGACTATTTATATATTTATCCATTTTCAGAGCTCACCTTTTCCAATAACTGGAAAAAACAAGAACACAGGGACACAGTTAGAAACCTGTTAAGGGTAAATTTCTCACAAACATTAGAAAGGAGTTCTTTACTCAGAGAACCATAGACACTTGGAATAAGCTACCAAGTAGCATGGTAGACAGTAGGTCTTTAGGGACTTTCAAAACTTGATTTGATGTTATTTTGGAATAATTAGGTATATAGGACGGGTGAGCTTTGTTGGTCTGAATGGTCTGTTCTTGTCTAAATTGTTCTGATGTTCTAATGAGAGCTGTAATCTCTTCAGGCCGTAATGGGTGCAAGTCAAGAACCACTCTGGTGGGATATAGGCTTATTACTGCAGATACACCCACTGAGCTACTTTAAAACAGCCAATTAGAGGTGCAGACTTCTGAGATGTATGTGGAAATCAAATTCTCAATTTCTCTCATTTTCCCAAGTTCACCCTGGTTGTCTGAATGCCCCTACAAAGAGGATTTTGGATATTTTTACAATTGGATGCTCTTCTAAACAACACTGTGTTTTTGTTGTATAACAGAGGCACAAACATGATGAAAGATGTGTGAGGTCTTCTGAGAGAGCTGCAAAACAGGCTAGGACGTTTACCAACCTCCCAAGAGAAGGATGCACCTCAGGCAGCCAGTCTCCAATCACTACCAACAGGCTGCGGCCTGCACAGACCCAAAAATGGAGTGCTGGCTTTATATGTTTAAAATACTATAAAAGTCCAAAATATTTAAGAATGTCTTCATAAGGAGAGGAACCTTAACACTAGAATCCTTGAAGCCTACAAAAAAACTTGTAATCCCAGCCCACCTTAAAATCCCTTCGCACCTCTACCATCAATGTCTTTTGTTTTGTAAATGTGTCGATCAGCCCAAGCAAGAAGCAGACTGCCATCCCATACCCCCCACCACTGGAGCTCATCTAGAGAAAAAAGCTGTCCTAGCCTTGTTTATCTCAGTGTGATGTGCCTGAAGTTGTATAGCGTAAATAATATATCGATATTTGGAGCACATGCATTTCATGTGTGTTCCGTGTCTACAACAATCTGTGTAAGTGTAGGATGACAGGAAATGTGGGAAATGCAAGAAATATTGAACACATACCTAAAACACAAACTTTTGTCATGTTTTAGTACTAACAACAAAATTTTGACATGAAGTGTATAATGTGTGAAGACTGAAGTGCAAATATTAAATAAACATTTCCACAAATGGTACAAGTACAGTAATCCCTCCTCGATCGCGGGGGTTGCGTTCCAGACCCCCCCGCGATAGGTGAAAATCCGCGAAGTAGAAACCATATGTTTGTATGGTTATTTTTATATATTTTAAGCCCTTATAAACTCTCCCACCCTGTTAACATTATTAGAGCCCTCTAGACATGAAATAACACCCTTCAGCCAAACGTTTAAACTGTGCTTCATTACAAGACAGAGATGGCAGTTCTTTCTCACAATTAAAAGAATGCAAACATATCTTATCTTCAAAAGAGCGCCGTCAGGAGCAGAGAATGTCAGAGAAGCAAACAATCAAAAAATCAATACGTGCTTTTAAGTATACAGAAGCACCGCGATAAAGCGGCATTTTGTAGAGAAGCGTCCGTGTCCTCTGTGCAAACAGCCCCTCTGCTCACACCCCCTCCGTCAGGCAGAAGAGAGCGAGAAAGATAGAGAGAAGCAAACAATCTCCAGTACCACACGGGAAGCATATCTTATAACATTGAGGAGTTTTAGTTAATATGTAATACATGCTCTGATTGGGTAGCTTCTAAGCCATCCGCCAATAGCGTCCCTTGTATGAAATCAACTGGGCAATCAAACTGAGGAAGCATGTAACCTAAATTAAAAGACCCATTGTCCGCAGAAAGCAGCGAACCAGTGAAAAATCCATGATATATATTTAGATGTGCTTACATTTAAAATCCACGATAGAGTGAAGCTGCGAAAGTCGAAGCGCGATATAGCGAGGGATTACTGTATAACAAAACAAGTATGCTTTTATTCAAGGATATAACTGAAGAAAAAGAAATTGGGTTAGGGTAGATCATTGACACAGCTGATTTGGTAGTACAGAGGTAAGAACTGCTGACATGTAATCAAGCAGTTAGAGGTTCAAGTCTGGCCGCTTCCCAGAATTAAAGCTTTGAGTAATGAATATTCTCTTATTGTTACTATTATACAATAAATACATACATTTGATTTGAGTTTGCAACAGCCAGTGTAAATTTATGGTACTCGTAAAGGTTAGCATTTTTTTTTTTAATTCAGTCACATTCACACTGCCCCTGATCTGACACTGCTGTTTTCAAATAAACACATGCTATAACAGAGGGGACCTCAGATGAGGATGAACAAGGCATGCTGAGCTCGCCAAGGTATCGTGCAAAGTTCTGTGTCTGATTATGTTTTGTGATGGTCTTTATATTAAAAAAAGCATTTATATTTTACTTATATAAACGCCAGATCGAATGTTATTTACCTTGATTTATTTACATATCTTCCTGCAGTGTAAAGTCACAAGTAGACTGCAGAGTTTCCTGTGATTGATCGACACAGGCATGCTCACAAAGTATACCTATATGTGTAATGTCAGTAAAAGTGCGGCGGCAGCTTCCACCTGCAGCTGTAGACTCTTGAGTTTGACAGCGACTCTCCACGCTAGTCTTTAGATCTGACGGTGCCATTTACTTCTGTACGCAAGTAATGGTACGAGAATGCAGTTAGACTTCTTTTTTTGGGGCACATACACTTGGCTCATCTAGCCAGAGGTTTTATTATTATTATTTATATACAGGTGAAAAACTACAAACATCTCAAAAAAAGCAAAATAAGGGCAAAAAATAGAATTTGCCTAAAATGTAAAAGCTGAATAAACAAGTACCAATACACAAACCAAAAACAAAATCTAAAAACAGAAAAGAAGAAGGCAGAAACCAGCAACAGGCAGATGAAGCAGCAGTGACTTCAGGATGGCCCTGCCTTCTAGGTTATCAGCCTTAAAAACACAACAAATGGCAAAACAAATCAAAATTAAAAATCAAACCTAACAGAAATTACATAAAGACATGAAAAACAATAATTAATAAAAAACCAATAACAAAAAGAAAATATGCCTATGCCAATAAACCCTGACTGAAACATCACAGTTTTATCATAGCCTGGGATAGTGGTAGACTAGTGACTGAATTTGTTTTGCCTCAAATTTTTTGGATTCGCAGAAATGTTTATGAAATTTTCCAAACTCAGCAAAACGCACAGTCAAAGGAGAAGGAGAAACTGAACAAGTTTTGAGTGGATTATAATGGTTCAGCAGTCTTTTAAGTGACCATGAGGGCCAACTATCCTGGACCGCTTATTGTGACCAAGGATGTGACCTGAGCCACAAGGCATCAGTGCTAACCACTGCCTTCCTGAGATAAAATGAATAGAATTAAATGTCAGAGCAGTAAACTTTCTTGCAAACAAAGGTAGCAAGAGCAGAGAGCATGCATATGATGAGGGATGGCTTCCACAGATTCCATAGCCGGTGCTCACCTCTCTCAAACTGAAAAGTACACTTTGTTTCCAAAGACACTTTTATTAATTAATTCACTGCCACTGCCTCTAAACAAGCACACTCCAAAAAGGGATCATTCCTCCCTGTTTGCATCAAATGCACAGAACCCTGGGTAATACAATAAAAAGGTGTCAGCTCACGTATTACACACAGGTCACATATAATTTTTAAAGATATTATCTTAAAGACGCAAATATACAGACAAATTTCAAGTTTTCTTCTGTGTGCACATTTTGTGTTTAAAAGCTTTTCCAGTAATTTTTAGCCCACTGCTTGGATCAGCATTTCATACTCAAGGTGGGGTTATCCCATGAACACTGAGCGCTACAGCTCTGTAATCGCATGCAAAGCATCATGGGGTGCAGGGACAAAAAAAGTTAGTCTACGCAGACCACATGGAGCATTTTCAGCAAAAATACTGGAAAACCCAGCAAACTGGTTGTGAAAACTTCGTGAATTTCACTGAACAGTACTAGTGGTGACCTGATAAATGTTGTCTAGGCAGTGGGCCCAAGTCACGGGGTATATTGAAACCAGCGTATCCATAGACAACTCACACTGACACAGGGATAATGAGCAATGCATTTAAAACATGAGTGATATAAGCTGTGAACAGCATATCTCTGGGCAGTATGTGCAAATATATCACGTGTTGGCACAAAGAACGGTAGATATATTCTCGTCATACAAAACCAACCATTCTGGGAGTGATACAGTAGGTTGAGGGGGGGGATGAAGAATGAGCTACTACTGTATATTGGGAGGGTCACCGTGGGTATTAACTGCACAGGAGATGACCTTGATTTAGAACTTACTTCTAAATGAATTAGATAAATTGTTAGTTAATAATATACAATTATGACTGTATGTTTAAAAATACTAATATATGTTCTCCATATTAAAAGTATTAAGAAAGATTTTAAAAATGAAATGAGCCTCATTAGGCTCTTCATATCAATCAGTGCTTAAATCAAATTTCATTTTCGTTTAAAGCCATAGCAAATTGTACAATTATTTCAGCACATAAACTCCCTTCTGCCAATAATGGAAGTAGATCATAAAAAATTACCGAGAAAAATAATATGCAATAAAACACTGGCCATTCAGGAGTCAAAGCATAAAAAATGTTTGAAAAGATAATTGTAACAAAGGCATAAATGACACATGACCAAACTTCTAAGTTTTAGTTGTTAATGAGGTGCGAATGTAGCTTGTAGAAATGAACTGCAAATGAATCCCACTAGTGTATTGAAATAATTTGCATAGCTTCTGTACCAGACTGGCTCCATCTGTTGAGGTTAAGGGATACTGGCAAAGTCAAAATATGGTGCTGTGGGCTCCAGAGCACAGGCGGCATGAAAAGCCTCTAAATGTTACCCCTAATAAAGATGGTCTTACACTCTTATATAGGATCTTATTATTTTTGATCTTTTTTTTTCTACAATTACAGTCATTCATATTCTTTTATTTGAGCCACAAAGGGAACTGCCATAAATGTAATACATATCCCTAAAATTAAGCACAAACTGACCTAACATACTGTATTTTTGCCATTTATAAGAACAATGAGGCATGAGCTGTGTTTGGACAGTGTGTTCATGGTACTGCAGTTTATGCAAATGTAGCGTGATGGAGGATCCAGTAGGGACCGTAGCAGCAGGCAGTTTAACATACTGCAGGGCGGGAGTGGGGCCATCAGATGCCCTTGTGGATTGTGCACTAGAAGTGGCAATATTGCCAGTGTCACTAGACCACCAGTGATAGGGGGCACTGTGTCCCAATATAAATGGATATATCCTTGGAGTTAATTACTCCTGAGATAAGGACATACAGTAGATGGAGAACTTTGTGGTTTAATAAGCCCTTTTCCTTGTAGTTTGGCCTCCTTGTGTTATGATTCTCTGAATATTTTGATTCACATAAACATTTGAGTGCAGGAAAGGTGCTACGTAAATAATTTGAATTACTATGATAATTATTATTATTTTCTGGGTTCAATAACATTTTCTTTGAAGCTTTAGATTTTTTTTCTTAGGTTCTAAACTATTCTCATGTTATTGTCACTTTCTCTTTGTAGATTTATTTTCTTGTGGGAACTTCCGTTTTGTAAGAGCGTTATAATTCTTGGTTTACTGCAACACCATCTGTTTTTTTGTGCAGGTGCCAAAGATGATGGGTGTGTTGCTGCAAGTCACGTAACATGATGTTATTCAAGTTAGCCTTTCTTCAAGCTTGCAGATTCATTACAAAAGCCTTTCTCAGGAATTTGTTTTGAACATACGTTACCTTTATCATGTTTTTAGCCCCATTCAGACGGAGAGTTTTATACCAGGAGGTGGGGTAAAATAATTATTGCTGGACGACCTCTGTAATTTTAGTCCTGTCTGTGGATAGAAGAAAAGTCTTACTTGTAGTTGCACCTTAGAAAGAGAAGGGTGGCTTAACACAAACAGGTAGCTGTGGCAAAGGGAGATATTTATTGCAAAAAGCTCTGAAGCAGATGTTTCCCTGGGATCCTAATAAGTCCAGGGCCACTGGTCCCTAATGTTTAAAAAACAAAAATGAAACGATCCTTCACTTTGACCGCAACAAACTTTCAAACAAAACAATTCTGTTTTAAAGTTCAAAACTTAATTAATGAACAGATATTGCAGAGCTCAATTTATTTGAAGTCAGTTTTAAACTGTTTAAACAGGTCTGTGTCTTTACGCATACTCAGTAATTGGTACTTTGTTAAGTTTGTATTTACCTGTGAACTTAAACAGTGCTCTATGCCTGCATTCAGTGAAAAGCACTAGATAAAAATAAATTAATTGAAGTTTCTATTATTTTTGAAATCACACCAAACAGCACAAAGGCTTTTTTTTTGACTCACCCCCAAAAAAAATTTAGCTTCTTTTCCGTTTACTTTTCTGTAATATCTTGAATGAGACTTTTCTAACAAAGGGTGGCACCTTAGCTTGTAAAAATTGTCTCCAAGAAATTATGTTTCCAAAATGTTCCAAACTTCTATGACACAGGCGTTATCAGTGCACAGTATAGCAAATCATCATAAATAACATAAGAAGGTAATATGTTTTGTCGCACACACGTGATTGGGGGTAGCCACAGTGCAAAAAGACACGGGATGGGAGTACAGGACAGCATATTAACACCTTTCTCTCTTCCTTACCAGAAATCCCAAAGATCCGAAGTCTGAAAGTACATAAAAGGATTTTCCAAAGATGACCTCCCAACAACAAAGCCAATGCACTTCCGCACAAACTCACTGTCCTCCCTGATGACTTAATTTTCGTGCCTTGCTGATGTCCTCATCTCCGTCCCACTCCATTTACGTCATCCTCATTTCCTCTCCATCTGTACTCCTTCCGGTTTCGACTCCAGAAAAGCTCCTTGAGTCAACTATTCATTGTCTTTGTGTAGTTCTTATGCAAATGACCTGTGGTTGAGCGCTGTTTTCACTGCGTAAGCATCACACAGTATATGGGGATGGTGCCCCAACCCTTAATCTGTTCTCTTGGGTTTTCTGTACTTCACGGTTTTCATAGTAAAAGTTGCAGAAATGGCTCAAAGCACACATAACCATGACACTCAGGAACCACGTAAATTCATACTTATTAAAGCTGTGCTGCTCTATAGATTCTTTTGGCTTTGCCTAGCAAAATGAAAAACTTCTTTTAAACACAGGACTTCTTCTTTGTTTTAATTTCAGAGCACTTGGGTAATTAAAAAAATACACTTTCTGCTAAAAGTTCATGCCTAAGTATATCCCTAGGAAGAACTGCAGGAGGAAGTTGCTAGGCACAGGCCAGCCTTGTTATTCAAGCATTCAGAAAAATTCTGACGCAAAACCCTGAGTGCTACTTGCATGCAGTAGTAATGTTTAGCAACTGGATAACAATAAGAAAAATACTGAGCTGACTTGTAGGAGCCATACATGGAGCATGACAACTATTTACACTTGAACTTAAACACAATAAAAAAGAATCTGATAAATCAACTACAGCCTGCAGAATCCTTTAAACTGTAAAAATTCCTTTCAAATCGCAAAATATTCTGTGGATAGCATTTTGGTCTTGGATAAAAAGGGTTAAACACATGGACTGATCACTTGCAAATATGCAAGAAAATCTGAATTTAATACAAATTACATCTTGCCTGAAAAAGGGGCCTGAACTACCTCAAAGGCATTTTAGTTAGCCAATAAAAGGTATCATTTTGCTTGACTTCTCATTGCATCCTTAATGGCTAACACGGCACAACACCCTACTACGACACGCAAATTTTAAAATAAAAAGGGAAAATGTGCTTTAGACAGCATCCTGATCTCAGAAATTACTTTGTATTTGAGCCATCTCAGAAGCAAATAAATTGAGTACAATACTTACAACAGACATCATTTTAACATTTAGAGTTTAATATCAAAAATGCCTTCTTTAGGATTATTTCTGGCTTTCCAGCTTTTTCCATTGGTTTTATAATCTTATCCTTCAACCACTGTATGTCTCTTTTTTATTTCAAATTATTTCATCATCTTCTCCAAAACCTCTTTATTTCATGTTGCAATTCATTTCAAAATGGATCCAGATTTCATCTGTTCTTCTTGTGGGTCCGGCTATTATCTAGATTCTTCACTCTCACAATAAAGCCACAGACTATTATTTGTGCTTTGATTCATCCATTTCTCTTTGCTCTACTGCTTGGAGCCATTCACCTTTCCATTTCTTATATCTTTTATTTTCAGTTTCTCAATTATGAGAACAATCAGAGTTTGAATTCTGCTTCTGATTTTTAATAAATGGAACATTCATTCATTAGCCAATGATGCCATAAATATGTTCCCTTTTCAATTAGTAGCAGTTCCAAATTAAAACTGTAATGATTTTATGAAAAGTGTGACTTACAATTGAATACACCATAATAATGTATATTACACCTTTGGACCCTGCAAAGAATGGGATAATATAATATATATAATATAATATAATATAATATAATATAATATAATACAGACACTGAACTGAGGAATCAAGTTTTATATTATATTATATTATATTATATTATATTATATTATATTATATTATATTATAAAAGCAGAATCTTCAGGCTTAGATTTATTTGTCAACCCACAGACTTGAAATTTGACTCACAGGTTCTTCTCAACATAAGACATGTAACCTTAGGGCTTGGGATCACAGGGATTGGCAAGAAATTCTACAGTTTGACTTGTCAGCAGAGAAAGAGCACCACACAGAGTGCGATGGTTAACAGGCTTGATGTTTAATCAGGAAATCCAGGCTTGATTCCCATCCATTATGTTAGACTTTTTCTATTAAGGTATTTCTGTAATGAAGCATTTTCTGGACTATTTTTTGCAATCCATATTATCTCTGGAGTTATTCATTGCAATTTGGAGAATTCTGCAGATGAAGGAAAAGCCAAAAAACTCCATACAAAGCTTTTCAATGCTAACAATAGTTAGTTTAAGGGTAACTAGAAAATATGTGGGCCTGCAGTTGTCAAATAAAGACAGTCCATGTAGAATAAGCTAAACTTTTCCAGTTTGGCAAGACAATGTTTTGTTTTCGCCAATAAAAAACAGACCTTCAGAAGTGATCGTGGGTCAGCAGATGTCACTACTCCTCTTTTTCTTATTAATTTCTTATGTAACTTATGTAACATGTCCTGAGGGATTATAAACAAATGAGCTTGCATGGATCAAGCTTTTATTACAATTAACTCTTCTGCTCACCAGTAAGATGTTCTTGTTTTGGCTTTGTCAATTACTTTATTTTTCCGTGGTTGTCACAACCTAAAGTTGTTTGACTTTCCAGAATGTATTAGGTCATAAGTTCTTGATTAAAATCAAGTTTCTAGCTCAAGTAGTTTGCAAATGCCAACAGGGTGCTGCAACATTTGTGCTTTATATGCAGCATTCCTCTTCTATAGGGTGGTCCAGATCTAATTATGCAACTTTTAATGCAATGCAGGAACACAATACAAGACAAAAGAATTGTTTGAAATATCTTGTAATAAATGAAAATGGACTTACATTGAATTAGTTTTCCATGTAATGTCCCACTTGTCCTCCATTCAGTTGGATACAGGCTCAGAGTAATAAACTTAATAAGTTATAGCATAATGAAAATTGCATAATTAGATCTGGACCACCCTGTACTTAACATGTAATAAGCTTCTGCAATTTGCTTCCTGCTTTCTGTCATCTTCTTCACAAACCCTGGTCAGTATTCTGAGTGTGTCGCAATACCAGTAGGTTTGTCAGTAATTGCATGATAATTGGACAGACCTTAGCATTTTGTAAATATAGATAAAATTTGGTATTATACAACATGTAATTACTTTGTGCATTTCATTCTCTCACCAGAACAATATCTGGTATCTCAGCTAGTATACTCGAGTATAGATCTTGAATTGGATTAAGTTGGCTTGAGAATACTGTGATATATTATATCATATTAAATGATATTATATCTGCCCATCCATTTATTAACCTGCCTAATTTAATGTGTGGTCACAAGGCACTGGCATTGTGTGGCACACTCTTGCACACAACCACACTCAATGTCCCTGTAGTGCCCATCATGATAACTTCCTGAAAATACAAAATTTTATAAATGTTGAATTTTTGAAACAGGTCCTGGAATAAACAATTTTTATATGTTTTAGTCTGTAACCAGGAATAGACAAATCAAAACACACCATCACGGGAAATTGTGTTGGTGCTTCAAATGATGTTACACATCACATTCTCCAAGGTGATTCTGGGAGATCACTGTGGCAACAGTCGATGCTCTACTATAAGCAATGTGGCATTGCTATAAGATGTTATCAAAATTAAAATTTGTATATATTGCATAATGTGAGAAATGAAGAGGAAAAAAATACAAATTAAAATCTAAAATCCTTTATTTCGTGTAAAATACTTATGCAAACCTTTTGGGAAGCAAAACAAAATTAAAGAAAAATTGCAAATTACAGCAGATTAATTATTCTGTTTTGTTATTATCAAAAATTTCCCTGTTTTCTGAATTGTGAGCCCATTGGAATGGGGTCTTGGAATGTAAGGGCTGTGGGGATTGCCCTTATCCTTTATAAAAAGAGGTTTCAAAGTTGATTGGCTATTTTTTGGATTTCTGTTCCAAAGACTTTTATAAATTTTTTTTAAGTTTTGATTCTTTGGTTTTTGGAACTTTGCTTTCATTTTTTCCACCTCATCTTTGGTTTTGGTAGCTTTTGGATTGCCTCTTAGAAGGCAACATTTGGTATTTGTCTTTTTTAATCCTTGTGAATAGACTTTATTATTTTTACAAGGAACTCAGAGTGTACTGGTCACAAAACTCCTTTCTGAGATTTATAGCCAGGGCTACATTGTGCTTTAGAAGCAAACCAATGTTTTGAGGCCATTATAGAGTTCACTGCCCATATTAATCAAACATCTCAGAATTACTCCTAGATGAGCAACTGAGAACTATTGTGAGAAAACTAAAAGACCAGGGGCCTCATGTACAATGCTGTGCATAGAATTCACACTAAAACATGGTGTACGGACAAAAACAGAAAAAGGGAAAGTGCATGGAACTTGGCATATGCATAGTTTTATTCATCTGGATTTTTTGTGCGTACGCCACACACGCATTCCCTTAATAAATCCCAATAAATGTGAAATTACTGCCTGTGCCCACACCTACAGACACACCCGAACTCCTCCCAGAATTTCACATATTTGAATATTCAAATCAATATAAATAGCCCCTTTCGTTCAGTGCTTTGTGAAAAGACAATGGCAAAGCATGTGGGAAAAACTTCAGTGAATGCAAAGTTGAGGTCCTGCTAAGTGAAGTGGAGGCAAAGAAAAACATACTATTTGGTGGACTAAGCAGTGGAACAAGCAATTAAAGGAAAATAATGGAGTGGCGCAGTGTTGCAGAGGCACTTAAAAGCTCAGGTTCAGAAAGTCACACAGTGGCCAAAATAAAAAAGAAATGGTCAGACATCAAAGTTGCTGTGAAAAGATGACTCGAAGCCCATTGTCTGAATGTCAACACCACTGGACTAGGTAGCGAAATTCTGGGGCTCACACCATGTGAGCAGCAAGTTGCTACAATAATTGGCGAGACGCTTACGAGGTCTGTCTATTAAATAACAAGACTGTGTTTCTATCTCTTAATCAAAGCAGTGAGAACTGATTATGAGCACTAGCCATGCAGGTTTAAATCTGTCCAAACCTGCACAACAAACGATAGCACTCTCTTCTGTTTAGTTGATTGTCAGTCACTGTTTAATGCAGTTGTGTTTATCCCTTGTGTGCCGAAATTATGCTAAGTTTAAAAGTTGAGTAACGTGTTCATTTGAAATTTTTAGTAAAATGGAACAAAACACCAACATAATCTTTTCAAATGCTTACTGATGCTTACGGGAAAGACTGCATGTCTCTTGCGTTTTTCCTAAATTGAAATCAGTGCTTAAAGGAGCACGTTTTGAGTCAATGGATGCAGTAAAGAAGAAAACGTCAGATGTCTTAAGAAAGCTGACAGGAACTGATCTTCTCCACGTCTTCGACCAATGGAGACCAAGACTGCATTTTTATATAATTACGAATGGGGAGTATATTGAAGAAGACAAGAATTAAAATTGTTATATAAATAAAAATGAGTTATTGTGTCAGTCTTGACTATTCTGACATCACCACGGGTGAAGGTGAGTTATTTTTTTCGCTTACCATTATCTATACTTGTATAAATAATTTGCATGTTTAATTAGACAAACATGTAGCCAGCAGAAGCAGCATTAATCAATGTTTATTCTTTTCCAGATAATACTACAAAAGCTGATCCCCATGCCTGGGACGTGACTCCAGGCGAGGATGATGGTGCTGCTGCTGTGCACATATCCCTGCCTAAGGAACCACTGGGTCACCATTTGGCTGTGTGCTGACAGATGCTGTTCTGGAATTACAAAATGCATTACTGGATACAGTAAGAAATGTAGCCAATGAACTATGGAATATAAAGGCAGTACTATATATTGACCAGAAATCAAATGAATGGCTTAAAAAGTAAATGCTGCCGCTGCTTGCCTGTGTTTACAGTCTGTTAATTACATTCAGTCGAAGTAGTAATGCTGTCCAGTTTGGCTAATCAGTTGGTAGGTCAAGGTCAGGTTCATCATATGGTATCACCTCATGTATGGGCAAGCCAGGATTGTGTGTCACATTATGTAGCACGCTACATGCTTGCACAATGCAACACACTTTCTGTGGACTATAGAGCAGCACTCCACCAGTCTTATCCAGGCAGGACCAACGGCCTTCAAGCTGCCCTATAGTACATTTACCACAGCCCAGGGCCAAGCGTGGAAATCATTATAATGTCGCTCTTGTTCAGTCATTGGGAGGGTGGGTGAGCAGAGTGAGAAGCCACGTCTTTATGGGGTACCTGCTGTCAGTTAAGTAATCATGTTATATTGGTACATCATATAGATAATTTCCAAAATTGACCAAAGGGTTTATATTAAATGTCTTATCTTACCAAGAAGCCAGCCATCACGCTGGAACACAACAGTGTTCTTTCTCAGGATGATTGAATCATAAGTTGAGCCAGGCCATCTCACGACAACATTAATGAGATGCATTTTCGCATCACAGATAATCTGCACATTAATAGAGTGGAAAGGCTTTCTATTTACATAAGCACATTCATTCTGTGATGGCACATTTATAGAAATGAGTGTGCAGTCAACCGCTCCAATTACATTTGGCAAAGTGGACATTGGTGCGAATTGCGCTTTAATGTCTGCCTGTTCAAGCACAGTGTACGGAAATGTTGTATATCTGAATGACAAGCAGATAATACCATCCCGTACAGCTGGCATGGCGTGACTCCCTGATGACTGAGAAACACTCGACTGGTCAGCCAGTTTGCTCTGAAAAACTCCTGTTTCAAAAACCCAAGAGTAGAACTTTCAAAGGAGCAGCTAGAGCACAATTCCTCAAAGTCTGCCTTTGTAAAGCTGGGGCTAGTTCAGCACGCAGCTCCAAGACAATAGTTCTTGGAAATCTAAATTGACTTAGAAGCCAGTCATCATCATGTGCCAGGAAATTGGTATGCTCTCTAAATACGCAGTGACATACGAGTCCCTGTCTTTCACCCCAAAACATGAGGCTGAGTCTCAGTACTTAAGTAAAACAGCTTGAAACAGGAACATTACAGTTATTTACTGTAGTGGGATGTACCACTTTTCTAAACACAGACACAGCAATCAGGCAAGGTCGTGGCCAGGTTAGTGACCAAGTAATACTGTTCCCTGCATTTATAATGTTCTTTGCATTACCCATCGACGACAGGCACTTATAGTGCGAAAATGGTCACCTTGGATTTGCTTTTTCTGTGAGCCGCTACAGCACTGAGAGCCTGTGGTTACCCCGGCAACTGATAGGGTGTCTTCCACAGACACAACGATCGCACTTCGAGAAGCTCTTCAGTGTGGAGGTCCAAAACAGTTTAGAAATCTTACAACGCGCTGTCTTCTGATTATTCCATTAGCGATGTCTTCTAACAATGCTAAAGCAGTCCTAATAGCTGGAATAGTTTGGCCATTCTTTGCACCATTATATTGTGTCACACACGTGCAATTGGGAGGCAGCTAAAGGGCTGAATAATAGTAACACCATGTCAGACCAGGGGCTGGCAAGCTGCACTGACTTTCTCTCTTAATCCTCCCATTCATGGGAAATCCCACTAGGTTTCAGTGCCTGTGATGATGTCACTTCCAGTCCCGATGACATCACTTCCTGTCCCAGCCTTTAAAGCCACCATATTCTCATCCTAAAATCAGTTCTGTTTTGAACTCAAACCAGTGAACATCTCAAACCAAATTACCCATTTGCAGCCAGGGCACAATATACATGTGGCTGCCCCAAACCTTTTTTGATGTCTTTTGACTGTTATTGTGACAATTGTTACAGATTGATTGCAATCAAGTGTCTTCAATTTATAAACAATAATGCAATCAATTTTGGTGTTTTTGATACAACCTGCATTATGGATTCAAATCTGAAAACAAAAGGGAAAGGACACAGAAAGAGTAGCACTGCTTTGATTACCACCAGTTTGCAAAACCAAACAGAAAAGTGCGTACGCAAGGTAAGGGGCTGCTGTGAAAATGTATGTGGCTTTAGGCCAAGCTTAGTTTTTATACAGTGAATGTGGAAACGGGTGTACACAACATTTTTAAATTATTAAATTATTTTCAAAGACAGGCAAGGTCAAAACCAGGAGAGGACAAGCTCCTAAATCTTAGAGAAGTTACACGTAGCTTCCTAAATTAGGGAAATTGCTAAACCACTTTTACACCAACTCAAATTTATCCTACTCTGAGATGTTTGATAAATGTGGGCATAAGCCTGATTTTGGGTTTTGTGGACCTAACAAAATCATAAATCATGATTTGGCTTTTGAAAGTCTGTCTTTAAAACTGCTTGCTTCAGACCAGCCGATATGATTCTGTTGTGCAGTGATGGACTGATGAAACCAGATACATACGGTTTAACTTGAAAGACAGAAAAGTTAAAATATGGAAGTATTTTTTTAAGACAGCAAAAACCTTCAATCTTAGGAATGGCGCTTCCAAACAACCAACTGTTTTTGACCCAGATGAAAGACTGATCGTTGCCAAGAGAATGGGGCAGGCAACTAACCTTGGTTAATTTTCTCCCAATATAAAATTAATCCAGTGGGTACTAGCTTAGGTGGCAGACAGAGTGGTATGTAATGAGCTACGTGTGTGGGATACCTGTGATCCTAAAGAGGACGGAGAAGGATAAAGAAGGAAGAAAGCTAAGTAATTTTACCCTTCTATTTGGATTTTAACATATTTATTGCATTAGGGACTTTAAACACCCTGGAGCAATGAGTTTGTTTGATGGCATTTTTACTGGATTATTTATTTATTGACTTTAAAACTGCACTGTTTGTACTATTTACATGTACTGTATATTCTCTGTGTTTTGAATACACTGATATTCTTTTGATCAGTAAGTCTTGTGCTTGTTTATTCCCTTACCCTGGTCCATCCTAGGTTGCAACTATCGATTACCCGGGTTTCAAAAGAAATGCTGCCAAATGCGAGCAACCAGGGCATCACGGTGACTTCTAGTCCTGGGGTACATCAGATTTGCTGATCTCATTTCCAAATAATACCAGTTTAAATGACTGAAAATCACTTGGCACATCATATTTAGTGATCATGTGCCAACTGTCCAACACAGCCATGCTCTCCTGTTTTACTGTGCACCAATAGTGTGCTGCCTGAAGAAGCCCATGTTGTATGAAGGGTTAATAGTTGAGGCAAGTTCACCCACAGTCTCTGTCCTTTTTTCTTTTTTCCATTCTGTTTTAATATGTAAAACAAGAGACATCAGAAAACCAAGCCTCACTTCTGTTTCCATCCATCCATCCATTTTCTAACCCGCTGAATCCGAATACAGGGTCACGGGGGTCTGCTGGAGCCAATCCCAGCCAACACAGGGCACAAGGCAGGAACCAATCCTGGGCAGGGTGCCAACCCACCGCAGGACACACACAAACACACCCACACACCAAGCACACAATAGGGCCAATTTAGAATCGCCAATCCACCTAACCTGCATGTCTTTGGATTGTGGGAGGAAACCGGAGCGCCCGGAGGAAACCCACGCAGACACGGGGAGAACATGCAAACTCCACGCAGGGAGGACCCGGGAAGCAAACCCGGGTCTCCTAACTGCGAGGCAGCAGCGCTACCACTGCGCCACCGTGCCGCCCTCACTTCTGTTTGCAAATTTCAAATTGCCCATGTTCCTTACTCCTCACCATGCCTTCTGTGCATTGTACTTCTGGATGAGCATTCATTGATTGTCAGCTCTCAGGCACACTCAACCCACCCTATGACTAAAGACAAAATCAAACCTACTTGATTTTTTTAGAGCAAGTTCCAGACTTGTATGTCTCAGTCCTTAGTCATACCACATTAGACGATCGGCTTCACGAGAGCACGCCATTGACTGCCTCTAACTCTTAAAGATTATGTAAGTGAAGGCTAACAACTGAAAATCACTGGAAAAGTCATCTAATGTGACACAGGCTTAAAAAACAACTTATATGTTTTATTATTGCTTACTTGAATGGATCTTTATCAGTACCAGTCAATACCTGCTAAGCCTTTTAGTTAATTTAGTGGGTTTATTATAGGCAATTTAATGATTTATAAAATGTAGAAGTGCATTACAAGTGAGTAAGATTTATTAAAAATAATAATACTGTCATTTTGATTATGGTCTACAGACTAATGGTATTTTAAAAATTAGTAAGGTTTATTAAGGCAATTTAACACATTTTATATGCTGGAGGAAGTATAAAAGCAAGGAAGCATTTGTTTATTATTCTTAGATTAAATGATATGTGTTGCCTGACATGCTATTCAAAATAATACAAAAATGAAAACCATTTATAAAAGGGCAATAATTCACACTTATGCATTTAATAACAGCATTTCAGAAATCTGTATACTGAAGCAATCAAAGCTCTCAAATCTGATGAACATGAACATTGTTATCTCTACAGACCCATTCACATGGCGCTGATAAGAACTGATAATGTTAATTTTATCATTCATGACAAACTGAAATAATTCTTCTTCCTAATGAAAGGTAAATTACACGTTTTCTAGAGAGTGAAAATTCTATGATCAGTAAAGACACGACTTCTGTTCTGCACATGAAAACACTATGATTCAAACATAAAGTCAGAGCTTGTTTCAAAGAAGCGGCACAACTTTTTTGAATAGTTACAAAAATATTTTTTGTCAGCTCTTTCTGTAGCTAGAATTAGACTTTTACAGCTAAGCAAAAGAGATATGAGCTATGTCAAATATGTGTGTGTGTGTGTGTGTGTGTGTGTGTGTGTATGTGTGCATAGGTCTGATCACAATCTGATATGTGGGTGGTCACCTACCAGGTAACACTGGATTGGTAAAAAAAAAAAAAAGTCAGTCAAAAACTGCTTTACGGATAAAGAGAAAATTGATGTTGATTCGCTGTTCCACTTTTTCACCTGACATTATCAACTCGTGTAGCGATTGTTGTGGAAATACTGACTGGGCCATTCACAGGATATAACTAGCCAGTCGATGGTTTGAGGGGGCGTGTAGGAGGGGATATAATTCTAGGATTCATGTCCAGCTGACCTCCAGACGGTTTTCCAGTTCACTTAATATATATATATATATATATATATATATATATATATATATATATATATATAAATACTAGCAAAATACCGCGCTTCGCAGCGGTGAAATACTGTCTGAATATTTTTATTAATAAAAAAGTAAACATTTTTAGACTGAACGGAAATATGTAAAAAATTAATTGTTAAGGATCTCTCTGTATACCACGTTGTCAGTTCGGCCCTAAGCTGTGTGCTGAGCTCACTCTTGAGCATGGAACATACAGTTGGCCATGTGAAAAGCAATCCCGCCTCAAATCAATGCCAACCTTTTGTAGTGTTTGTCCCTGAGACTTATTAATTGTCATTGCGAAGCAGAGCCTTACTGGAAATTGAACACGCTTTGAATTGAAATGGGAGATTAGATGGTATAACGGGGATGCGAGGAATAAAAACTGTGTCACCTGAGGCACTGCCAGTAAATATAGTTGCTTCAATTAGGTTGTTTTGTAGAGATGTGACCTGAAGTCTTGTGCCGTTACAATGTTTCGGTGGTTGTAAGTTTCTGCTTCCTTGGTGAAGGTCGTAAACGAAAGAAGACACCGCAGTGAACACAGAAGAGAACCCGTGGATTAAATAAAACCTACACAATAACTGTAACAATCGTAAAAAATGAACAATAAAATAGAAGAGAACCCGTGAATTAAAAAAAAAGGTTGCTTCGTTGGTGAAGCAAGGAAAAAGCACTTTCTTATATGTCGTTCGTTTTTAAAACAGTGCAGAAGCTCTGAGAAAGCTGCTTCCTTCGCAAAGTAAGTAAACGACTGAAGAGACGGCGGGGACGCGGTAAGTGTTCGGCAAGGCAGCTGAAGCGCTGCATTATGGGATCTGTAGTTTATTGTGTTACCAGTGCTTCATATCCCTGGGCCATTAATAACAATAATACAGTATATAAAATGATCTCGGGCGGATATAATTACACCGGGCCGGATGTGAAAAGATATATTTTTTGAAAAGATATATTTTTTCGTACATCCCGCGTGCTATTGTGGTTTTGCTTGCATGCCTCAATAAGTCATCCTCCCCTCGCTCTTACTTTTTTACCATTCATCTAATGAATACACTGAGTATGGCTTTACCAAAACAATCATTGATGGCGAATAAAGTATCCATTATTCGAGTATGTAGATCGGGGTATATATATACATAAATATATACCCGCGTATCAGCGGAGACGTAGTGTGTTAAAGAAGCTATGAAAAAGAAAAGGGAACATTTTAAAAATAACGTAACATGACTGTCAATATACAGTATTTGTTTTGTGAGTGTTACTGAGTGTTGCTGTCATCAAGGATTTGATTATCATTATTTCTTTCAATCAGGTTCGTATTTGTAGGATGTGTTGTGTTCAAGTTACATTCCGTGTTTGTCAATCGTTGTAAAGATGACAGGTTTCATTCATCGATTCGTTTCTTACTGCATCAATAAACAGCTCGTCTTCTTCTTTATCTGAGACCTGACACACTGCATGCACGGGTTTTTTTACACTGTCTTCCTTTAGCGGGACATTGACTTTTTCCACCATGTGCTTTGTTTCCACAGTAGCTGCATTTATGAATATGCTTGTATGTATCAGACGCTTCATATTTTTTTGCTGCCTTTTCAATTGTGTAATTCGTTTTTGTTCAGCTCTTTGGAACTGTTGCTTTTGTCTGTGCACTGCGCCAGTTCACGTGAGCGCTCGGTGTACATGCATCGAAGTTTCCCAGCTGTGCTGGTGCCATCTCGTGCTATGTCCATGGCTGTATCTAATGTTACACAAGTCCCGGCACTTAAAACTTTCTCTCGCAGTTTCGCTGAGTTTGTGCCAAACACCACCCTGACCATCTTATTTTCCTCTGCATAAGGACAGTCCTTCACCCGTGAATATTTACCCGTGGCAGTTTGCTATTGGATTGCCGCTGACAGACGGCCTTATATGGGTAGGCACTAAATTACAAACGCCAGCGACAGCCTGTCTATGAACTTAATTTAAAGTTTAGGTTTACATCGTGCTTTGTTTCCGAAGTAGCAGAACTCATGAATATGGTTGTATATGTCACTCGCTCGCTTCTTATTGTTTCGCTGCCTTCTCAATTATATAATGCATGTTTTCTTCAGCTCTTTTTGGGCCTCTTCCTGGTTTTCTACGTACTGCGTGATGATGTCACACGAAACTCAGCCCCCACGGGTTTCAAGCTCATCTCCATTACAGTAAATGGAGAAAAACAGCTTCCAGTTATGACCATTATGCGTAGAATTACGAAATGAAACCTGCCCAATTTTTGTAAGGAAGCTGTAAGGAATAACCCTACCAAATTTCAGCCTTCTATCTACACGGGAAGTTGGAGAATTAGTGATGAGTCAGTCAGTCAGTGAGTGAGTCAGTGAGGGCTTTGCCGTGTATTAGTATAGATATATACTTTGTGTGTATATATATATATATATATATATATAAGTCTGGTATATATAAGTCAATGGGCCTCAGTTATTGTGCCATTGGTTCGCTCTAAGATAAACGCTGTAATCCAGTGAGACAATGAAACTGTTATCCCAAAATGTTTGAGGGAAAAAAAAACGCTTTTATCAATGCTGGGCACTGCCGAAATAATCTGGAATAGCATAGTGACTGATGGGAATTGTAGTCCCCAGTTTGGGATTTGCATAAGCTTGGTGGGGGGTTGATATATATTAAATACCTTTTCTGTTTTACACCCTCCAATACCATAACCTTTCGTCTATAGTGGAGGACCAAAAGCTTTAAATTTGCATCTCCAGTTTTCAACGGATCTCAATGTTTTAGGGTCCCCTGATACCAAAAACATTGATATTTCAATGATGAATGAGTGTCTGTGTGTCACAGTTCTTGAGGATGGTCTAGAGCAGGGGTGGGGAAAGTCAGTCCTGGAGGGCCGCAGTGGCTGCAGGTTTCTGTTCCAACCCAGCTGCTTAATTAGAAGACAATCCTCACCAATATTTACATTCATGGCTCATCAGGGCTTTAACTCTGCCATTTCTCCTCATTCTTACATCCCATATTTTTTAATTTCTAAGGATATCATCCAAATGATTTGAAGTCTAATTCTCAGTCTTTCACATTTTTCTCTTCAGTTTCCTTACAAGTATTTAATTAAACCATCTGGCTTGCTAAACACATCTTTTTAGAGGTTTGCTGAACTTTCTCATTTCACTTCTCTCCTCTACACTACTCTTATTTACATAAACTGGCACGCCCCATTTCTCAATGCGACCATTCTCAATGCTGGGGCAAAACATGGATACAAGGTGATGTTAGACTTTCCCTTTCACCTGAGCATTATTAACAGCAAATGTCATAAAAAAAAAAAAGTGTTGGCTAATTTTCTTAATTCTACAATGTCACCAAATTTCGATTCCATCATGGAAGTTTGGAGATTTCAGGGTATTTCATTTATCTCTTGTAGCTGTTTATATACTAAATATTGTAGCAATCCGGGTAAATAAGAACAGGAGCACTCACAGCTGTCAGGGCCTCTTTGATTTTATTTTGTTGACTTGGTCCTATACAAAAATGGAGCACTCTCGTTGACTCCGCAATCCGGGAATCCTCTAACCCAGCACACCTCTGAAACACAACAAAAAAAAATCCCTGTGGTGTGCCCGCTCCTTAAAATTAGAAACCTCCCTTTCCAGTCCTCCCTTTCTCTCAGATAAGGTTAGAAAGCACTGCCTGAACGTTACAGTATTGATACATTAAAATGTCCTGTACTCACCTACTACAGTAGACACCTACTGCCCTGGATGTACCATCCTGCCAAATTTCAGCTTTATAGCTAAACAAGAAATAGTGATATATACTGTATAAACATAAATACACACACATACTGAGGATTCAGAAAGCATTCAGACCCCTTTCCTTTCTGTACAGAAACCTATAGGGATGAGGGATTTCAGTTTTCGATTTTTAATAAATTAGCAAACCTTTCCGAAAACATGTTTTCACTTTGCCATTATGGCTTATTTTGTGAAAATTAATGGGAAGAAATGGCATATGTATTCATTTAAAATTAATAGTACAACACAATAAAGTATTCAGAAAGTAAAATGGTCTAAATGTTGTCTGAATCCACTGTACTGCATATACTGTATGTATATACACTGATGAAAAAAGAAACATAACATTTTCTAAAGTGAGAAAACTCTCATTCTAGCTTGTGTACTTTCACAGTTGTCAATTTATTTTAGACCCTCTGACCAGCAATCCAGCTTGTGCAGTGAGGCATGGCTTCTTGCCACATATATGAAAACTCTTTAGGTGTACTTTTACCCAATGGGATTGTGGTGGAGCAATGCCTGATCAAGTCAAATTTAAGAAGGCTTTCATTCAAAGCTTAGGTCACAGCAAGACAAACGTTACACTTAAACAGTTTTCTATGCATTCCAGAATGCAATGAATGTCACCAGAAGGAAGAGGGAAGACATGCTGCACACAGGCATTTCATGTGCTATCATTGATATACACTATGGATTTAGCTGTTCCACCATGTCCCATCTGGAGGGAAGGATTCAGCAGACTGGCAAGACAGATGATAGTCCAAGATCTGGTTATATTTGAGGGTCCACACCAGAGCAGGACTGACATATTAGAGTGGTCCTGCTGCTGAAACTGCTGGCACAAACAATGCCCAAATCAATGAAAGGACAGTGAAGGACAGGCTCCATGCTGCTGGCCTCAGAGCAAGATGACCTGTCATTGTCATTTACTGCTGTTCAAGCCATTTATAAACAGTATAGTGTGCTGGCTGTTTTATGTTACTATTTAAAAATTCAATGGCTGTAACACGAAGACACATTCTTAGCTCCTTTATCAGGCAAGGGTTGCAAAGTCTCTGGGAATTCTAAAGCTAGCAAATCCTTCTACAGTGTACATAGCCGAGATATTAAGATAATAAAATGCTGCACTAAATAAATTCCATATATGTTTGCTATATTCAAATAGCTGAAGGGAACCAATAGAACCATATACAGTGGGATGCAAAAGTTTGGGCAACCTTGTTAATAGTCATTATTTTCCCGTATAAATCGTTGGTTGTTACGATGAAAAATGTCAGTTAAATATATCATATTAAAGGAGACACACACAGTGATACTTGAGAAGTGAAATGAAGTTTATTGGATTTACAGAAAGTGTGCAATAATTGTTCAAACAAAATCAGGCAGGTGCATAAATTTGGGCACCACAAAAAAGAAAAGAAATCAATATTTAGTAGATCCGCCTTTTGTAGACATTACAGCCTCTAAACGCTTCCTGTAGGTTCCAATGAGAGTCTGGATTGTGGTTGAAGGTACTTTGTACCATTCCTCTTTACAAAACATCTCTAGTTCATTCAGGTTTGATGGCTTCCGAGCATGGACAGCTCTCTTTAACTCACACCACAGATTGTCAATTATATTCAGGTCTGGGGACTGAGATGGCCATTCCAGAGCGTTGTACTTGTTCGTCTGCATGAATGCTTTAGTGGATTTTGAGCAGTGTTTCAGGTCGTTGTCTTGTTGAAAGATCCAGCCCCGGCGCAGCTTCAGCTTTGTCACTGATTCCTGGACATTGGTCTCCAGAATCTGCTGATACTGAGTGGAATCCATGCGTCCCTCAACTTTGACAAGATTCCCAGTCCCTGCACTGGCCACACAGCCCCACAGCATGATGGATCCACCAACATATTTTACTGTAGGTAGCAGGTGTTTTTCTTGGAATGCTGTGTTCTTTTTTCTCCATGCATAACACCCCTTGTTATGCCCAAATAACTCAATTTTAGTTTCATCAGTCCACAGCACCTTATTCCAAAATGAAGCTGGCTTGTCCAAATGTGCTTGAGCAGACCTCAAGCGGCTCTGTTTGTGCTGTGGGCGGAGAAAAGGCTTCCTCTGCATCACTCTCGCATACAGCATCTCCTTGTGTAAAGTGCTCCGAATGGTTGAACGATGCACAGTGACTCCATCTGCTGCAAGATGATGTTGTAGGTCTTTGGTGCTGGTCTGTGGGTTGACTCTGACTGTTCTCACCATTCGTCGCTTCTGTCTATCCGAAATCTTTCTTGGTCTGCCACTTCAAGCCTTAACTTGAACTGAGCCTGTGGTCTTCCATTTCCGCATTATGTTCCTAACTGTGGAAACAGACAGCTTCAATCTCTGGGACAGCTTTCTGTATCCTTCCCCTAAACCATGATGGTGAACAATCTTTGACTTCAGGTCATTTGAGAGTTGTTTTGTGACCCCCATGTTGCTACTCTTCAGAGAACAATAAAAGAGGAGGGAAACTTACAATTGACCCCCTTAAATACTCTTTCTCATTATAGGATTCACCTGTCTATGTAGGTCAAGGGTCACTGAGCTTACAAAGCCAATTTGAGTTCCAATAATTAGTTCTAAAAGTTTTGGAATCAATAAAATGACAAGGAAATTTATGCCCAAATTTATGCACCTGCCTGATTTTGTTTGAACAATTATTGCACACTTTCTGTAAATCCAATAAACTTCATTTCACTTCTCAAATATCACTGTGTGTGTCTCCTATATGATATACTAGCAAAATACCTGCGCTTCGCAGCGGAGAAGTAGTGTATTAAAGAAGTAATGAAAAAGAAAAGGAAACATTTTGAAAATAACGTAACATGATTGTCAATGTAATTGTTTTCTCACTGTTGTGAGTGATGAGTGTTGCTTTTATATATATATATATATATATATATATATATATATATATATATATATATATATATATATATATATATATATATACATATATATATATATATACACACACACATATAAACATATATATATACAGGTACATATCCATACATATTGTCAGGGATGCCAGGGGCTATGACCCGGCCGGGACGCCAGGAGGGACCGGAAGAGGGTCAGAGCCCGGCCTGGATCACGTGGGGTGCGCCTTCCGGGTTGTTTTGGGAGCCACGGGTCAAGGGCTTGGAAGCTCTTCCCTGTAGGGGCCCGTGGCCACCGCCAGGAGGCGCCCCAATGCCTTGGGATTTGTTTCCCCAGCACTCCTGCCACACCAGGAAGTGCTGGGGAAGACTTGAGGCGGTGCCGGGGAGCAGCCGGGAGGACAGCCGACACTTCCGCCACGCTGGGGCGTGGCCAGAAGATTGCCGGGAGCACCTGGGGCTCATCCGGGTCCTTCATAAAAGGGGGCCGTCTCCCGTCATTCAGGGCTGGAGTCGGGTGGAGGTAGGACGAAGCTGTGAAGAGTGGAGGCGGCCCGAAGAAAGGCATTGTGGCCAGGACATTGGGAGTTTGGGGTTTGTGCACGTGATTAGGTCTTTGTGACCAATGAACTGGGGTCTTGGTGACCAAATATTATTGTAAATAATTTGTAAATAAACGTGTGGTGGTGTCAAAACAACATGTCCGCCTGTCTGTGCCCGGGTATCGTTCACAATATATACATATACATCCTCATATATATACATATATATACATATCTACGTATTCACACATACACACACATATATACACACAAATACATATATATATATATACACACACACATATAAACATATATATACATATACATACATATCTACATATATACATATCCACACACATACATATATATATACACTCTTTGGGGTGCGAGCAACTGTTGCTGGGGGTGGCAGAATCCATCAAGGAAGAAAAATGAAAAACATTATTTGTACAAAATCTTAATTTATTTATCCATTCCTAAATAATTAAATGGCCAGGCTATTTTGTATCAGTGCAATACGCTGTTTGTTAAAACGGATGACTCCCGCTCTTACGTGCAAGTCTGCGTGGATATTATGAACTATCATATCTGTTCAAGTTCTATTTAAATTTTAAATAGAAGGAATTTTTATTTAGTCGACAGAAATATCTTTGGTAGGAATGGAAGTTAAATGTAGGCATCAGTGCATAAATTTTTCTTCACCATACAAATGTAAAGAGTAAATTCGCCTTACATTCCAACCAAAGATATTTGTGTCGACTAAATCAGGGGTGTCAAACTCAATTGCACAGGGGGCCAAAATCCAAAACACACTTTAGGTCGCGGGCCGAACAGGATAAACATTTATTGAACACGCTAAAACTAAACTTTTAAAACTTTACTTTTTTGAACATAAATATGAATAAAAACAGGCAGGAATATTATTCCGGAATAAATCAACTCAAACCTTAAATAACTTATAATATTTTGCTCTCCATAAAAATATATCCTGTCTAAATTATACAAGTTAGAAATAAAGTAAACGTTAAAAGAACAAACATTCAAATTTCTTTACTCTTATGTAATTTTATATAAAAAATAAATATGCCAAAAGATTTTGCTCTCCATAAAAATATATCCTGTCAAAATTATACAAATTCAAATATGAACATGCTGTATAACAAAACCTGGAAATATAAATAAAATGTGTTCTTTCCAGCAATAACAAATCAAATCATTCAGTTGTCTTTGCTCATATGTCATTTTATCAGAGCTGGACGCCTGGGATGAAGTTCGTTTCTGTTTGGTGTGAGGTTCTGTGTTGTGGAGATTCTCAGGATGGACTGCAGGTGCTCATCAGTGAGGCGACTCCTGTGTGCTGTTTTGTTAGTCTTCATCACTGAGAAGAGCTTCTCACACAGATATGTGCTACCAAACATGCACAAGGTTCGAGCCGCATGTAGATGGAGCTGGAGCATTTCTGCGGGAATGGAGTGAATAAACTGTGCGGGCCCTGCAGTATCGTACTTTGCCTTCAGTGTGCCATTACACTGCAGCTCAATCACCTCCATCTGAATGTGCGCAGTTTCCACATCGACGGCAAATGGGTTGCGAAACAACTCAAAATTCTTTTTTTGTTCTTCAAAGTCACCAAAGCGCCGTGCGAACTCAGTGCGCAGTGCGCTCAGTTTATCAGCAAAGTGCGTATTTGGGAACACCGTAGTGCGACTTGGTTCAACATTACTTGGCAACAGGGAAAGTGGGGCAAGTTGCACTGGTGCATTTGTGTCTCCCATAAAAGCAGCTTCACTTGAAATCACTTTGTGATTTTGCACGGGTAAAAACGTCTGCTGAAGTGTCAGATTCTTCTTTAACTCTTCTGCTTTCTGTATCTTCTGCATTGCATTCAGGTCTTTCAGGTTATCTTGATGTTTTGTCTCATAGTGCCGTCTTAGATTAAATTCTGTAATTACAGCCACATTAGCTCCACAAATGAGACACACGGGTTTACCGGCAATGTCAGTAAACATATACTCAGCCTCCCATCGGTTTTTAAAGGCTCTATTTTCAGAATCAACTTTTCTCTTTGGCATCGTGTGGGCTAGCTTCGCAATAACTTGCAGCATCATAAGCTAGACTTGATTAACGCGTAAGTGTTCAGCAAGGTAGCTGAAGCTGCATTATGGGATCTGTAGTTTATTGTGTTACCAGCGCTTCATATCCTCGGGCCATTAATAACAATAATACTGTATATAAAATGATCTCGCAGGCCGGATATAATTACACACCGGGCCGGATGTGGCCCGAGGGCCTTGAGTTTGACACATATGGACTAAATAGAACTTGAAAAGATATATTTTTTCAAATGTGATCGCGCAATTCAGATAGAGTTGACGCGCACTACATCAAGCCCGCGTGCTATTGTGGTTTTGCCTGCATGCCTCAATAAGTCACCCTCCCCTCGCTCTTACTTTTTTACCGTTCATCTAATGAATACACTGAGTATGGCTTTACCAAAACAATTATTGATGGCGAATCGATTATTCATAAAGCTTCAATTGGTGATCTGTTTTTCTGTGTTAACCTCATATTTTTTCATACTTCTTCTCAAACCAAGGGAGCGCGAGGGTAAAATTAATCGGGTAGCGCTGATCAATGTAATCGGTGTAGCAGGAAATCATGCATTGACAGAAGTTCCCCTTTGTTTGTAATGCAAAGTGTGATTAAATGCGTGACTTTTTAACGCGTTATGGAGCACATGCATCGAAGCTTCTCAGCTGTGCTTGTGCTTAGAAAAGGCAACATTTTAAAAATAACGTAACACAATTGTCAATGTAACCTTTTGTAAGTAGTGCCTGGAGGATTCAGTGAGCAGTATTAACTTGTGAATTTTTCTGTGAGTATTTGGTGGCAGCGTCACAAACTCGCTTTCGTATTACACTGCGTTAGCTGCAGAGCTCAGCTCAGAGCCAAATGAGATGAATGGGAGGGGAGATGATGACGTGACTCCCCCACCCGCCTTAACTGTCAATCCCCCACAAAAACAGTCTCTCGGAATTTGCATTAGCACAGCTCCTCACCTGCAATTTTAACTTAGTTACAAAGTGATCAAAACTCTCGTTTATATCCTGCATCCTCTCATTAAACTTGTATCCCGCATTACCCATGGGCATGACAAACGGCAGCGGCACCCTGTCTATGAACTTAATTTAAACTTTAGGTTTACACTGTGCTTTGTTTCCAAAGTAGCAGCACTCATGAATATCGTTGTATATGTCACTCACTCCCTTCTTATTGTTTCGCTGCCTTCTCAATTATATAATGCATGTTTTCTTCAGCGCTTTTTGGAGCTCTTCCTGGTTTTCTACGTACTGCGTTGACAGTCAGTTCAGAAGATTACGTAGGAGCCGTGATGATGTCACACGAAACTCCGCCCCCCACAGCTTTTGAGCTCAACTCCATTACAGTAAATGGAGAAAAATAGCTTCCAGTTATGACCATTACGCGTAGAATTTCGAGATGAAACATGCCCAAATTTTGTAAGGAAGCTGTAAGGAATGAGCCTGCCAAATTTCAGCCTTCTACCTACACGGGAAGTTGGAGAATTAGTGATGAGTCAGTCAGTGAGTCAGTGAGTGAGTGAGTGAGTCAGTCAGTCAGTGAGGGCTTTGCCTTTTATTAGTATAGATTTAACTGACATTTTTTTATCGTAACAACCAACGATTTATACAGGAAAATAATGACTATTAACAAGGTTGCCCAAACTTTTGCATTCCACTGTATCTTACATCTTACAATTTTTCACTGTGGTTTCTAATTGCTCATCGTCAGGCAGCTGTTATAGGCTCATCTCTGGGTGGAGCTTTCATCCATTGATGTACTTAAAGTTTGTAGATAAACTTAATGGAAGTCAAATTAAATGCAAAATTATTTGCTGTTGATCAGAAAAAATATTTCTTATTTGTTTATTCTTTTTTGGTACAATGGGATTGACTGAAGAGTATAAAATAACTGGCATTGCCCTGAAGAGACTGAAGCTCAAAAACAGAAGGTCTGATGCCATCTCAGTAGTGCCAGTACCTAGGAACACACTATCTACAAATGAAGAACAGAAAATCATCAAAGATCTCACTATGACTTTGTGCTGCTCCATGGCCTCTCAGCAGTTGTTTTACTGGGGATTGTAAGCAGATTTTAAAAAGTCGCTAAGAGTATCCTTTCTTTAGATTTGCATTGTTTCTTTATCTTAATTTTTCAATATTGTCACTTCTGAAGGAATACATCAGCATATGTAATTACTTCTATTCTTAAACTAATCTTTCACAGGGAGTGAGTACCCCTTCTGGAAGCAAAATGTCTGTATTGTCATATGACAATCAAATTTTAGTTGATTCTTAACTCTAATACTATGTTACTATTCAAATTACACCCTTATGGATTCATTGTTAATGTTCAGTATGATACGACTGAAAACAACACACTGATGAACAGTTCTTTAATCCAAAAATAACCTTTACATTCCAACAATATTGTCCAAAATTTGGAGTGGTTGAGTAGCATATTAATTTTTTGTGGTAGCTATTCATTATCATAGTCAGAAACACGTTTATATTTAAATGTTAACTTTTTTTCTTTTCTTTTAATAGGTTACAAAGAAGAGACCATTGTGAGAAACATAATGTAATGACACACCCATTTTATTCTTATATTTTCATTTATTTTATAGCTGTTTAACATACAGATTGAGTTTTTCATGTCTAACTTTCATTTTGGTTAGTTCTGGTATATTTTAGTTTGTTACCATTCAAATTTTAAATTTCTACATTTACATGAGGTACGGTGGGCACTTAATAACATTAACATAAGGAAACCTGAAGGTGTGTAAGGATATGTGCTCCAAGCCTGTACTGAGTATTTACATGCATATCCAACCTCTCTCCTAATGTATAGTCTCCATGTGCCTGAAATCCATGACCATCACACCTGTTCCAAAAAAACCTATGATAACCTGTCTTAACAACTACCAACCAGTCGCTCTCACCCCTTTCATCGCAAAGTGTTTTGAATGACCAGTAATCGCTGACATCAAAGCCTTTGTCCCAGCTGATCTAGACCAACACCAGTTTGCCTACGGGGCAAACAGAATGACTGAGGACACCATCTGTGCGGTTTTGCATGCTACCCACGTGCACCTGGAAAAGCCTAGCACCTACATTAGGATGCTCTTTGTTGACTACAGCTCGGCGTTTAACACCATCACATCTAGTCAGCTAATCAACAAACCCAATGCACTAAAACGTACTCCATCCATATGCAAATGGTTACTGGATTTTTTCACCAACCATTCCCAGTCTGTCAGGATAGACAAGAACACATCCTTCACCCTAACCCTAAGCACCAGCGTCCCACAGGGCTGTGTGCTAAGACCCATACTCTACTCACCTTTTACCCATGAATGTCATTCTGCCCATAAATCAAACTTTATTGTTAAATTTGCGGACGATACGACCATCATTGGATTCATATCAAACAACAGTAAAGCTTCATATAATGAGGAGGTTCAGAACCTGACAGTGGGGTGTGACACCAAAAAGAACAAAGAAATTATTTTGGACTATAGGACCATTAAAAAGACCACTTAAAGTCCAGTAACTATTAAAGGAGAGGCAGTGGAGAGGGTCTCCAGCTTCAAGTTTCTGGGAGTTACTATCACAGAGGACCTCTCCTGGGCTGGCAACAGCTCAATGGTAGCAGGCAAAGCACAATAACACCTTGACTTTCTGAGTGGGGTAGGGAGAGCTAACCACCGCCAGAAGCTGCTAGTCAACATTTACAGATGCAATACACAGAGCATCTTGACTAGCTGCATCACAGCCTGGTACAACAGCTGCACCAAAGCCACCAAAAGAGACCTGCGGAGGTTTGTAAAAAATAACACAACATAGTTGGCACACTGTACTACCATCTCTTGAACATCTATACAAGACTCGTTGTGTGAGAAGGGCTAAAAACATGATCAGGGTCATCACTCATCCTGGAAGTAACTTGTTTAAACTCCTCCCATCAGGCAGGTGCGTCAGATCAATTTGTACACACATACATAGACTAAAAAATAGCCTTTTCCTACCTGCCATAAACTTGTTGAACTCTGATATCTCCTCAGTCGGAGATACTTTGGGATTGTTACAAAAGTTATTTCTTTGGATTATACAATGACAATAAAATGTTTGATTGATTGCTTTTTTCTAGTTATGTGATGCCATTGTCTTGTGTGATGTGATGTTACATCCGCGATGTCATGATGGTTATGTGATTAATTTAAGCCAGTGTCAGTCTTAACAATCCCACAGCGGATAAGATGAAGCCTATTTTCCAAGTAAGCCTTAGCTGTAGATTTGCACTTTAATTCTTGGTTTTGCCCACAACTTCTGATTAACGTCTTGCCCTTTGATTTCTGGTTGCTTGGTTATTTATTGATCCCAGTTTTGACCCATTATTGTGTATGACTTTAATATCACCACCTTTTTTTTTTTTTTGTTCTCTAACAATAATCCTATGATACTTATGCTAACAATTTCTTAGGGAAATGAAATTTGGACTTTATTTCTGTGTTTGGTGTTTCACTTTGGTTTAACTCTATTAAATATATAAATGACTTCTTGTCTATCGACATCTGCTTTCATATTTGACTGTTTTGCTGTTCTGCTCTTAAAATCTCAACCACTCACAAATTAATACAATCTCTCTGTTTTTGAAACATCACCTTGCCCTACCAAGTTTTACAGTCACAGATCGCTGGGGTAACCAATTCTAAGATGAAAACTACTGATAACATCAACATCATGCAACTAATTAGACATAAGAAGAAGTAAGTATTAACATTAAAACATTTTAAAAAAAGAATTAAACATTAATAATTGTGATCACTCTTGCAAAACTCAAAAATGAGCAAATAGCCTCTTAATCTGAAAGAATATTCTTCTAGCCCGCTGTTCAGTTCAAGGGTGGTCAACACCTAAAAAAGACTCATCCTCGTAGCTCTGTATGTAGTGGAGTCCCACTGTAAACCGTGTCAACAATGAGAAGCAAAAACAAAATTTAGCCTTCCGACAGAATAAAAACAAATACCAAGCGTAATATGTCACAGTGAGAACTGTTTACTTTGAGCATTTTATATTGCTTTTCACAGACAATGCATCCTCTGAATTTCATATCTGTCCTGAAATAGCATTTTTGACACCAAAGTATTAGGTTTGGCCTGGCAAGCCACCTTCACTGTGGATCAAATACCTATAATGCCCTCCTTACCGTCCCTTAATATGTAGCGTACTGTATAGATAAATGGTCAAATATTTGATGTTCCATTTTTGTTGATTGTGATGCTGGTGACATCAGTGCACCTCACACCATAGCCTCATCCTATGATTTCAGTTTCATTATTCATGACATCGAACAAGACTCATAACCTCCTCACAGCACTTGACTTCTGGTTCACTTCCTATCCTGGACACCTTCTGTTTGGGTCTGGCATGTGTTCCCTATTCTGGTCTCCTTCTACAGGCCAAACATAACTCATTAAGTTTATTAAGGGCTCTGAAATGGTTCTGTACTGAGCCCCTTCCAAGGCTCGTTCCTTCCTGCTAGGAGAGGCTCCGGTTTACCAAGACCCTTTCCATAAAGGCAGAGATAGATAATGAATGGATGTTTCATCGTTTATATTTTATTCCAGCAAAAGTGGCACTGTAGGTGTTCATGCCTTAAAAATCAGTGGGGAGGAAAATAAATCTGATATATTCTTTTTCCTTTCCCCAAAGGATGTTGGGTCATACAACATGGTGCTATTTCATTAATTATTCACAGCTTTTCATATATGTTGTGCATGAATGCTTTAAAAAAATGATAAAGGGATGAATGAAGCTGTTCGTTAACTGGCTCCCTGAAGAATTTATAACATTTTATAATTGCGTTTTATATTTCTAACAGACGTGTCTTGAAAGAGTGGGGGCAGGGGGCAGGGGGTGATCCAAAGTTCTCACCGGATTTCTAAGAGCCAAGAGTATGATTCTGTGGCCCACTGGGGATGGAATCATGGACACCCTATGAATTTCTGGGATCAATCACCTTCACCCCTTCAACCTTTACACGTTTTTCAGAATACCATAACAGATCCAATCCTTGCCATCAAGTTTTCTGAGAAAAGTAAAGTAAGATTCCATATGTGGCATGGAAATGTCTTCTGTAAGGTGGGCTAGAGAATTTGCTTGGGTTAGTGTTCAGTGGGGCTACCACCTCTTTCACTGTTCATCTTTTTATCTGTTTATCTACTTGGGGCTTTTAATTTTCCTCTAAGGAATAAAACATTTTGCATTGGCTTAATAACACTGAATTTTACTATGTGCCATTTACCATTTTTCTATAAGGAAGGGTTGGCTGTATTTCTATTGTTATTCTTTCTATTGTATTCTTCATATCATGCACAAAGCTGTATGAAGTGAAGAAAATGAGTCATATTTTAAGAAAGTAATTAATCACAGTGCTCAGGAAAGCCAAAGTGACATGCATGAAAGAGCACTGCCCAGTGGCAAACACCTCTGTGACTATAAAATACAACTCACATAGATGTTATAATTCTGAGCCCCCTGCACTCCCTCCACTATATATATCAAAGTAACATAAGAATGACGCAATGTCTCTGGTTCAATACTTTCTCTTTGAGCCCTGTGACAAGTGAGATACTGGATTAAGGGTGGTATTTTTGACTGAAGCTTTCCCTTCAATACATGCTTTTTTCTAAGCTAGTCTTGATATTTTAAGATTTTCATCCATCCATCTTCAAAATGATTTAATCCAGTTAAACTTCACAGGGACCAAAGCAATTCTTAGGAGTATCAGTCATGAGGAAGACTAGGTCCAAGCCAGTTTGAAGTCACCATTTTATGTAGTCCCGAATGGGGTACATTACCTACATTGTGAGGGAGTGTCAGTTACGGCCATGTGGCGCGATTCCCAGAGGGTGATCCACCTCGCAGGATCCTCATTGCTGCAGACCCAAGTGGCTGGACCAGGCCAAGGGGACGCCCACGTAACACCTGGCTGTGGCAGATAGATGGTCATTTCCGGAGGATAGCCTGACTTGGGAATTACACACCGGGATCCTGAGATGTTAAGTTATGTGGTGAGTGTGGCAATGTGCCATACTAGTGCCTACTCCCCAACCTGACCTGACCTGAAATTTGAGATATGGTTGGAAAGGTGGAGTATCCAGAGGAAAAACAAGTTAAAACTAAGGAGAGTGTGCAAACTTTACTCAGAAAACAATCAGATACAAATTCAAAATGGAGCTAAGTGCTAATAACAGTAAACACTACATAATGATCAGTTAAAGATCTCTGTCTATTGTGACCGTGGGGGATAATTCAAGGCATAGAGACAACACCTCTGTAGTATAGTTATCCATCCCTGCTTATAGTATTTCTTCAATATGTTGTAATGCAGACAAGTAGGGTTTTCAGTCCAGTTATAGAAGTAGGACTCCTTGAATTGCTATAGTCCACCTAGTCTCTGTAATGAAACAAATATCTCTAGTCTTGTAACTTCTGCTCTAATAATTTATGTCACACCTGTCCCAAGCCAAGGTGGAGTTTAATCATATTGACTGTGAGGAAGTGAACCGTCATCTTTAGATAACATTTATCTGTCATGTCCAAGATGACCGAAAATTGCTACATTCTTCATAGAAATCTTATGGGTTGGAGTTTCCTCTGCCCTACTCCTGAAGACCTTCATGGTTTGAACTTTAATTGGGCTTCCACTACCCTTACGAAATAAAGGAGAACATGATTTGAAGCACTCTGGTTTCATCATTGTAGACACTGTGAGCTGGTGGATCAAACTATGACACTGTATAAATCCATCTGCTATTAGATACGGGATTTCTTGATCAGGAACACACCTTTGCACACTTACACCCTAACAATTTAGAGCTAACAATCTACTTAAACCTCATGTCTTTGATGAGTTGGAGGGGCCAGGGTACTAGAAGAAAACCAACAGCAAACTGGGCCCTTTCATTTTACATTCCTGTTCAGTGGAGACATCAGATAGAAGTGCTAACCAATTTGTCACTAAATTGACATGCTCCAGACTGTACTCTTCTTTCCCAGTATGGTTGTCCAGTCAAAAACAGCAAAAGTCACATGTCAGGATACAATTTGGGCTTTAACCCTCTTTTCTGTTCTCCCACAGACCAGAGGCTGGTGCTGCCATAATGACACTTCTAGGTTTTGCCAGAAGCTCTAGCCTCTTCCACCCCAGGGGGTATTTAAAAACAATCACCCCGGAAGTCTGCATTCGCTCGATGAAGAGACTTACTGACTGATGACACCTGAGAGCAAATTAACATTTCAAGCCTAGGTTGCCCTGGATGTGGGATGTTCATGACATTTTTGTTGAACCTTTTTTCTTATGTTTTTGGCTTCATTAAATAGGGTCCCTAGTTGGTCCCCAACCCTTTATGTTTTCATTTAATTCTTCTCTTTGCTATATATACATTATATATATTTATGTATACAAATATTGCCTAAGATATCTCAGTACTATTGCTAAGGCATTAGCTGTTGCTTGTGTTGTTCAGCTCACATCCTTGGATTCCTTTCATGTTCATCATCTGTATTGATTTTCTTGTTTTGAATTCTCTGCTCTCATTAAAGGATTTTGCTCTTGAATCACTAATTTGGATTTTTGTTCTTTTTTTGACTTAATTCTTTTCAGGAAATTTCTGTATTTGTTTTTTTTTTTGTTCTATGTTAATTTATTTTATCTTTATTTTTAAGAAATTGGTTTTGTGCTTTGGGCCAGCTGACCAGTGATAATATTTTAATAAGGGAGCACCAGAAGATAGACAAAGGGCAAAATTTTTGCCAAGATCAATAATGGAAGGTCAAACCAATCTCTCTCTGAAATCCTGTCAGAATAAACTAATTTAGAAATGAATTTTGTCTCCTTAAACTTGGAGAAAAATTGGAAGTGCATGGCATGTCCTTTATACTGTTGCTAATGATGATGTCAAAATTCTGGGAAATCACCAAGAAAACAGCTGATACAAAACCCTAAAATGGCAGTGCCCAAGGAGAAAAACAAAATGGTGGTGCAGGGGACATAAATAAATATACAAGTTATTATATACACATTAAATTGCAATTTTGATGTCAAAAAGACACATAGATCATCCAAATCCATGCAGGAACTACCAAAATATATTTTTTAAATCACTAATCGTGATGCTAGGGTTTCCATACCTTCTCTTAACTCATTATGGGATTTAATTGGCTTTGGCCAGGACACAAGCTGACCTTTTAAGTATGAGTGCCACGCTTCCCTTTTGTTTGTGAGTCTTACTTGTGCTTCACAGACTTGTGCTTGAGTTTTGTGGTTCCTGGCATCACAACAATGGCTACTGTAATAATGACAATGACAGTGATAATAATAAACTGCTCAAAAATCAGATTTCAATGGGAAAAAAATCTTGCTAGATATTTCTACTGATATGGACTGGGTAATGTGTTAGGAACGAAAGGATGCCACAACGTTTGATGGAAATGAAAATTATCAACGTATAGAGGGCTGAATTCAAAGACACCCCAAAAATCAAAGTGAAAAAATGATGTGGCAGACTAGTCTATTTTGCTGAAATTTCATTGCTGCAATTTAAATTGTACTCAGTAGTTTGCATGGCCTCCACATGCTTGTATGCGTGCCTGACAACATTTAGGGGTTGGGGCATGCTCCTAATGAGACAACAGATAGTGTCCTAGGGGATCTCCTCCCAGATCTGGACCAGGGCATCACTGAGCTTCTGGACAGTCTGAGGTGCAAACTGGTGGCGTTGGATGGACTGAAACATAATGTCTCACCCAGAGGTGTTCTATTGGATTTAGGTCAGACGAGCGTGGGGGCCAGTCAATGGTATCAATTCCTTCATTCTCCAGGAACTGCCTGCATACTCTCGTCACATTAGGCCGGGCATTGTTGTGCACCAGCAGGAACCCAGGACCCACTCCACCAGCATAGGGTCTGACAATGGGTCCAAGGATTTCATCCCAATACCTAATGGCAGTCAAGGTGCTGTTGTCTAGCCTGTAGAGGTCTGTGCATTCCTCCATGGATATGTCTCCTCAGGCCATCACTGACCCACCACCAAACTGGTCATGCTGAACGATGTTACAGGCAGCATAACGTTCTCCACGGCTTCTCCAGACCCTTTCATGTCTGTCACATATGCTCAGGGTGAACCTGTTCTCATCTGTGAAAAGCACAGGCCATCAGTGGTGGACCTGCCAATTCTGGTATTCTATGGCAAATGCCAATCGAGTTCCACGGTGCCTGACAGTGAGCGCAGGGCCCTGTAGATTGCAAACCTTCTGGCAATGACACATATTGATGTGCCATCGTAGAGAAGTTGGAATACCTGCGCCAGCTCTGTAGGGTCCAGGTATCGCCTCATGCTACCAGTAGTGACACTGACCGTAGTCAAATGCAAAACTAGTGAAGAAACAGATGAGGAGGGAAAAATGTCAATGGCTTCCACCTGTTAAACCATTCATTCCTGTTTTGGGGGTCATTTCATTGTTGCCCCGCTAGTGCCCCTGTTGTTAATTTCATTGACACCAAAGCAGCTGAAACTGATTAACAACCCCCTCTGCTACTTCACTGACCAGATCAATAGCCCAGAAGTTTTATTGACTTGATGCTTTACTCTGAATAAAAATTGTTCCTTTAATTTTTGTGTGCAGTTTACGATGAAGTAGTAAGTTTAATTTAATCTATATACACTGTCCAACTATTGTTTCAACTACTGTTAAGAAAATTATTGTCCCATTGCACCCCAATTTAAACTAATGAGGTACAGTAGCTCTAATCTATTTTGTGTTCTTTTCTTGCTGGAGGACTTAGGCAGCAGACCTGCAATTTATTTACTTGAAAGGCTATCACGTGGATCACTGTAGATTTTCAGGATATGTGAAGATGCCACATTTGCCAGTTCTTTCTTGTTTACATGAGACTCAGAGACTTCCAGTTATTTTCTTTTATCTTTCACTGGTTGCCTTCAGTTAACAATTTCAGTACATCAATGAAGTTATTACGTTTCTGATTTGTGATGAGTTTTTTGTAAATGTCAAAGAAATTCCAAAAGCACAAAATAGATTCCTAGTATTGTGACCTTAGCGCAGTAGGGAGTCATATCTGCTTCAATGATCCTTACAGCTGCTCTGTCGCTGATAGGGTTACCTATGGCAAACTCTCATGGTAGTTATAAATAAATCTAACTAAACCTCTTCCAGAATGGGCATACTAGGATCCACTCCTGTGGCTAAGCCTTTAGGTAGTGTTCACCTGCAAACACCACACATCTATCAGCTTTCACCCTCAAACATGGCAAGGGATGAAGGTTGGGTGTAATCAGGGCCGTCTTAACACGTTGAGCACGCTGCGCCGTTGCCCGTCGGCCCCATACTAATCTATGTATATTGTGACTTGCTGAGTGTCTGTGTAGGTAGGGGCACCAGTGCACTCCTTTGCCAGAGGGCCTGTAATGCTGTTAAAATGGACCTGCAATGCCAGTCAGGTAGAACAGATTTAAGCATAATAAACTCGGGTAATGTAAGACCGATTTTGGACTGTGGGATGTAAATTCTTTGTTGAGGAAAGAAATTGTATTGGAGGTTGAAAAACATTGGCTAAAGTAGCACTCATCTCCATGCAAACTACTGCAAACAAAAATCATCACCCAGGTGAGTGTGGGAATACTTTTAAGTTACTGGCTCGATGTTGTAAAACTGGATTTTGTTCTAGTTGATGACAGGACTTCCTCAGTTCTACTTCGAGTTACAACGTGGAAAATTTTGATTGTTTTTTGCATGTTTACGCCTAATAACTATTAAGAGCATTTGGCTTTTTTAGAGAAGAGTGGGTTGTGTCTTTGAAAGATTAATGCCCACTGATTCTGCAGTTCTACTGGGAGAGTTCAGATTCGGCCAAGGAATTATTGAGATAACTAGAGAAGCTTAATTAGAACGGGCAACCTGGTTAATCAAAATCTGAGTGGTCAGTTGTTATCAGATTGGTTGTCCATTATTTTCAACAAGGGTAGGGAAACTTTGACCTCAGACAAGGATATTACTTGGAGGTATTTTGGTTAGGATTGGGTCTGTTTAAATGGGTGAGGTAGTTGCACTGTTTAGTAACTTCATAGTGGCAAAAACAAAATAGTGTGTGAGATCCAGCCTAAAATGTTAAAATCACTGATATTGGGGGGATGTTTTGGGGACAGTGCCTCAAGACTATAGTTACTAGGATTGGCTTGATTACCTTTTGATCTACTGGGACAATATTTGCTATCTTTAAATATGTAGGAAATTCTAACATGAGAAGTCATTTTTGAAAGACACACATCAGGCATTTAAATATACACTCACTAATCTCCATATGTACTCTAGGATAAATGTTACCTAGCCTTGGTGATTTGTTTTATTTTAGCCTTTTTAATCCAATCAACACTTCTCTCTTCCCCAAATCCCTCTAGCAGTCTCTGTAACTGCTGGGAAGTGATTGACTTCTTCACATGTGAACAGTTACAAAAATGGGAAATGAGAACTTATAGCATTTTCAGTTTCATAATCTTTACATTTTAGTTTGCCCTGTCAGCCTCTAATGCATGTCACCTCCTCAACTGTTTTTTGTTTCACAACTAAACTTCCGAAAGAACCTCTTTGGGTCATCTTTTTGCAGTTTTTCTCTCTAACTGCCTTTTAGCTTCCCTAATGTCCCTTTTAACCATTGCTCTGACAAACCCTGTGGTCTTCGTTGCAGTTAGTTGTCTTGTACACTTTGCATAGTTGTTTTTTTGTTTGCAATTTCTGTATTAAATTACTTTGTTAAATGGTGCGACTCAAACCACTTACACCTTAACACCAGCAAGACCAAGGAGCTGGTGGTGGATTTTAGGAGGCCCAGGCCCCTCATGGACCCTGTGATCATCAGAGGTGACTGTGTGCAGAGGGTGCAGACTTTTAAATATCTGGGAGTGCAGCTGGATGACAAATTGGACTGGACTGCCAATACTGATGCTCTATGTAAGAAAGCTCAGAGCAGAATATACTTTCTGAGAAGGTTGGCATCCTTCAACATCTGCAGTAAGATGCTGCAGATGTTCTACCAGGTTTTGGCGAGTGCCCTCTTCTACGCGGTGGTGTGCTGGGGTGGCAGCCTAAAGATCAAAGACGCCTCACGCCTGGACAAACTTGTTAAGAAGGCAGGCTCCATTGTAGGATTAAAGTTGGACAGTTTAACATCTGCGGCAGAGCGACGGGCATTAAGCAAACTCCTGTCAATCATGAATAATCCACTGCATCCACTTAATAGTGTCATCTCCAGACAGAGGAGTAGCTTCAGTGACAGACTTTTGTCACTGTCCTGTTCCACTGACAGACTGAGGAGATCGTTCCTCCCCCACACTATGCGACTCTTCAATTCCACCCGGGGGAGTAAATGCGAACATTAATTTTATTTTAATTCTTTTCATTTTTATTACTATTTAATTTAATATTGTTTCTTTGTATCAGTATACTGCTGCTGGATTATGTGAATTTCCCCTTGGGATTAATAAAGTATCTATCTATCTATCTATCTATCTATCTATCTATCTATCTATCTATCTATCTATCTATCTATCTATCTATCTATTAGCTCTTTTTTTGTCGGCTGTGAGGGTCTGTTTAATTTATTACTGTTTCTAAATGTTGCAATATACTTGTCCTACATTACATCTAAAATACTTTTAATACTTTTAAACCTGCTCTATTGCTATGCCCCCATCTCTAAACTTAAAAGTTTGCCCCAGTTTACCCTTTTTAGACTTTGCTGCATCTTTTCAAAATCTGCCCAACTAAAGTGCAACATAATAGGTTTAGCGTTTCAATATGTGCTTTGACAAAATTCTGTGAAATGTTTTATGGTCACTATATCCTAATATTTCGATCACATCAATCCCTTGAATCTAATCGTGTTTATTACAAAACACTAAATCTGGACAGGGCACCCCTCTTGTTGATATTTTAACATACTGTGTCACTGATTAATTCTGAAATCTTTTGCTCCATTATCTGTACAATCATTACAATTAATTTATTAATGAGGAAGACCCCATTACTATAATATCCCCCTGTAAATGTGCCTTTCAGTATTATTAATAAGATACATATTTTATTTTTTGAACACTTCATTATCCCTCATTCTTTCTAACTGAATAAAAATATCCTAAGATATTCCTCATCAACCATTTGAAGAAACACATTCAGTTTCTTCTTTGCATAAATAGCTATCCCTTTTTATTTGTAAAATATTCAAAACCAAAAAATCTGAATAAAACAGCATGATATGTTGAAGAGGTTATTTTTTAATATACAAACACGGATAATGAAATATTTGTCACATCAGTATATAATAAGTTGCACTAATAATGTGAAACATCGCATCAGACAAAAAAAAAACAGTCCTCCGGCAAGTGGGACTAGCGTCTTGATGATCAATTTACAAAACATAAAATAATGATGCAATAATTTTACTAATAGTGGCATTCACAACAGGTTTCTGTTATTGCTGTGTTACCATAATTATGCACCGTGACATATAACTCAAACCTATTTGTTTTATTCTTGATACTTTGATTATAATGGAAGGAAATGTTTTAACACATTACTTATTTTATTTTGGTTTATTGATTGTGGGATAGTAATGTCAAAATAACTTATATTTGTATTATTATTTTTGGTAATTTTTCTATGAATTTTATCACCTCAAGCAACAAATTCTCCAGAAGAATTCCACAATATTCCACATAAATTTGCCTCTGTAACCTACACAAAAATCTGAACCACACATTAAACCTTCTGATATCCTCACTCCTACCTAGACTGGCGTATGGCACCATAGAAGACCAACCTCTCAGTTCTGCTTCTTAGCTACGCCCCTTACTGTCTAAATGTAGATTATTAAATTAGCAGTGTGTCCTTACAAGTCAAGTCAAGTCAAGTTGGGGAGAATGCACTGGTACCGTTTGTTACCACGCCCACTACACAACGAAACAACTCAGGATTCCGGTTGGCAACCCCCCAGGAGACACGCGCCAGGTGTTACATGGGTGACCCCTTGGCCTGGTCCTGCCACTCGGGTCCCCAACAATGAGGATCCTACGAGTCAGATCACTACTCGGGGAAACGCGCCACATGGCCATAGTGCCGTAACTGACTTTCCTTCACAATTCAGGTAAAGTGCATCATTTGGGACTCGATGAGTAACTGCTCATTCGACAAGTCAAACCAACGGTACCCAAGGATTTTCCGGAGAGACACAGTACCAAAGGAGTCCAGTCTTCATCTCAGGTCACTGGATAGCGTCCATGTCTCAAAACCATATAGTATAACAGGAAGCACCAGGACTCTAAAGACTTGGATCTTCGTCCTTTTGCATAGATATCGGGAGCACCACACACCCCTTTCCAGCGACCTCATGACCCCCCACGCCCTTCCAACCCGTCTACTGACTTCATAGGAAGAGTCACCAGAGACATGAATGTCACTGCCAAGGTAAGTAATCCTCTCGACAAGGTCGACACTCTCTCCGCAAACAGACACACTGCTGATGGCCATGTCCAAGAGGTCATTAAAAGCCTGGATCTTGGTTTTTATCAGGACACTCGCAAGCCCAGACACTCAGACTCCTCACTCAGTCTCTCGAGCGCCCCGATCAGAGCCTCCATTGACTCCACAAAGATCACAGCATCGTCAGCAAAGTCAAGATCAGAGAATCTTTCTTCACCAACAGATGCCCACACACACTGGTCAATATGTAGGTCTAGTCACCTTTCCTGAAACCCACTCAGGTAACTCTGTCGTGAAATCTCTAGGCCCTTGCATTCTCTTGCATGGTTTCTCCCTTGCCAGTACATTACCTGTTTCTCTTCTTCCTCAGGCAAGCCTCAGAACAACACCACTCACAGATGTCTACAAGGCCCAAAACTCCTTTAATGCTCATACACCCGTCAATGACTTTCACACATGGCCCACCCCCTTGCAGCTGTCCAGCCACTCATGCTGTTACTCAATGCTGGAAAACCTTAACTACACCTTCCACTGAGGAAAGTACCTAAAAATATTCGTAAAAGAAGAGTAAAATACAATGCAAAGTCTCAATACTTTGCTTATGACACGGCCTACTACACAGTCCCATGCCCTTGGTCACCTTGAGTTATAAAATAAGTGAATGATTTAACAAGTAGGGGGTGCTGCAGCACCCCACTCCCAGACACAACCAAACTGACACAAGTCTCGGATTCAAATAAAAGAATTATTATAATAAAGTCATCTTTAAAAAGGCTTCTTTGTGATAATAACCACACCACAAGTGCAACTCTCTTCTTTCCTTTTCCTCCACTCCTCCCAGGCAAGCTTTGTCCTCTTTACCTGACTCCAGATGACATGACTAAAGTGTAGCAGCTTCTTTTATACCAGTGCAGTTGGTTCTGGCAGAACCTCCACGCAACAAGAGATCATTCAGCTGCTCTCCCTAGATGTACCTGAGGACCCCAACAGGACTGCCTACCAAAACTACATCTCTCACGTAGATCTGCATATGTCCCAGCTTTAAGCACGGCAGTGGGATGTTACCACAAAGGGTACAGAGGAAGCATATGGTCCTGAGAAGCAGTCTCTCCCTGCCCATCCATCATTCCAGCCTCCCGACCACAAAAGGTACCACTAACCAACCAGGTCAGGATACCCATCCACCCGCATCCTTCCATTAAAAAAGCCTCCCGGGCAGATAAGGAACCATCCATCCTGCCCGGGGTTCCAGCTAGTCCGTGTTGTCTGTTACAATGGACTTTTGAATTGATGGCTGATTGACTACAAGACACATTAAACCATTTTGTGGCAGTCTTGGACATTAGTGGCTGCCTTCCACCTCTTAATGTATCCCGGTCTGATTCTGTGTGGGTCTCTTTCTGAATTTTCATGTTTTATTTATTTAAAGCACACAACTCTCTAGTGAATTGACATTACAGTGCCAATTGTACACATTAGAGATGTCACTTATTACTGTCAGTAATTACTAAACAGTTTGACATACTTTCCACAGTGTTGGCTGACTATTGTAAAACAAACAGTAAAAAGAGTTGTCACATTGGTATAATTCCTGCTTCTCGCTATCTGTCTTTTAAGTTTTCATAGGGGAAGGTTTTCTTTGTTTTTTTTTTTCATTAAAGAGGTTGTAAAATTGATAGTCCATGTATTTTGCCCAGAAAGAAGTGAGTTCAGGAAAACAAAAGAGAAACCGGCACCAGTGTGAAAAACAGGAAGAACTTTTTTTCGAGAGCAAGCGATGCTGACGTCTGCTTGGTTTTTAAATAGCAGATTTTCAGCTATTGTTCACATTTAAGTGCATACTTGGCTCATAGTGCTGAAAAGCAAGCAAACAACTGTTGTCAAGAAAATCTGGCCCATACCTTTGTGTGAAGTCGATAGTTTTTTTTTTTTTCTTTATTTTAAAGAAATATATTATGAATGTCTCAAGAAGTGTAGTTTGTATTACTGAAAGGATGCACAATTATTCCATCAGGTGTAAAATTCTTGCTTAGTTAAAATCCTTTTAGGTAAACAATAGTAATAATAATAGTTAATTGATCAGTTTCTGAAGAAAAGAAAAATTGGGCACAAGGCACAACTAAACTCTGACTGGGGTGTCGGACCATTACTGGCCACATAATGACATGGGTGCCCACCCTCATTTGTAACAGGGCAGTTTAGCACTGCATATTAACCTGTCAAGTATGTCTCTTTAAAGTGGGAGAAAGGAGAAAAATTGGAAATGAAAAGTCCACACGGACTGTGACAAGCCTACATTTAAACATACTCTTTTGGAATCACTGTGTTATCCATTAATAATAATAATAATAATAATAAGGGAATGCCTACAGACAGACATTGAACAACTGTGTCAACCAGAAGCTGACGTGTGAATAGTTATAAGGCTCTGTGGTGAAGGGCCGGACAGAGAGTTTCCTTAAGACAACTCAGGGTCAGACACTTAACATGAGCTATCATCAGAAGAATATTCTCAAGATGGATGTTAAGAGCAAATACACGAAATGCCAGCAACAAGAAGAGAACATAAGTCATATTGTTACTGGATTCTCAATGCTAACACCTAAAGAACACACTTATCAACAATTTTTGCCTTGCGATATACTGGTGTCCTATCCAGTGTTTGTTTCTGCCTTGCACTCTTTGCTAGCTGGGATAGCCTCCAATCTCCCATGATGCCAGGATGGATTAAGTTGGCTAGAAAATTACATGACGTGGAAATTATATAGCTAACTGCCTTCACTGGTCAATGCTCCTTGACCGACATAGCCACTCCAAGTGAGGCATCTTGCTCAAAGAGGTAGAAAAACTTGAGAGATCTTGAGATTGAGATTTTGTACTTGTGGAACACAAAGGCTCATGTGATTCAAGTCATAGTTGGAACTGCTCAACCAATTTTCCAAAATATTTCAATGAACTGCCAGGTATTGATTTAGAAGATTGCCCACCTCTGAACTGCTAACATATTTTGTAAGGTCTTGATCATCAAACAATAAGACCAAAGGAATCCAATGGGTTTCCAGTAAAATGCAACTACTACAAATTGTGGGAAAAAAAGGAAAAACACTGATAACAATAATAAAAGATGCAGGGAACCAAGGTTAGAACTATGCCAGTGGTGGTTGGGGCTCAAGAAAGAATCTGCAGGAGCTACTGGGACACCACACAGCCCAAGAAGTGCTGAAGATCACACTGAAGGGTACTCCTCATATTCTTCACAGAATGCTGGCTTAAACCTTTAGTCCCTGGTTGGAGAACAGACACCACAACAGCCATCAGCAAATCGTTGTGATAAATTCTAATAATAATGAGGATAGTGATCTGCACTGCTGCCTCATACCGTCAGAGATATAGGTTTGTTATCCCAATGTGATTTTAAAAAAATGGTAGATCAATGAAGGGATTGATAGACAATGATAATAAAACAACCATTGACTGGACCCATTAATTACTAACTCCAGGGGTATATAACCTACCCAGTTAATTGCTTCTGCTAGGCCTGGAACAAACACTGTATTCAGTGCTAGTTTATCACTGGTCAAACATTATTATGATTATTTTTTATTATGGGTGACACACTAACTCAGTAGTTAGCACTGCTACCTCATTGATCCAGTATCATGGGTTCCAATACTGTGCCTAAGTGAAGTCTATATGTTCTCCAGGAGATTTTTCTCTAAATGCTCCAGTTTTTTTTCCAAACCCCAAAGATGTGCATGTTAAATTACTTGGCAGTTATAAATGCTTTCCAAGAGGGCGTGTGAGGGAGTGAACCATGCAATGGACTGCCACCTTGGCCAGAGTTCACTCCAGCTTACATCCAATGAGGCTAGGATAGGCATTGGCCCACCATGATTCTGAACTGGAATAAATGGGTTTGAGGGTATAATAATTATAATTTGCTGGCATTTAGGTACCTAAAGTTTAACTCAGCAATTCATGATTGGTTCCCATTAGTGGAATCATCTGCACTTCTTGGACTGTGGAATGTCCCAACAGCTCTAGCAGATTCTTGTTGAATCCTTTCTTGATGGTACCAAGAACTCTGAACACCTCAGGTGCAACTCTAGTCTTGGTGCCCCACATCCTGATGATCTCGATCTTCAGATCTTTATATTTGTTTTGCTCCTTTGAGCATGGCGTTGTTGTTATTTGGGACCACTGTATTCATCAGCTGGCATTGGTTCTCCTTCTTGCAATGGACCAACATATCAGAATGAGTCCATAAAATGATACAATTGATTAGCATTGCCATGGCCGACATAATGGTGGTGCCTCCAATGTGGATGACAGCCTCCAACATGTGCTGCTACTATTTCTCAGGAGTTTTGTCCACCAAGTGCACGCCACACATTAACCAGTGCAAATAGCTGGAAACTGGTTTATGTATTTGGTAGAAGCTTCCACTGTACCAGTGATGATATAGTGGATCATTTCCTCAGCCTTGCTACACATTCTGCACTTTCTGTCAACCTGCTACTTCCAGTTGTTCAGCTAGAGATATCTAGTGTTGAGTGCCTGGCCCTGAGCTGCCATGACTAGGCTTTCAGTCTCTTCTTCAAGCATTATTATTATTATTATTATTATTATTATTATTATTATTATTATTATTATTATTATTATTATTATTACCAATGTTCTGAATCCACAGTCTGCATAAAAGCCTAATTCACTGGCAGCAAGCACACTTCTAATAAGAAAGAAAGAAAGAAAGAAAGAAAGAAAGAAAGAAATGTTGATTATCCTGTCTTCACTTTTTGCCCTTCAACGTGATTTACATTTTGTTGCAGCTAATTTGTAAGTCATTCTGTGGGTGACTGGTACCTATCACCATTTAAATGCTGTTACTCCTGACCCGGTGCCAAACCCATTTTTCAGATTTATAATTTAGGGTTCTATTTGTAGCTTCTTTTTACAGCGTTTAGAAAATCCAATTGACCAAGTTAAATTGGAATGAAATAGTGACCAGTGGCCAAATGGGATTTGCAAACGCAGCGAGCTGCAAATGGCCTTATGGTTTAAATACTGAAACCAATTTGAGAAAGTAGTTTTCATTCAATATCAATTCAGACCTGTTCAGGGCAATAAAAACAACATTTGCTCATTTAAACCTACTGAAACAATAACACTTGGTGCCTGGTCTGTGACAAATAGGATTTCCACCAGGACGAGGTGTGAGGCAAGCCATCTCAATGATGTTCAGTGTTCACTTTAGAGCGATACTTCACTATGCTGGCCCTTGTGCTGTTTTTCACTTAGCTGAAACGAAATAGAAAGCAGTTTGGTGCCTTGTACCTGCTCCTAGATTAAATCTGAGAAAGGCCTTCATTGGAAAAACAACAAGAACCTGACAAAAGTAGTTTTGTGTTAAGTCATGCTGAAGATTGCTGCTTTAAATAACTCCATGGCAAGAGCCGATACTGTTTCTAATTTGAGATTTTATTGGTGTTAGACAATAGGCCATTAATTATAAGAAAAACAAATATAAAAAGTCTGCCCATTCATTAATTTAACGATTAGTTCACATATATTTCACACTTTACATTCATGTTGTAGTGTGATTTTATCTACAGTACACCAGAATTCTCTATGCTTTTAAAGTGGGTGGCACAGTGACATGATAATTAGCATTGCCACCTTTCCACACTTAAAGCTCAGGTTTGAATTCTTGCTAAGGTGCAAACTGTCCAGAGTTTATTCTTGTGGAATTTACTCCAGGAGATCAGATTGCCTCTGACAGTAAAAAGTCGTGCTAGGATTATTGGCCTGGTATGAGTGGGTGTGATGGGGAAGGTTTAAGATGGACTGGCATCACATATAGAGTATGTTCCTGCCTTTAATCATTTGCTGATGCCATACCTTACAACCTTTGTGTAACACTTAGATCCTGTAATAGGAAAAGTAGGTTCAGGCAATAAATGGATGGGTGGATGGATAGACAGATGTGATACATACGCTCACTGAGTACTATACTGATACTGGGTATAGCATCCTTTTGCTGTCAAAACAGCTTCAATTCTCCATGGCATGGATTCCAAAAGGTGTTGGAAACATTCCATTGAGATTCTGGTCCATGTTGACATGATTGAATGAAGCAATTTCTGCAGATTTGTCAGCCTCACATTCATGCATTCATTCTACCACATATCAAAGCTGTTGTATTGGATTCCGATTTAGTGACTGGGAAGGTCACTGAAGAAAACTGAACTCATTGTCATGTTCTTGAAACCAGTTTGAGATAACTTTTTCTTTATGACATAGTGACTATCATGCTAGAAGAGGCCTTTAGAAGATGTGGAGACTGTCGCCATGAAGCGATGCATATGGTCTGAAAAAATACCCAAATAGGCTGTGGCATTCAAGCAATGATTGATTGATATTAAAAAGCCAAGAAGTGTGTTAATAAAATATGTCCCACACCATTTCACCAACACCACAAGCCTGAGCTGTTGGTATAAGGCAGGTTGGGTGCATGGATTCATGCTGTTGGTGCAAAATTCTGACCCTACCTTCTGTGTGCCTCAGCAGAAATCGAGATTCAGCAAATCAGGCGATGTTTTTCCTGTGTCCACTGTAGCCTCAGCTTTCTGTTCTTGGCTGACATAGTCTTCTGCTTATTGTATTCAATGAGTTGTGCTTTGTGAAATCCTTTCCTGATCACCACACTTGTACAGAGTGGTTAGCTTAGTTATTGTAGCCTTTCTGTTAGCTCAATCCAGTCTGGCCATTCTCCTCTGACCTCTCTCATCAACAAGGCATTTCCGTCCACAGAACTGCTGCTCACTGAATGTTTTTTCTTTAACACACCATCCATTCTGAGTAAATTTTAGAGACTGACTGAGTGAAAATCCCAGAAGATCAGAAATTGCAGAAATACTCAGATCAGCCATTCTGGCACTCAAAATCACTAAGATCACTTTTTTTAACCGTTCTGGTGTTTGATGTGAAAATTAAGTGAAGCTTCTGACCTGTCACTGCATGATTATAAGCATTGGGTCACTGACACGTGATTGGCTGATTAGAAAATTGCATGGATAAGCAGGTGTACAGGTGTTCCTATAAATGTGTTTTTGGGGGTGAGCAGATACAGAAGATTTAGGGTAGAGTGCTCTAGGATGTATGGTATGTTTTATTTGGGTGGCAGTAACATTTCTCTTTGCTACAGGATCTCATTTTGCTGATTTATTATGGAGTTTATTATGCACTGTATTAAACATTCAGACATTTTACAAAGAAAGCTGTATTGTAACATATCCTTAATACTAATGGATACGTTGTTGTCTGTTAGAAGGTGTGAACCTTTGAAATTACCTCACCAGCCAGTTCTTATACAATTGAACAGGTTTAGTCTTACTCTGTAATGGCTCCTCAAACAATATCCCTTAACCCAAAGACATGCATGTGGTACCAAGTGGATGAGTGTGAGTGTGTGCATGAGCGTGCAATATGACAGACTGGCATCTTGATTAGGGCCAGTTCCCACCCTATCCCTGTTTCCATTGGTGCAGGGTCAGGCCCTGTCAATCTTGGACTAAGTCAAGAGAGTTTGATAATGGATTTGTCCTGGAAGAAACTGACAGCTGATTTATTTACTAATCTAAACCGGGAGAAATGCGTAAAAGATGAAACCAAAGCAAATGAAAATAAAACCCTATAACTGATGTTATATATTATTTGAAATTGGAAAAAATCTAATTCTCACTTAGAGGATCTGTTCAGAACTTTTTTAAAGCCTGGCAGGATCTGATCAATAACATTTTAGAATAAGCATTTAAATTGAGGAAATGGATTATCTTCCCTTATTTATTTATTTATGTATGTATGTATGTATATGTTTATTTACTTATTTTGGAACTATTAAAGTTTTACTCTGCTGGTCTTTCTCTCTCTCTGTCTCATGGGTGGGGGTTGATTTGATTTGAATTTAGTTTTGTAAAGTTAGTTTTGACTTGCTTGTATGGAATGTTATTTGCTTTTAATAAATTCAATAAAAAGTTTAAATGAACAATAATAATAAAAAAAGCTGGTTCTGCAAAAATCATTTTTTGAGATCGTCTAATTTAATGATCACTGATCAAGTCATTTGGGATGAAGATCGGCTGATCATGATTAATATCTAATATCTCTAAATACAAGTGAAATCAAAGAACCAATTAGGTAAAAGGAACAGACGTACAGTGTTGTGAAAAACTATTTGCCCCCTTCCTGATTTCTTATTCTTTTGCATGTTTGTCACACAAAATGTTTCTGATCATCAAACACATTTAACCATTAGTCAAATATAACACAAGTAAACACAAAATGCAGTTTTTAAATGATAGTTTTTATTATTTAGGTAGAAAAAAAATCCAAACCTACATGGCCCTGTGTGAAAAAGTAATTGCCCCCTTGTTAAAAATCACCTAACTGTGGTGTATCACACCTGAGTTCAATTTCCGTAGCCACCCCCAGGCCTGATTACTGCCACACCTGTTTCAATCAAGAAATCACTTAAATAGGAGCTGCCTGACACAGAGAAGTAGACCAAAAGCACCTCAAAAGCTAGACATCATGCCAAGATCCAAAGAAATTCAGGAACAAATGAGAACAGAAGTCATTGAGATCTATCAGTCTGGTAAAGGATATAAAGCCATTTCTAAAGCTTTGGGACTCCAGTGAACCACAGTGAGAGCCATTATCCACAAATGGCAAAAACATGGAACAGTGGTGAACCTTTCCAGGAGTGGCCGGCCGACCAAAATTACTCCAAGAGCACAGAGACGACTCATCCGAGAGGTCACAAAAGACCCCAGGACAACGTCTAAAGAACTGCAGGCCTCACTTGCCTCAATTAAGGTCAGTGTTCACGACTCCACCATAAGAAAGAGACTGGGCAAAAACGGCCTGCATGGCAGATTTCCAAGACGCAAACCACTGTTACGCAAAAAGAACATTAGGGCTCGTCTCAATTTTGCTAAGAAACATCTCAATGATTGCCAAGACTTTTGGGAAAATATCTTGTGGACTGATGAGACAAAAGTTCAACTTTTTGGAAGGCAAATGTTCCGTTATATCTGGCGTAAAAGGAACACAGCATTTCAGAAAAAGAACATCATACCAACAGTAAAATATGGTGGTGGTAGTGTGATGGTCTGGGGTTGTTTTGCTGCTTCAGGACCTGGAAAGCTTGCTGTGATAGATGGAACCATGAATTCTACTGTCTACCAAAAAATCCTGAAGGAGAATGTCCGCCATCTGTTCATCAACTCAAGCTGAAGCGATCTTGGGTGCTGCAACAGGACAATGACCCAAAACACACCAGCAAATCCACCTCTGAATGGCTGAAGAAAAACAAAATGAAGACTTTGGAGTGGCCTAGTCAAAGTCCTGACCTGAATCCAATTGAGATGCTATGGCATGACCTTAAAAAGGTGGTTCATGCTAGAAAACCCTCAAATAAAGCTGAATTACAACAATTCTGCAAAGATGAGTGGGCCAAAATTCCTCCAGAGCGCTGTAAAAGACTCATTGCAAGTTATCGCAAACGCTTGATTGCAGTTATTGCTGCTAAAGGTGGCCCAACCAGTTATTAGGTTCAGGGGGCAATTACTTTTTCACACAGGGCCATGTAGGTTTGGATTTTTTTTTCTCCCTAAATAATAAAACCATCATTTAAAAACTGCATTTTGTGTTTACTTGTGTTATATTTGACTAATGGTTAAATGTGTTTGATGATCAGAAACATTTTGTGTGACAAATATGCAAAAGAATAAGAAATCAGGAAGGGGGCAAATAGTTTTTCACACCACTGTATATTTAGTCAGAATAAACAAATGGGCCAATCTCGATCACAGCATCTCACAATACAAGCAGAAGCATTGCACCGATTAGCCAACATGAACAGGCATAGATTTATTCAGAATAAACAAACACATGCACAAGGCAAAACCAAAAAAAAGCCAAAGGGTAAAAATGGAAAATTCAAGATAACAAAACCAAACGTGAGAAAAAATACGGGCTATGCAAAATGAAAAAGAAGATTTAAAAAAAATTATTTCAAACAAACTGTATAAGACAGAAACACACACTGGATAGAGGAAAGTTCAAAGTTTACAAGCCCGCCTAAAAGTACCAGTGAACGCCACCGACTTCATTTTCATGCAAGATGGTGCCCAGCCTCATTTCCACTTGGAGGTTACCTGAACGACATCATTCCAGGATGATGGATTGGAAGAGGTGGACCATAAAATCTTGCTTATCGTCTATGGCATCCTAGGACTCCAGACCTTACCTCCTGCGATTGGTATCGATGGGGGTGCATTAAAGAAAGAGTGTTTGTTCTACCTATGCCCGCTAATCTTTAAAATTTGCGACATCGAATTAAGGAAGCTGTGAATTCAGTAACTAGGGACCAGTTGACTCGTGTGTGGCAAGAAATGGTCTACCGTTTTGATGTTTGTCGTGCTACATTTGGTGCTCATGTTAAGTGCAAACAACCTCAAGGACCACAGGACCAAACGTTGAACTTTCCTCTATCCAGTGATGTGTGGAATGTGTTTCTGTCTTATCCAGTTTGTTTGAAATCTGCTTATTCATTTTGAATAGAACTGTATTCAAGTATAATGAACACTGGACGAAACGTAATGTGTTAGAAGGATTAAACAAGTCCAAAAAGCCTGGCCATTTTCAGAGTTGCTGGGATGCTGCAATAAGCTATTATTTGTTCCAAGAACAGATTAACTAATAAATGTTGAGAAGAGCACCCTCCCTTAGTTTTTTATATTGGGTTCGGGCATCTGGAGTGTCATCTAAAGTAATAGCTGCACTTGAGCTGACCCTGGATGGAGTGGGTCATCTGAAAGCACATCATTATTGGGAGCTATTTGGTTAAGATCTGAACTTTGAATCTGAAGTTACCAAATGATATTAGTGAACAGAAGTTGTCCCTGGGGACCCCTAAACATACCATGGTTATCCAGCCAAAATTCCAGAAGCAAAAACCATCCTGGATCTTCTAAATTAGATTACTGATTGTATTCGAACAAAAAGTCAATTGATAAGGTGGTAATCCATGTGTGCACTTTTGTCTAACTCTACATTAGTGCTTATATTAAAATTTATGTGCAAAAATAACTATATTGTGAGTCAGAGAAGTGTATAACTTAATGTAAGGCACCTTAGAAAATAAAGAATGATTGTGTGGGCTGATTGTGGCTGCAGAAAGATGTAAAACTAAAGTCCTGCGTGTCACCCAGAGAACATGCACATTTGCTGAGACACGGTATGTCTGTCACTTTATTAGACCGAGGGGATGTGCTTTTGTCAATCAGAGAGTAACAATGACTGTGACCTTTCCCTGACTGTATACATTGTAAGATATATATTTTTTGTAAATCTTTTCTGCCTTTGTAAAAGTAATATATTTGCCTGCGAGTAAGTTTTACTGCTGCTGCCTTTAAGCACTGAGATTCCTTACTCCCCCAAATCATCATTAGTAATAAAATGTTCTTAGAAGCCCCGCTGTTGCATTTGCTATTCTTTTTTTCATTACTTCACAACTGGTTCTTCAAAACATCCATTTTTTTAACTGTACACTTTCCAGATGTGGAAGAATGGTGGGGCACATAATGCTATTTAAAAGTCCTCAAATGGAATCAGCATCAGGGCACAGAAGCACGTGGCGCAGCAGACAATTTATTAGACAAAAGCGGGATTAAGGATAAGTGATTTGTCGATCTGGTGATTCTCAGCAGGCTATTAACCATCTGCGATTGAGCAGAGGAGGCGGCCGTCAGAGGAAGAAGAGTGCTGGATGTGCCAGCTTTGCTGAAACTGAAGAGACGGGGGCTGCACTGCTGGTGCACTAACGCTAGCGCCGGCTTTGTGCGAGGCTCAAGGATGTCGCTCAAGTGGATTTAGTAAACTTCTGGAAAGATTGTGTCCCTGGTGAAGAAGTCAACTGTCTGGTCACATTTCATCAATATTCAAGAGCTCTCTTTGAGTGGAATGAAAGTGAGAGACGCATTGTAACCCATTGTTTTCGGAGGTCATGTGGCTTGTGTGCGAACTGCTTGCCAGTTGCAACTTAGTTGGCTGAGCTGGCAGTAGCACTCTTCTGCTAGAGAGTAAATCACTCTGGGCATCACATCTCAGATACAGTGGATTCAGAAAGCATTCAGACCCCTTCACTTTCTGCACACTTTATGTTTTCAATTTTAAATGGATACATTTGCCATTTTTGCCGATTAATCTATGCTTAATAACCCATTACCTTTTTTCACCTCAACTCATGCATGACTATGGGTTTGCTTTTCCTCCTTCCTGCTCATCTCCTGATGTTTTCTCCTTGCGCTCAGCATAATCACATTTTTAGATAGGTTTGCAAATTTCTTAAAAATCAAAACTAAAATACTCATTCGTAAAAGTATTCTGACTCATAATTCAATACTTTGTAGAAGCCCTTCTGGCAGTAATTACAGCTTCTTGGCAAATCTCTACAAACTTTGCTCACCTGGATTTGGGCAGTTTGTCCCATTCTTCCTGGCAGATCCTATCATGCTGTGTTAGACTGGATGGGAAGTGTCTGTAAACTGCCATGTTAGTGTTCTGTGGAGTGTGGGCTTCTGGGAAATGGCGAATTTCGAACAAAAGCATGTGGGGTGTCATTTTAGACTATTTCAATATGATGTTAAATTAGAATTTAATCCTTTACTGTCAGAAGGGATAAAAATGACACATTTCTATTAAAATCAACATTATTTAGACATTAAACATTTTAAATTGAAGCACATATTTCATAAATTTGACTCAACTATTATATATTTCTACCTTACAAAGTAAATCATCCTGAATTAGGGCAGCTTACACTGATTCTAATTTTTCTTTTTGGTTGTAAAAAATTTTAATTTGGTGTTATTTCTACTTGTCCTAGAGTTGTGGAATATGCAGATTGCAAAATAAATCTTTATTTTGCAGTTTACAGCTATTTTAAATTAGTATCAGACAGTAACTAAAATCATGACAAAAATAATGCAAATCTGTATGGTATTAAAATAAAATCTGAAGCAGCCTGGCATTTTCCTTTTTATTTGGTTATTGTCAAAATACTGTATATGTCTCTGAATGTACTGCATTTTCTGTGTAGAGCATTTAGGAAGCTTTCCTTACCATCAAACTAAGCTTAAGATAGATAGATAGATAGATAGATAGATAGATAGATAGATAGATAGATAGATAGATAGATAGATAGATAGATAGATAGATAGATAGATAGATAGATAGATAGATACTTTATTAATCCTCAAGGGGAAATTCACATACTCCAGCAGCATACTGAAAAAAACAATATTAATTAAAGAGTAATAAAAGCGCATTGCAAGTTAAAAAATGCAAGGTGGAGAGTGCGAGGCAGCTGTCTATAATCTTGTATAATATTAACGTTTACTCCCCCGGGTGGAATTGAAGAGTCGCATAGTGTGGAGGAGGAATGATCTCCTCAGTCTGTCAGTGGAGCAGGACAGTGACAGCAGTCTGTCACTGAAGCTGCTCCTCTGTCTGGTGATGATCCTGTTCAGTGGATGCAGTGGATTCTCCATGACTGACAGGAGCCTGTTCAGCGCCCATCGCTGTGCCACAGATGTCAAACTGTCCAGCTCCGTGTCTACAATAGAGCCTGCCTTCCTCACCAGTTTGTCCAGGCGTGAGGCGTCCTTCTTCTTTATACTGTCTCCCCAGCACACCACCGCATAGAATAGGGCGCTCACCACAACCGTCTGATAGAACATCTGCAGCATCTTATTGCAGATGTTGAAGGATGCCAGCCTTCTAAGGAAGTATAGTTGGCTCTGTCCTCTCTTGCACAGAGCATTAGTATTGGCAGTCCAGTCCAGTCCAGTTTATCATCCAGCTGCACTCCCAGGTATTTATAGGTCTGTACCCTCTGCACACAGTCACCTCTGATAATCACGGGGTCCAGGAGGGGCCTGGGTCTCCTAAAATCCACCACCAGCTCCTTGGTTTTGCTAGTGATCAGGTGTAAGTGGTTTCAATCGCACCATTTAACAAAGTCCTTGATTAGGTTCCTATACTTCTTGTCCTGCCCACTTAAGAGAAAGCTGTAGAAACATTTAACTTCTGAAGCATTGAACTTGACTGTGCGCTCAGTCATCTGATGCTACAGTAAATCACAGTTAATCCTAGATGAGTGCATGCCTCGTTTTTTTGTTTTTTGGGTAATAAACATAAAATCACCATATGCTAAAAGAAAGACAATTCCACTTTAAAATTATTCATTGTCTTTTCTAGCGGAGTGTCCTGGACCATGGCACACAGGTCAGCTACATTTTTTTTAACTTACACCCTCCAGATCCTCTCTAAAGAACCAGAAATTACAGCCTGACCTAGAAGATGAATATCCAGCAGTTTTATAAGAAAATGTAACAAAAATAGAATATTTGCATTTCTATTTTAAAATACATCAGACATGAATTCATTACAGAGAAGGCACACAAACTGTATCTTTAGCAACGATGCGTATTAAGAGGCACACATGAGCTCTCAAACTTAAGAAGGCAAGCATAGTTCATTTTAGTAATTACGAAAGTCTTTTTTAAGTTTTGTCAAGATTTTGATGAATCTCAAGAATTTCGACCTCCCTGACTGTCTCGTATACAACATATAGAGAAAATATTGGAATCCTCCAAAAATTCCATTTTGAGATTTTGATGAAACTTGAAGTTTTAAACCTTCCTAAGTCCAAAAATACAGTTTTTAGAATAATGTCTGCGTGTGTGTTTATGTGTATGTAAACACGATAACATAAGTACACTTTCACTCAGGTCAACCAAATTTTGCATTCAAGTGTTAGGTACAAAACGTACATTTCTATCAACTTTTGGGCTATTCCCGTTAACCGGAAGTGGTACTTTACCTTTTATTCATGCAGCTGCAGAGTTAGATTTATTCAACTTTACTTTTATAATAATCTATACTAATAAAAGGCAAAGCCCTCACTTACTCACTCACTCACTCACTCACTGACTCACTCACTCACTGACTCATCACTAATTCTCCAACTTCCCGTGTGGGTGGAAGGCTGAAATTTGGCAGGTTCATTCCTTACAGCTTCCTTACAAAAGTTGGGCAGGTTTTATATCGAAATTCTACGCGTAATGGTCATAACTGGAAGCAGTTTTTCTCCATTTACTGTAATGGAGATGAGCTTCAACGCCGTGGGGGCGGAGTTTCGTGTGACATCATCACGCCTCCCACGTAATCACGCAGTACATAGAAAACCAGGAAGACCTCAAAAAAGCGCTGAAGAAAACATGCATTATATAATTGAGAAGGCAGCGAAACAATAAGAAGCGAGCGAGTGACATATACAACCATATTCATGAGTTCTGCTACTTCGGAAACAAAGCACGATGTAAACCTACATTTTAAATTAAGTTCATAGACAGGCTGCGCTGGCGTTTGTAATTTAGTGCCTGCCCATATAAGGCCGTCCGTCAGCGGCAATCCAATAGCAAACTGCCACGGGTAAATATTCACGGGTGAAGGACTGTGCTTATGGAGAGGAGTTTTGAGATGGTCAGGGTGGTGTTTGACACAAACTCAGCGAAACTGCGAGAGAAAGTTTTAAGTGCCAGGACTAAGGTAACATTAAATACAGCCATGGACATAGCACGAGATGGCACCAGCACAGCTGGGAACCTTCGATGCATGTACACCGAGTGGCTCACGTGAACTGGCGCAGTGCACAGATAAAAGCAACAGTTCCAAAGAGCTGAACAAAACCGAATTACACAATTGAAAAGGCAGCAAAAATATGAAGCGTCTGATACATACAAGCATATTCATAAATCCAGCTACTGCGAAACAAAGCACACGTTGGAAAAAGTCAATGTCCCGCTAAAGGAAGACAGTGTAAAAAACCGTGCATGCAGTGTGTCAGGTCTCAGATAAAGAAGAAGACGAGCTGTTTATTGATGCAGTAAGAAACGAATCGATGAATGAAACCTGTCATCTTTACAGCGATTGACAAACACGGAATGTAACTTGAACACAACACATCCTACAAATACGAACCTGATTGAAAGAAATAATGATAATCAAATCCTTGATGACAGCAACACTCAGTAACACTCACAAAACAAATACTGTATATTGACAGTCATGTTACGTTATTTTTAAAATGTTCCCTTTTCTTTTCTAGCTTTTTAACACACTACTTCTCGCTGCGATACGCGGTATATATATATGTATATATATATATCCCGATCTACATACTCGAATAATGGATACTTTATTCGCCATCAATGATTGTTTTGGTAAAGCCATACTCAGTGTATTCATTAGATGAGCGGTAAAAAGTAAGAGCGAGGGAGGATGACTTATTGAGGCATGCAGGCTGTAGTGCGTCAACTCTATCTGAATTGCGATCACATTTGAAAAAATATATCTTTTCAAGTTCTATTTAGTCCATATGTGTCAAACTCAAGGGCAGGGCCACATCCGCCCGGCGTAATTATATCCGCCCGAGATCATTTTATATACTGTATTATTGTTATTAAAGCCCGGGTATATGAAGCGCTGGTAACACAATAAACTACAGATCCCATAATGCAGCGCTTCAGCTGCCTTGCCGAACACTTACCGCGTTAATCAAGTCTACCTTATGATGCTGCAAGTTATTGCTAGCTAGCTCACACGATGCTGAAGAGAAAAGTTGATTCTGAAAATAGTGCCTTTAAAACCGATGGGAGGCTGAGTATATGTTTACTGAACCCGTGTGTCTCATTTGTGGAGCTAATGTGGCTGTAATTACAGAATTTAATCTAAGACGGCACTATGAGACAAAACATCAGGGTAACCTGAATGCAATGCAGAAGATACAGAAAGCAGAATAATTAAATAAGAATCTGACACTTCAGCGGACGTTTTAACCGTGCACAATCACAAAGTGATTTCAAGTGAAGCTGCTTTTATGGGAGACACAAATGCACCAGTGCACCTTGCCCCACTTTCCCTGTTGCCAAGTAATGTTAAACCAAGTCGTCACTACGGTGTTCCCAAATCGCACTTTGCTGATAAACTGAGCGCACTGAGTTTGCACGGCGCTTTGGTGACTTTGAAGAACAAAAAGTCCGTCTACATGCGGCTCGAACCTTGTGCATGTTTGGTAGCACATATCTGTGTGAGAAGCTCTTCTCAGTGATAAAGACTAACAAAACAGCACACAGGAGTCACCTCACTGATGAGCACCTGCAATCCATCCTGAGAATCTCCACAACACAGAACCTCACACCAAACAGAAACGAACCTGTGGCCAAAAAAAGATGCCAGGCGTCCAGCTCTAAAATGACATATGAGCAAAGACAACTGAATGATTTGATTTGTTATTGCTGAAAGGAACACATTTTATTTATATTTCCAGGTTTTGTTATGCAGCATGTTCATATTTGAATTTGTATAATTTTGACAGGATATATTTTTATGGAGAGCAAAATCTTTTGGGATATTTAAAATCTAAGTTTATTTTTTATATAAAATTACATAAGAGTAAAGAAATTTGAATGTTTGTTCTTTTAACGTTTACTTTATTTCTAACTTGTATAATTTAGACAGGATATATTTTTATGGAGAGCAAAATATTATAAGTTGTTTAAGGTTTGAGTTGATTTATTCACGAATAATATTCCTGTCTGTTTTACCATTCCTACCAAAGATATTTCTGTCGACTAAATAAAAATTCCTTCTATTTAAAATTTAAATAGAACTTGAACAAATCGATAGTTCATAATATCCACAGACTTGCACGTAAGAGCGGAGTCATCCGTTTTAACAAGCAGCGTATTGCACTGATCTGAAATAGCTGTGTGTGTATATATGTAGATATGTATGTATATGTATATATATGTTTATATATGTGTGTGTGTATGTATGTATATATATATATGTATTTGTGTGTATATATGTGTGTGTATGTATATATGTATGTGTGTATATGTAGATATATATATATGTATGTATATGTGTATATGTATAGATATGTATATATATATATTTATGTGTGTGTGTAAATATATATATATATATATATGACAACACTCATCACTCACAACAGTGACAAAACAATTACATTGACAATCATGTTACGTTATTTTCAAAATGTTTCCTTTTCTTTTTCATTGCTTCTCTAACACACTACTTCTCCGCTGCGAAGCGCGGGTATTTTGCTAGTTGTTTAATATAGTATTCATTTGATTCGATTTGTTGTTGATGGTTCTTTAATGTACGTAATATAAAAATATAATCATTGTCTTACTGTTTACTCCTGAAATATCCATCCCCATATCTGAGTAGATGAGAAAGTCAAGGGGAGACCACTCCCAATTTGTATTTCTTTAAATTAAACTGAAAATAGAGTAGCTTGAACCATAAGAAACTTGAAAGGTGATTTGCCTGGTCACCCGAGGGTTAATATGTGGTAAGGCGGTGCAGAGATCTGTGACCAGGATGAATTTTCTGCCTAAAAGATAATATTTCAGACGTCAAGCGGCCCTTGTGATGCTAAGGATTTATCACTGGAGAGATACAAAATGCTGATCCCTCATCCCTGTTCCATCTCTGGTACACGAGCAGGTGATCCACTCCTCTGTTGTCCTGCATCACTACGCTTCTCAGTCTTTTCTCAGAAACATCTGTCTAAAATAATTAATGAAATGCACAGGGGTGGGTAAACGCAAAAGGGGGTAAAATAATGTAAAATTACAGAAACAAAATAAAATCCTAGAGCTTTTGTTGGCCTAACCAAAGCAAAAGAACAAGCGTCATTCAATTCCTTAACTTCCAGTCTTTGAATGTTTCAATTAAGGGAATAGCCGAGCCACAGGATTATTCTGTGCACACAGAGAAAACATCAGGAGATGTATGGAGGTCAGAAGATGGAAATCAAAAGCATCAATACCAAGGGCCTAAACGGGCACAAAGATCTATAAAAAAGGAAGGTTTAAACCAAAACAAAACTTGCTTCCAACCTCTGATCCTAAGGTCATGATCTTCTGTTGAAAAAGAATGGCTTGTTTACACTCAGGTAAGGACTGAGCAGCTGCCCCAAGTGGAGGAGCTCAAATACCTCAATGTCTTATCACAGGTGAAGGGATTTCAATGAAGCTCAACAATTTGGGGGGGCCTTAGAACAGAACACTTGCTTTTCTGGATCAAGCTATGCAAACAGTTTGGACAAGCAGTTAAACACTTCCTTTACACTCAAGGGAAGTGTACGAGTCATGGCACCCTTGGGGGATTCAGAAAGCATTTCCAACCTTTTACATTCTGCACACTTTGTTCTGTTGTACATTTAATTTTAAATGGATACATTTGATATTTTTGCCCATCAGTCTACACTTAATAATTCATAACGACAAAGTGAGAACACATTTTCAGAAAGGTTTGCAGATTTACTAAAAATCAAAAACTGAAGTCTCTCCTTAATTAAACTATTCAGACCCTTAATTCTGTACTTTATAGAAGCTTGTTTGGCAGCTCTACAAGCTCTACAAGCCTTGCACACCTGAATTTAGACAGTTTATCCCATTCTTAATGGCAAATCCTCTGAAGCTCTGTTATGTTAGATGAGCAGCGTCTGTAAACTGTCATCTTCAGATCACTCCACAGATGTTCTATTAGGTTTAAGTTTGGGCTTTCGTTGGACCACCAAAGAACAAAGACTTATCCCAAAGCCACTGCAACACATCTTCACTGTTTGCTTCCAGTCATTGTTGAAGGAAAAGGTGAACCATCATCCCGATCAGAGTTTGTATGCACTCTGAGGACCTCTCCTTACTGGCTACATTCATCTTTCCCTCAGTTCTGAGCAGTGTCTCTGTTATCCCATTGTGAAACAGCCTTTAGCAAGATGTTGCCGTTACGCATCACTGTGGGGATTATATTAGACAGATGATGAGTCCAGATACCAGGACTTCACTAAACATAGTGTTGGGAGTGCTACCCAAAGAGTTCAACTTTTGTCTCATTAGACAAGCGGATCTTTTCCCTCATGCTCACAAAGTCCTTTAAATGCTGTTTGACAAACTCCGAGCAAGCCGCCATATGCCATTTACATAAGAGAAGCCTCCATCTAGCCACTTTCTTGTTAATGCTGTATTTATGATGTCCTGCTGAGACAGTCGTCCTTCCAACAGTTTCTCCCATCTCAGCAGAGGACTTCTGAAGCTCAGTTATAGCAACCATTGGGTTCTTGGGCACCTTACTGACTAAGGCCTTTCTTTCCTGGTTTGTCAGCTTGGTTGAATGGCCAACATTAGGAAGAGTCCTAGTGGCTCCAAACTTCATCTATTTCACAACTGCTGAGGCTACTGTGCTTCCTGAGCCACTCAAAACTTTAGAAGTGTTTTTTTACCCTGGGTCTGATCTATGCCTCACCAAAGTTTGATCACAGAGGTGTAGAGAAATTTTCTTGACCTTGGACTTCATGGCTTCATGAATTGTGGGAACTTACATACTCATGCCTTTCTAAATAGTGTCCAATCAGTTTTATTTGCCACAGGTGGACCACAGCCGAGTTCTGGATCAATCTCCAGGAAACAGGATGCACCAGACTACCATTTGGTGTGACAGAGCAAACGTTCTGAATACTTACCTAAGTAAGAGGTTTCAGTTTTTGATTTTTTGATACGTTTGCACAGCTTTCTTAAAACTTGCTTTTAGATTGTCATTATGGGGTCATTGAATGTAGATCGATGAAAATAAATGGCAAATGTATCCATTTGAAATTAAGTCTACAACACAATAATGTGTGCAAAAAGTGAAGGCACCAGAATGCTTTCTGAATCCACTGTACTGTATACATTTAGTATTTCCCAGGTGTTGTTGAAGTGGGCGGCACGGTGGCGCAGTGGTAGCGCTGCTGCCTCTTACTTAGGAGACCCGGGTTTGCTTCCCGGGTCCTCCCTGCGTGGAGTTTGCATGTTCTTCCCGTGTCTGCGTGGGTTTCCTCTGGGCGCTCCGGTTTCCTCCCACAGTCCAAAGACATGCAGGTTAGGTGGATTGGTGATTCTAAATTGGCCCTAGTGTGTGCTTGGTGTTTGTGTGTGTCCTGCGGTTGGTTGGCACCCTGCCTGGGATTGGTTCATGCCCTGTGTTGGCTGGGATTGGCTCCAGCAGACCCCTGTGACCCTGTGTTCAGATTGAGCGGGTTGGATGATGGATGTTGTTGAAGTTGGCCTAGTCAGCCCAGCTCAGCACACTACCACTGCGGCCTCAATCAAGATAAGCAGAATGAAATTGATGATAACCATCACTGAGTCCGCCATGAACAACTCTTTACACCAGAATGCTCCAGAGGAAAAGAGTGAGACCAGTTGACTAACACTGGTCATAAATTAATATTATTCCTTTTTCTGGATAATTGTTTTTTATTGTAGAGAATTGATTTAGTGGGATCTTTATTATTTGGGGAAAGGTTAATTTTTATTTTGGCCAATACTGTGTTTTGTTTATGCAATGTGCAGTTAGCATCACACGATCGCGAGCAGCGCATCAGTGACATAAGTGGAATTTCTGATGTAAAAACATCCAATCCTCAATGGATAGATCCTTTCATATAAAACCTTTTGGCATTGCTAGTTTATCTCCAAACAGGCCCAGCGCTAAGTTTCATTTTGGTTTTGACTTCTTTTTCATTTTGCCTTCGTCTTTTTTTTTCTATCTTTTGAGTTGTGACCTTTGCCTGGCCTGGCGTGACATTCTGTGGTTTCTCTGTATCTCACAATGATTTGAGTAGACACTCTCTCAGCAACACCTGTAGCTTGTCAGAAACTGAATCCTAAACACATCAACCAATCAGAAACAAAATGGTTGAAAAATGAGGAAAAAAAAACAACAAGGTTATAGTATGTGGCCTGGTCAACGTCCGGACCTCAACCCCTTTGGGAAGCCATGGCAGAACCTTATGAGAGCTTCACATGTTTGAAACTGATTTCAGCCCCGTGTTACAGAAAATGAATGGATGGATGGATGGATGTACTGTGCATAAGAAAGCGGCACTACATCAAGTAATTACAATTGCAAAAACCTTTTAAGACACACCACATAGTGAACTATTGTTGTACAGGATAACATCAATTTTAAAGACAAGCGCATTTTGAGACAAAGACATAGACAGAGGGATGGATGCAAGTAATTAGTTAAACTAGTCTTTAAATAAAATTACAGTAACAAAGACTTTTTTTAGCCATGGAAAAAGTCCTGTAATTGAGGTAGAGATGGACAGCGATAACAAAAGAGACTGGGGAAAAGTAACTAGCAGCCCTTGCGGCACAGCATGGGACGTTCAACCACATGCCGACTTGTGTGTAACAAATGTTCGGAGCGGGCTTCACCTTTGCTTTGCTTTTCTTTTCTTTGAGGCTTTTTTCTTTTTTCTTGCCTTTTGCACAATGTATCATTAAGAGCTGCAGGATCTGTGAAGTCTTTATAGCAATCCCACCAGAGTAACAGCAGCTCGTAATAAACTTTCAACAACTTTGGTTGCTCATTAGATAATAAAACTCATCTTACTTTTAGTTATATACAACAAGTTGGTATTTTGTGAAATCGTTACTTAAATGAACTCCTTACTGTTTCAATCTTTGCCTTTTCCATATTATGTTCACCAAATCCTCAGACCATTAAAGCCAGCCAAAAGAGTTGATGTTTATGAATTATACATTGGGTCCTTTTTTTCATTTAAAATAAAAAGGACTGCAGGACATGACTGCTATACCAGCCTAAACAGAAATAAAAATATCACAAGGTATTAGATGTGGTGGAAAAATATAAAATTGGCATGTTCCTGTAGGAGCAGGAAAATCCGCTTCCCTCGCATCCCTTCGTTGCTTTTATTTCCACAGCACTTATTATTTAACAGTGCTGGCAGCATGAAGGCTTGGCAGCATGAACTGTGCAAGGATCTATCGCAGGACACACACAGGCTGTCACTTCAAAATCCTTGTAAACCGACTTTCCATAAGTTTATTTATGCACTCTGCTAAGTTGATGTACAAAGGTGACATGAATTCCCATGGCGAATTTAGAGATGTATACAGTGTATGTCAGAATGAATAGATTTTAAAAGAAAAGTGGTGACTTTATTGTTTCTCTCAGTCTCTCCCCATGATTCTTATCCCTCTCAGGCCATCATGTCACTTGATAGTAAGCTGTCGTGGAACTGGAAGCTGTCCTGTGGCTTATTTATTTATAGCTCATTTACTTCTAGTGTATTTATTACTTTATAGCGTATGCAGTGATTTAATAATGAGCTCAATTCAATCATGCCATATTTATGAAATCCACTGGGAGTCTGGCAGAAGCTTTAGATTTGCCCTGCTTTTTAAACAGTAACATGTAATTATTTATTCCTTTGAGTGCCAGTTGAAAACTGGTCATTTCTAAAATAATAATACTGTCATTTTCTGAGCCTTCATTTTCCGTTACAGGGTTTATCAGGGAGTTAGAGCCTATCCTGACAGCATAAGGTCCAGGGCAATAACCAGCCCTGGATGAGACACAGGACAAACTCACACACACAAATGGGCAGTCACTTACATGGCACCAATGTGGAGGTGCCAATCAACCTAATGTGCTAATGTATGTGACCATGAAATGTAGTGGGAAGCTGGAATTACTCAGAGGAAACCCACAGAGGCATAGAATAACCTACAACGTCCACGTGTACAATAGCTGAGTCATGATTTGAAACAGGGACCCTGGAGCTGCAAGGCAGCTATACTATCTCATTGTAAAAAACAACTAACTTAAAAATATGTCCTGTCATGATTGGGTTTCATATTTAATGTTTTTCTATCTTTCTTATATCTCTTTTTCAAATTTTCTTTTGCCCATTGGAAGTTCTGAACTTTGCAGAAATCACTTTTGCTCTCTAAATTCACGTGGGATGAATATTTTGGTCTTTGTCTTTTCCAGTGCCATTTTGTCTTGCAAGGTTTAGGCTTAAGGTTAGGTTTAGGGTTGCTAATGCTTCTCAGTGTCTCTCACCTTGTATTTATAATTCACATCTCATTTGCTTACATTTAGTGCTTATCACTTTTCTACATGAAACCAAAATTGACAAATGTCTCACCAGTTTTGAAGAAAGATTTTTTTCTGCCTCCTCAGTGTTTGCTATCACTCAAGTTTTTGTGTCATTTGTAACTTGCACAGCCTCCTTGTCTGTTTCATTGTCATAGGGAGCCAGTGCTCACCTGTGGAGGTGGAGGAGCTGTGCAGTAAAGTGGAGGCTGAGTAAGTGACATCAGCAGAAGGCTCTTCAGAAACACTATCTGCTCAGCTGAAGGTCGAGGAGCCCCCTTTAGCTCAGCCGACAAGAAATTTCTTCCGAGAACTGTTGTAATTCAGACATTGCAGGTTTACAGCTGGCCACTGGCTGTTAATATGGTGCAAATCTGTAAGCCGAGAAGCTTGTGTGTGTGTCAGTCCACCACAAAACACTTGGCATAGTTGGCAGCCTTTACACTGTGAGGGGATGGAGTGTGGAGGTGGAGGCACTGTGCAGTAAGTTGGGGGGCGGGGGGCTGACATCATCGGGAAGAGCTACTCTCATAGTGTTCAGAAATGCTATCTGCTCAGGCAATGGTCAAGGAGTCTCCTTCAGCTCAATCCAACAGAAATATTCACTTCTGAGAGCCGTTGTAATCCTGGCATTGCGGGCAGTTACCACACTGAAAATATGTGAGTGTGTGTGTGTGAGTCCACAATAAAACATTATCCTATCACCATGACGTGGTGGTGAACACCCTTAGGCATACCAGGTGAATTCAGAGTGTCAGGGATGCCAGGGGCCATGACCCGGCTAGGACGTCATGAGGGACCGGATATGGGTCTGTGCCCACCCTGGATCACGTGGGGGTTCCCTTCCGGGTTGCTCTGGGGGCCACGGGTACAGGGCATGGAAGCTCCACCCTGTAGGGGCCCGTGGTCACCGCCAGGAGGCGCCCCAATGCCTTGGGGACCTGTTACTCCAGCACTTCCGCCACACCAGGAAGTGCTGAGGGGAAGACTTTGGATGTTACCCGGAGAGCTGCCGGGAGGACAGCCGGCACTTCTGCCACGCTGAGGCGTGGCCAACGGAGGAATGCCGGGAACACCTGGTGCTCATCCGGGTACTGAATAAAAGGGGCCGTCTCCATTCATTCGAGGTTGGAGTCAGGAGGAGGAAGGACGAAGCACAGAGGAGGTGTGGAGGCAGCCCGAAGAAAGGCATTGTGAGGCCAGGACTGTGAATTGGGGTTTGTGCACGTGACTGGGTCTGTGTGACCATTTAACTGGGTCTGTGCGACCCTAACCATTGTTATAAATATTGTAAATAAACGTGTGGTGGTTTCGAAAACAACATGTCCGCCCGTCTGTGTCCGGGTCAACTTCCACAAGAGCTACCAGTTAACATGCCTCCATGTCTTTGTAATAAAAAATGAGAACATAGGAAAACATTCAAACGGTATTTAAAAATTAAAATCCGAATATCATCTAGGGAAAAATGTAGATGGCTACTTAAATTATTTTATAACGTAGGTAATACAACTTGTTAACCTGTGAAATGGTCATTTTTGTGTGTTGGACAATGTGATCAGCAGCAGCAATTAAATATGTGTGCAGTTTAGAGTAATTTCTTATAATTAAAAAGGTGAGTTTTAATATTTCTGTTAGAATGTTTTTATAATTTACCCACAAGCCTCCAAGTCACAAGAATGATAAATGAAGCCCAGCCTTGGTCTTTGTAATACAATTACCATCTTGCTTTCACTTATATGGACACTATTTTGTTATTCATCCATGTCTCCTGACCTTTATTTTTCACAGCTTCGCCCGTATTCCCATCATTCCCCAAAACAGGAAAGTCATATGAGGCAGCATTAATATAAAATCACATTTCACTCTCCTCTAAGTATACTTGTGCTCGCTGCATGGGACAGCAGTAGAATTTACTTAGAAAAGGAATCAAGTGATGAATTGTAATGAAAGTTATAAGTGGTGGATCATAACCGGGACATCAAAAAACAGATAACCAAGGCTCAAGATGTGTAACATAAATTATAGGCAAATAGAGAGGGTAGCATTTCACAAACCAAAAACCATGCATAATTCCAGGGCCAAAACGTTATATTTAAACCGTAGTCAAAAAACAAAGCCGTAATTTGTTAACCAGAAATAATTTAGAACAACGAACGTAGGAGTTAAAATTTTAAGGTTTGGTTTAAATCCATTCAAGAGCAACCAGGAACTGAATGATGCAACCTTTATAATCTGGGATATGTTACACGCCACTCTCTTCCAGATGACATTGCCTAGCAGCGGCAAAGCAACTGTCCACAAATACTCCTCAGGATGGCAGCGCCTATTAGAAAAATTGCATGACACTTATTTTCAAGACTAAACACTAAAATTCTTAAAACAACTTTGAAATTTTTTGTAGGGAGCAAGGAGGATTTATAAAATCTTGGAAACAAGGACCCGATCATGGCAAAACCAACCTCCCATATCTCTTGCAGAGGATTCCTACATGCATTACAGGAAGCTGGGAGAAGCAAATTATTCTTTTCTTTGTCTCTATCCATTGAATCTTCTTTTGAAGGATTTCTGGATTAAGCGGAACCAATTTGAATGTTTCCACAAAATCCAGGACAGCAAAACCTTTACTCTGAGATCCCACCAGATCAAATGGCTAATCCTCTTTACAGGACAGCAAATGTGGAAGAGGAACTTCATTTCTAACACGTGTGGAGTTAGCCTTTCACCCTAGCCAGACACAGGACACACAAGTCCAAAGCACACACGTTTAATTTTCTTCTTTACTTTGAACAGCACCTGACACAGTCCAAGTACAGCCACAATATAACTCAGTCCTTTACTTTCTTTATCTCTCTCTCCATGTCTCTTCTTCTCTACCTTTTCTTTCTCTTCTCCAGACACCCCCACTCCATTCCCAGAAGCTCTGTCCGGGTGAGGCAGCCCCTTTTATATTGTGCCCGGATGTGCTCCAGGTTACTTGTTGGTGGTCTTCCTGCAGCACTTCCTGGTGTGGTGTGGTGGAAGTGCTGCATGGGCACCCAGAAGCACTCTGGGTGTGCCTGGATTCTCTTCTGGCAGCACTTCCTGGTTTGGTGGAAGTGCTTTAGTCCACGGCTTAACAAATGTCCAGGCGATCCCATACAGTGTCAACAGGCCCCCACAGGGTTGAGCTTCCAAGCTCTGTTCTTGTGGCCCCGACACTCACCAGGGCGGCTGCCCTCTCATATTCCAGGGGAGATACTGTTCCTCTCCTGGTCCTTCCGGTCTCCAGGCGTGTCCAGGTCCTAGCCTACCGATACACACGTTCTCATTGTTTTAAACTTAAAATGACAGTGGTGGATTGATTGAAAAGTAAATGAAAACTCTGGTCCAAAACACTGGACAAATCATCAGGCCAGTTTCATGATACTCTCTACCCTATCATGCAGCTCTTAAACCCCTACAGTAAGGGCAACAGAGCTCCCTTCATCTTCAAATGAATCGAAAGAGTCATGATCTTAGATTTAGAAGTGCCAGTAATCATCCAGAGGTCTTCACACTTAGTGGTGGACCCTGAAGATTACACCCAGTGAGATGAAGAGGAAACCTACATACTCAAACAGAAGAGATTCAGCACTCTGTGTAAGCTCTGTCTTGATACCCTGTCCATAAAAGAAAAATAAAATATCCTGTTGAAAAATGGTGTCCCTTGTCAGCTTTTGTCTGCGGGTGAGTTTTGTTTGGTGGCGATCTGTCACAAATATTGCAGTGAGATGTGCTTGTGGCTGTCAGTTACACACAAAGGAAGCAGAAAACAAATCTGTGGCACTTTGCATTTTTTGTCACATTGGAATGTGACTTGCGTGACATTGGGCAACAGATGTTACAATATACTGCAAAATAGAAGCAACTTTTAATGTTTAAGAATATCTATCATCAGAAAATGTGTATTTTTATTATATGACTGTAATAAAGATGCTAAGAGCTCTCATTGAAAAACCCTAGTGTGTTAGCAGTTCATAATAATAATAGTAATGATAATAATCATAAATGTTAGCAGTGGTAATATTCATAAGTGCTGCTAAATTACTGAAACATAATGATATGAAAGACAATATGATACAAAACCCAAGATGATCGCTCTTGAGTAAGATCCCTCACATTTAATTCAGCAGTAATGATCACGGAAATAATGAGTGTGTGTCTCTCTTTGTCTCAGAACTCATCTCTAGCCATTTTGATTACCCGATTAACTGCTGGCCGTCATTCCGTGAACCGTCTTGCTTCAATCTTGCTTCTCATCCCCAACCTCGTTACCTATCTATCCACTTAGATACTTGAGACACAAAGAATTTACCAAAACTAACCACCCACACTGGGTAAGATTTGGGCATCCAATTAACCTAACGGACAAGTCTATGGAGTGTGTGAATAAAAACTCATGTTTTCACAGGGAGAACAAGCCAGCCCCACACAAATAAAGAGCGGGTGGCACGCCTGGAGCTGTGAGGAAGCAATCATAAGCCCTGTGTAACGGTGCTGCCAAATTTCTAATTAATTAACCCCAAAAGAAAAAAGCAAACTTTAGTTTATGAAGACACTTTTCACTTAACAGCGAGCTGTGCATTTTCACTGATGCGGTAATCCGATGCCTTCTTATAGACAACCTGCCTTACGGAAACCTTTTATTGCCCTGTCTAGCAAAGCAGCAAATCGCTGGATTAAATAATTTATCGCAGGGATCATGTAAGGCTAAAATAATGAAATAAAGTGAAAAATCAGTGATGCAGCTTTTTAATACAGCGTTGCTGCAGCAGCAGCTCACTTTCGGCCTTTATGCTGTCGAGCAGCTCTTTAGTTGTCATCTAAGACTGAGTCAGGAATTCTTAGAACAAATAAGAAAACCCCCGCCAGCACGAGGGTAATAAATGTAGACAGTTCTATCATTCTGAAGTAGCCAAGGCCCATTGACTATTGTATTCTGACAGTTGGTTCTTTAATCTAGCTGTCATTATTAGTTCAATGTGAGTTTTTTCCAGCGCTGCTCTAATCTACTGAGTTTCTGTGTTATCCTCTGAAACCTTCATGTATATAGAAGCCTTATCAGGTATGTATACAGATGTGTCCAGGGATTTTCAGTAAACAATCTAGTACAACTCCAAGGGCTATTCTAATAAAAAATTTAGAATGACGGATTAGGGGGTAGAGGGTGGGGAGTGTGCAGTTTCACATGATGGTCGCATTATTATTGCTGTATGCTTCATGTGGTTACTTCCAGAAGTAGGATTTACAATTCCTTAACCTTTTGAATTTAAAAGATTTAAAGTATGTTTCTCAGAGATAATAAGTCAGTTGTCCTTGCTTAGGGATCATAGATATAAGCCTGTTTCCATGGAACCCATCAATGCTGAAATACCCTAGTGAGCCTTTAGTACTAAATCATATGGAATAGCTTATGGCCCAAAGTAATGGCCCACAGTAGTCAGAGAATTTCATGAATTGTAATAATACTTACATCAGTAGAAACATGAAGTAATGTCTCCTTTGTAATTAAATGATGTATTTAGAGCAACGTGCAAAATGGTCCCTTGATACATTGATGATGTATTCTAATAGACTCCTCTTTACAACCCCTCACAGTAATATTCATGCTTCATACTTGAAGGCTTTGCTTCTTGTGGAACATTTAAATTGGGGCATTAAGTACAAAAGTGGATTAGACTAGAAGCTTCCCTAATAAAGGGGACATTTAAGATAAAAATAACAAAATGGTCCATCACTGCAAAACTGGACCTTGTTCTCAGCATTTAATGTTCGATGAAATGCTTAGACATGTTTTATTTTTGTTCAGTCGGATAAATAAATGTGCATGTGTCTGACGGCAAAAATATTTTAGCAGTGCAGCAGAATATATAAAAGAATAATAAAATTAAGGAGTGCCCTCTTTGTGCCTTGACACGAGGCTGCCAGCCCCTGCCTTGTCAAAGTGGGCAGAAAAAAATGGATGCAGAGCTGAATGAGAGAGTTATACGAATAAAGCACATAAAGTGACCTGAAGAGTTTCAAAGAAATAGACAGATAAATAAATGAACACACACACTTTGGTCTGAACAAAGAAAACTTCTGAGTTTGGCAGTGCCCGTCACAATGATGCATTGCATATATATGGCCGTTGGTATAAAGGAGCCTCCGTAGCATTTCTTGATAGACTTCTCTTAAATAATTTGTTGACTGAATGTTCTCAGTGTTGGTGTGTCAGAGAGAGGATGTGCAGCATTATTCATAGTGGCACTCAGTTTTGTTTTAATTCTCTCAAGAGGGTCCAGAGTGCATCCCATGACTGAGCCTGTCCTTTAAATTAGCCTGTTGATTCGTTCGGCTGCTTTTAATATAATGTTACCAGCCCAGCACACCACAATGTAGAATATCACATTGGCCATCACAAAGACCTAGAAGATATGAATCTAACTGTTTATTTTTAATATTTACATTGTCTTTGAAAAGAGAAGAAGAACAATCGACTGACGCCTAAAAACAACAGCTTATATTCCAAAATGTTTCTTTTTTCTACGAGGGTAAGTTCAAAGTTATCCCCACTTTTTTTGTGCTGAAATAGTTAGATGGGTTTTTGCACAATATGGGGAGAGTGTTTTACGATGGCAGAGTGTTTATGAATGGACTGAGAAGTTCGAAAATAGTAGGACAAGTGTTAAATATGAAAAAAGAGAAGGATGCCTGTCCATGTCAACTATCGATAACAAGATTGTAGAAGTCCCTACCGTGATGATAGTGAGGAATTTGGCCCCTGGTTCATCTGAAAAAGTGGATCGCTGCTCACTGCTATTCTTTGGTTGTAAACAAGTAGCAGAGTGGCCATGTTTATTCCTATAAAAGAACAACAGAAATTGACTGATCGAGGTCGAAACTTTACCATTTTTACACTTGTGCACAGGGAATGTACATCCAAGCCATACCAGAATTATCAGTTAGTATTTCTGTAGCATGGTCATGGGGAGTTTAAAATTTATTCTAACAGCATCTGACGCAAGTCAGGAACCAGTTCATTGCATAACACACCTCCTGATTTTCAGATGCAGCTTTTCTCAGTTATAGAATCACAGGGAGTTTGAGGCCTCAGTGGCATCCACAGGCAGGAACTAACACTGGATGGGACATTTAAACACATTCATTTGTTATGTTTTCCACAAATTAGCATCAATCGTAAGGTAGGAGTCAGCCCTGGAGTGGATGTCAGTTTATCTCCGGGTACGGTCACATTTTACTAGGAGGCAATTTACAGTGCCTGTAAGAAGAAATGCATTTAACTCCTTGGTCTCATTAACGTCAAAGTGGAAACAGATACCTTTAAATGTAAAACACAAAATACTTGATCCCATAAATATTCATCCCCTTTAATGTGACACATCTAAATCATCACTGGTGCAGACAATTATTGGTAGAAGCCACAAAATTAATTCAGTGGAAATCACCTGTCTGGGATTTCATTGGATTGTCATCTAAATGCACCTAATCTTGAAGATCCAACTTTCGGTGAGTCATTATGGTGCCTTAACCTACACAATGCAAGCAGGTGGAGTGATGGCTCTCTGGCTTAAGGATCTGGTTTATTAATTGTTGGTTCAATTCCTGGGAGCATCATAATAAATGCTACTCTGTTGGGCTCTTGAGCAAGACTCTTAACCTGCAATTGCTCCAGGGTTGGTCTAACTGTAAGCTTCTCTGGAGAGAAAGTTGGGATAGATAGATAGATAGATAGATAGATAGATAGATAGATAGATAGATAGATAGATAGATAGATAGATAGATAGATAGATAGATAGATATGGGATCTCAGTTGGATTTTAACAGAAGGCCCTTTGAAGACCAGAGTCTCTAAAGTCAATTGGAAGAAGGTCCTTTATAATATAATATATATATAATGTATAATGTTGCACTGCACTTAATAAAAACACACCATCCCCATAATTCAGCATGTTGGTTGTAGTATCATATTATGGGGATGTTTCTCTGTAGCAGGCTCTGGGAGGCTTGTGAAGGTAGAGAATAAAGTGAATGTAACATAAAAAAACCAATGTAGACTGTAAGAAACCTGCGCCTTGAGAGAAGATTTGCTTTCCAGAAAGACAACAACCCCAAGTACAAAGCTTAAGTTATACAGGAATGGCTTCAAACAACAATGTGAATATCCTGGAGTGATCTGGTCAGAGTCCAGAGCTCAAAAAAGCCAACTGATAATTTGTTGAAGTTGAAGTTGAAAAGGGTTGTCCACTCAGTATCTCCATGCAACCTGACAGAGCCTAAGCAGTTTTACAAAGAAAAATGGAAAACAATGCCCAGATGTACAACGCTGACCTGTGCACAGAGACTGAAGGCTGCCATGACTGCCAAAGGTGCATCCACTAAATACTGACTTAAAGGGGTGAATACTTATGGGATTGATTATTTTCTGTTTCATAATTATAATTTATTTAGATCACTGTGCAGACATCTCTTGCCACTTTGATATTAAAGAGTCTTTTTCTATAGATCTGTCTCAAATAAGCTAAATTAAATCCTTGTCATTGAACATTGTGTAACGATCAAATGTGAAAACTTTCAAAGGGTGTTAATACTTTTTATAAGTACTGCATAGTGTCTGATTAACCTGACATTCATCTCTCTGAATATCTCAAGAAACACAACTTCCATACAGGTAATTACTATACTAAGAACTGAACCTCGGGAGCTGGAGCTATAAGCTAGCAGTGGTAACCTCTGCACCATCATAGCACCACCACCACTTGAAAAATTATAAATAGTTGAATTGCGTCAGTAGGAACATAAAAGCATGCAAATGTCTTATTATAAGAGAATTCAAAATTGGAATGAACGTTAAACTGTTTTCACCATCATGACAACCTAAGACATTGTTAAAATGTTATTAAAATAACACCAGTTTGGAAATACTAAATCATTTCAATCTTTTCTAATTTCTTTTAACTTGTTATGTTTCAGAATTTCCTAAGTGTTACAATGCTGGTATACTACTGAAAACAGACTGAAGAACAGGTTGATGCTTTTTGTTGGTTTAAAACGTATTTTAAACACCCGAGTAGATTAATCCAGCCATTTAAATAAGTACACGGGAATCCGTGTGAGATAACACCCAGAAGGCCATGCGTCAGAACAGAATTTGATGCACCTGATGCTCTGGTGATGCATACTGATATCTCGCAAGTCACCTAAATAATTCACACACCTTAGGCAAGAGTCCCAAAGCACAAAAGACAAGGCGAGAACATGAGGACCTGCCTGGTCTCTGTCAGATCTGAAACTAATTTCAACTCTTTGGAAGGGCTGTCAGTTGGCATAAACATCTTAGTGAAACAGGAGTTTAAACCAACTCATAATTGTGCCTCCCAACCTTACCATACACAAGAATTTAAGACAATACATAGTGCTGGGGCATGAAGGCAGTTATTTTGTGTCACATGGGAGAATCACAAATGACCATCTCCTGAAGCCAAGTAGCTCCACATAAATCAATACCCAAAAGACAAGTTCTCATTCCCCCTAACCCATACTGTTTGTCATTTAGCAGATGGAGTATTTTGTTTGGAAACAGGGTGATGCAGAAGTGATATGATAATTTCAACAAGTACAAAGCTTAAGAAAGCATTTACAGGCTTCATTTTGGTCTAAATGTTTTAAGAGGACTGTCAAATTCCCTGTCTTTAACAGTAATTTCCATGTGTATTATAGAATTGTTCTTCACTTTAATTATTTGGAATTATCTTTTTTTTTGTTTGTTTCTTATCCTTTTGATTTTTTTATCCTCAAATAATAATGTCCCTCTCCTTTGTGCTTTTTTCAGGTTCCTGGGTTGATGGTCTGCTGTTTTCAAGTTCCCATGATGTAATGGGTGACACCTTATTTAAAGATGAGGGGCTGCTGCTGTCCATCACTTGAACTTCAAGAGAAATAAAAGAAAATATTAAAATAAAGAAGTTCAGGTTCCCATATTTGTTAGTTCTCCACTTTAAACTACGGTTTTACCCTGTGAAACGAACAGCCTGGACACACACAAAAAGGTTTGGGTCAGCCACCCATATATTGTCCCTGGCATAAATGGGTTTCGAAATGGCACTCATGCGCATGGAATTGAGTCCTGAACTGAACTACCATTAAGCAGGAAAGATGGAAGCCTTAAAGGTTCTGGACCGGAAGTGACATCATCTTGGCACCAGAACCGGAAGTGTCATCATTCTTGGCACCAGAAACTGGAAGTGGTGTCGTCAATGTGGAATCCGACCGGATTTCCTGTGTTTGGTCTGCAGAGATAACAGAATTAGGTTTAGTATACCCCGCCACCCCCTAGCCTGGCCTGGAATTACCATTCTAATTGTTGCTTCAGCTCCCTCCTACTCTTGCGTGTGTAACAGTCCTTAGTGTGAAAGTTATCCTGTGTCACACTTGTGATCATGGGATGCAACTAGAAGGACCAAAAGAAGGTAATTCTATGGTAGGCCAGGAAGTGGTGGGGTGCATTAAACCTTTCTCTTTAATCTCTGTAGACCAGACACAGGAAATCCTGCCTGATTTCCAAGATGTCATTTCTGGTTCCGGCCAGGAAGACATCACTTCCGGTTTCGGTCAAGAAGACGTCACTTCCAGTTCCGGTCGCCATGTTGTCACTTTCAGGTCTGGCCTCCATGACATTATTTCCGCCGAACTGCCATAATACCCAAATCACTTTCTGCATGAACTCAGTTCTGTCTTGGACTCAACTCTGTATACAACTCTGCAGCCAGGATTAAAGTATATGGGAGGCTTCCCCAAACCTTTTTTTCGTGTGTCAATGCTGTTCATTTCACACCTGACTATTTTATAACCTACCTGTTTAACATTTCGGATTGCTAGTTTAATGATTAAGAACATCTGCCATTTGGTTGTGTATTGAGATTTTTAGAGATCTGTAAGTTGATAATATATTTACAACCTATCCAACTTCCTTTATCTTTCACCTGCAGTGCATTCAGAGAGGATTCAGACCCCTTCCCTTTCCGCACATTTTAATCTTTTGTAGAACTAATTTCGGATGGATAAATTTGCAATTTTTGCCTGTCTATCTACACTCTATAACTCCTAATGACAAAGTGAAAACTTGTTTTCAGAAAGGTTTTCAAATTTATTAAAAATGAAAAACTGAAATCTTTGTATTTGTATTCAGACGTCAATACTTTGTAGAACCCCCTTGGCCGCAATTCCAGGTTCAACAGATAGATCCATAACAGACTCCATACAATAAATAACCATGCACAGATGGCAGCAGATTTGTGAAATACCAAGGGATCACAGTTTTAAAAGGACTCTCTCTGCATACAATAAAATTGGCCATATTCCAGTTTTCCTAATGAGATAGATAGATAGATAGATAGATAGATAGATAGATAGATAGATAGATAGATAGATAGATAGATAGATAGGCACTTTATAGATAGATAGATAGATAGATAGATAGATAGATAGATAGATAGATAGATAGATAGATAGATAGATAGATAGATAGATAGATAGATAGATAGATAGATAGATAGATAGATAGATAGATACTTTATTAATCCCAAGGGGAAATTCACAAAAAAATTCTGACATTTTTCACCAGCACAGCCAGTTCATCGAGGATCACAGAAGGCACCGACGGTTTATAATGCCATTTTCTCTTGAGTTGTCTCGATTTAATCTTATCTTTTATCTTTGCGCTGGCTCGGCTGCCCCGATATCGTCTTCTTACCTCGTCAGGTAAATAAGGAACCACACCGGCATAAGCATTTCTTCTCAGTGCTTTAAGCTGACTTCTTGAATAGGCGATTCTCGGAGTGTAAAAATCCATGTCAAATAGTAAAATAGTAAAATGTGTCCAGGGAGCAATTCCACATAAAAGAAAGTGGTAGAAGTGATCAGTGAAATAGAGAAATAGAGAAAATAGAGATAAAAAGGTAAAAAGATAAAGTCATATACGGAGCTGCTGGAAAGGCTGCCACTCGGATGCGGCGCCGGAAAGTTTTTAAATGTGTAAGTGTCCTGCTACGGAAATACCAAACATTAAACATTTCAGTTTTTTCACATATTAAGAAGCTATTCGATGCACAAAGAACCAACTTTATATGTAAAGATCCCGTACCAGGATGAAATAGTGCTTTGTCAAGCAATAACTCTATGAAGGACCACACAATCCAGTAAGGAACCATAAAGTGCCATTAAAGAAGCAGGATTTCTAAAAAGTGGGGTGATTCTGTTATAAAAGAAATTATAGAAAACAAAGGTTTGTTTGATAATGACTTGGTTTACATTCTTGAAAACACGTTTGCTTAACATATTTTCTTAAAACAAATCATCATCAGCAAAACAAACGTTCCCTATTTAGCCCCTACAGGTTTTCAGTTTATCTTTGCCACTCAAACTTCAAAAAATGTGCTCAAAAGCAATGTGTTAAACATACAACCAAAGACAACATGCTGCCAAAAAAGAGCAAGAGATGTTTTTACAAAGAAAGCATCTACCTCTCTTAACTCTATGTCGACTTTTGTTGAAATTCAGGAGTGCAGGACGTTAATCAGCCATAGACAGCAACAAAACTCGCCGTTATGTTTTAGTTCAACTCTCTTTGCTAGCTTAATTGATTTAACCTCAATTACCTGCACACGCATGAGTAGCAAAGAGCAAACAACTTCTAAGATATTATCGCCAAATCTGACTCTGATTTTGATGCAAGTGATCTGAAGATGGGGATTGACAACGTAAGTGAGGTACTGGCTTTAGCTGGATCGGTCCCAAGGTGATCATAGTGCTGGACACGCATTGTGTAGCTGATGCGCATACAGCTACGTTCACCTGGGAGGACTGCCACCAACAATGACAAGAGGTACAAACCAGATTGCATCACACTGCCTCATGAAGACAGGCCAGGCAGCCAGCCCGCCACGAAGTCCTACCAGCCATTGAGCTGCCCCTACACAGCTACCAGGTGCCAACAGCAGCCACAGCAACAGATGTCTTACGTTGATTTACATGTGAAACCTTTGCTTTATGTTGCCTGTAAAAAATATTCAGCCCTCAAAGAGTTAATAAGATCAGAAAAACTGACTGCTTACTTGAGATTTCATGTCCTTTCATTCGCCTTGAACGATATTTGCTTGCCGTTCCTCTGGACACATTAACGTCTGTAAGTACCTCACACACCCGTGCCACATGGACACTACCACAGTCTGATGAAATTACAAAAAATATCATGGTAAGACAAATCAGAGAAAAAGATGAATGTCATGACATGTCATTTTCTGACCCGATTAATCCAGACCAGGGTCAGGGAGGGTGTTGGAGCCTATCCCAGCTAGCACTGGACACAAGACAGGAACAAACAGGGCACAAGTCCATTGAAGAAGAACACACAAACACAATCACACAACACACACTAGGGCTAATTTAGTGTTGTCAATTCACCTGACTTGCATGTTTTTGAACTAGTGGGAAGAAACCAGAACACACGAAGGAAGCCCACACAGATACAGGGATAACATGAATACACGGAACACCATGGACATGAACCCCAGTCTCCTTAATGCAAGGCAGGAGCGCTACCACTGTGCCACCCTATGATGAATGTATACTGCTTAAAAAGACATGAAGAACCACTTATAGAAAATGGTAGTTGCCCTGAACCCCATTGATTAATAATAATAATAATAATACATGTTATTTATATAGCTCCTTTCCCATGCTCAAGACTATCAAAATTTATTTAGAAATCACTTAATGAATAAAAATGCACAGTGACGTCTTATGGCTCATATTGTAGACAGTGTCTTGTAAAACAAGGAAGAAGGGGACTTAGAGGGGTTGAGAACTCCTTAGCTGATCATCACAAAACCTATGCCTGAAAGCTGCATTTTTCCCATATAATATTCTGAGATGTGACACAGACAAAAGCTAAGAAGGTGGCACATGAGCTTTAAAGGGGAGCCTTATTTGTTGAAAGTTGAATTCAAAAGATGCAGGTCACAGAGTTCAAACTGATACTCCACAATTATTTGACATTGTTTGTAGGTAGTGTTACTTAAATTGTCAGAGTAAACACACATTATATCAAAGCCATGGTTAGTGCTTGAAAGATGACACTTATCTTTGTGGACGTTGAGCACAGCAGTGGAAACCACAGTATGAAATGACAATTTTCTTGACTACATAACAGGTCTGACAAAAAAATGAGCATTTGAATTCAAAAGATTCAAAACAAAGGGAATCCTTTTTAAGAATGACTGCAAAAAGTTCTGTGTTTTTCTCCTTAAATAGTGGACAGTCACCCATCCATGACATACTATGTACGATTGTCACCAAAATGTCCAGAGAAGAGACATGGACTGGACTGATTCTGGGACTTGGGAGGTATGATCTATGAGGGGAGACAGAAAGAGCTGACCCTTTCAGTTTAATCAAATGGACATTAAGAGGTGACAAGATTGAAGTTTTCTTAAATTATTAACGGAATTAGTACAGTTGATTCCAGTTGTTACTTCAATTTTATTTTTTCAACAAGAAAACAGGGACGTGGTTGGAAACTTGGTAAGGGCAAATTTAACACAAATGTTAGAAAGTGTTTCTTTACACAGTAACAAATCACAAAACACAACATTGGGGGTACCATTAAGGCAAGCACCATGTAATAAAGTGAAAATAAAAAGTCGAAAGAATATAGAAAACAAATGACGGATATTCCGTTTGTGATCAAACAGTATACAAGGAGACGCTAATGGCGTAATGAGCTGCTCACTCAGGTGTGGATTCCACAAATGAATAACATCGAACTTATTTAAATCCCGTGTGAGATGGAAGGGGTGGGACTTCCAGTCAATTAGTAACGTGATGTTAGTAGTCAGTGGGCAAGTTTGTCCTGTAGGAGAAGGTAAAAAGGTAAAAGAGCAGACGGTATTACCGAGAGGACCCTCTCACACTTGGTGGTGGTATTGCCCTTATTATTGGAGCCTTCTAGTTACTCCCTACTCACATGAGTCTGACAATTCAAAGAACCACAGACACATAGAGTAAATTACCATGTAGTGTGGAGGAGAGTACGACATTCAGGTCAGCTGATGTCAGGTTGGGGAGCATGCACTGGTACAGCGCGTTACCGCACCCACCACATGATAAAACAACTCGGGATCCTGGTCTGGCAAGACACCCCCAGGCAAGCACGTGGTCCAGTCGCACCCTCCGGAAATGACCCACTATCTACTGCAGCCAGGTGTTATGTTGGCATCCCCTTGGCTGGTCCAGCCACTCAGGTCCTCAACAAAGAGGGTCCTGCGAGCTGGATCACCTTCGGGGAATCACGTCACATGGCCGTAGTGCCATAAATGACACTCCCTCACACTGCAGTCATGTGCCTCTTTCGGGATTCCATGAGCAACTGCTCATTCAACACAAAGTCAAACCAGCAGTACCGAAGGATTCTCTGAAGAGACACAGTACAGAAGGAGTCCAGTCTTCATCTCAAGTCACTGAATAGCATTCATGTCTCACAACATATAGCAAGACAGGAAGCACCAGGATTCTAAAGACTTGGATCTTCGTCCTTTTGCACATATATCAGGAGTGCCAAACACCCCTTTCCAGCGACCTCATGATCCCCCATGCTGTCCCAATCCGTCTACTGTGTTTATAGGAAGAGTCACCAGAGACGTGAATGTCACTGCCAAGGTATGTAAACCTCTCGATTAGTTCAACACTCTCTCCGCAGAGAGACACACTGCTGACAGCTGTGCCCAAGAGGTCATGAAAGGCCTGGACATTGCCTCAGAGTTAATTTGGACAACCATGGTGAGTAAGTGGATGGGTGTGTTGGGCTGAATAGGCTAGTTTCATAACATTTGTTCCAATGCACAATGACCAAAATAGTTAGATGGGTGCCGTTAGGGAGTACGTCTTTACAGAGTGAAGTTCACTGAGGGAGTGTGTACTGTGACTCAAGTGAAGGAAGAATGTTATAAAATGAGCACTCACAGTCAAATCAAACAAAGAGAATTTGTCTTTACAACAGCAACAATTTATTTCTTGTACAGGCCAAAAATCACGCCAGGAATACCTCAATGGGCTTTAACAGGCCCTGTCTTTTGACAGCCCAAAAACCTGTGCCTTTGACAAGAAAAAACTCCCAAAGGTTGTAGGAACAAAATGGTAGGGCAATTCACAGACAGAGAGAGACCTCCTTCCAGGTAAGTTGGGATGCAGTAGGTGTTAAAAAATGGGATAAATACAACCCACAAAACAGAACACAAATAATCCTCTTCAGAGAGCTAATGGCCAAACTGTCATTGCCACCTCAGAAATACCATACGACAGTACAGACTACTTTGTTCTTGCACAGCTCTCTTCAGCAAGTGCAACTCTCAAGGCAAAATGCAAGAACAGATGATACCATTCACTAAATCTATCTATCTATTGTGGACTTGGCCCGGACACAGACAGGCGGACATGTTGCTTTTCAACCACCACACGTTTATTTACAATATTTACAGTTAAATTGGTCACACAGACCCAATAACGTGCACAAAAACCCCCCAAAATACTCAGTCCTGGCCACAATGCCTCTCTTCGGGCCGCCTCCACAGCTCTCCTGAGCTTTGTCCTTCCGCCTCCCGACTCCAGCCTCGAATGAATGGAGACGGCCCCTTTTATACAGTTTCCGGATGAGCACCATTCCTCCCTTGGCCACGCCCCAGCGTGGCGGATGTGCCGGCTGTCCTCCCAGAAGCTCTCCGGGTGTCATCCTAAATCTTCCCACCAGCACTTCCGCCACACCAGGTCCCCAAGGTATTGGGGCGCCTCCTGGCGGTGACAACGGGCCCCTACAGGGTAGGGCTTCCATGCCCTCAACCCATGGCCCCCAGAGCAACCAGGAAGGCGGCCCCCACGTGATCCAGGGTGGGCTTTGAGCCTCTTCCGGTCCCTTAAATCATCCCGGCCGGATCGTTGCCCCTGGCATCCCTGACACTATCTATCTAAATACAGAACTGCCACATATAAGGCTACAGATTTGTTTTTAAATACAGTATATCAAAAATAAAGTAGAAACTAATTAATAAATGAAAAACAATAATATCTGTCAATCAGCTACAGGTATTATAGAACCACAGCCAAATTACAGAAAAGGAGTCTGAGAAGCCAGGCATGGTCAGAGTCCTGGAGACCTTGGCCAACAAGTCGTCACCCCACTATTGGCCATTAAAAACTATTCTACAGCTGAGTCAGTGCTAGGCTGGCCAATCTGATGACAGGATACTTCTACCAAATGATTCCAGTGCTCCTTTATCTGAGATGACATTTCCACAGGCAGGCAAACAGCTTGGCACTAGAGCAGTGGCACTAAGTGCCACATGAGGATACCGAGAAGAGAAACAGAATAGGAGAATGTTAGTAAGTTTAAAAATATCATAATATTTATATTTACTTTGTCACAAGAATGAATCATAGGAATAAAAGGTTTGAAGCAACCACCCTGGCTGCATATGGGTAAATTGGTTGTGATGTTCACTGGTCAGAGTCCAGAACAGAACTGCTTTAGGTATGTCAAAAACAGTGCCTTTAAAGGCCAAGAACGGAAGTGATGTCATCGGGATCAGAAGTGACGACATCGTGGGCCCCGGAAACAGAAATGACGTCATTGTGGGTGCCAGCACTGTAACTGGTGTCATCGTGGGCGCCAGAACCAGATGAGATTTCCCGGGAATGGTCTACAGAGGATAAAGAGAGAAAGGGGTGACTCTTCTACAGCTTTGTGACCCTGTAACTAAAAACGTGACTTAACCACTGTTATTCTGTTAAACCTTTAACTTTACGGTATTTACGAAATATTTTTTGCCCAGTCAAGCACAGTATAATAATACAGCATAATAGTATGAAACAATTCGAGTAAGTAGCAAAAAACAATGCAAGACAACTAAAAGCCATAGATGGGTTTCACCTAATTAACTATAAATATTGTAGATACTGTGAGGGATTGCTGGCCGTGTATCCCGGCCAACACCCACAAACCGCCAGATGGAGCCCTCCTTGCAGCATGGAGATGCCCCGAATGCCAGCAGGGAATTATGGACAGTGGACTTTTAATGAACAGCCCTGCTGGATACCATGGGGGCCGCCAGGAGTTGCTGCAGGGAGGCCCAGGGACTATTTTCAATACACCCCGGAAGTACGTCTCAGACACATGGACAGAAGAAATGACGTGTTTCCGGGATAAAGAAAAGGAGTTTTTACCTGACCCAGAAGTGAAAGAAAGTCACATGAACTGAAGGACAAACACTTCCGGGTCATGGACTATAAAGGACTGGGAAATCCCAGACGGATGAGCTAAGTTGGGTGGCAGGGTGGCTAAGCGCCTGGGAGTGGAGGATTGGATTATTGGTTATTGTTATTGGAGTATTGTGGAGAGGAGAGTGCTTTGTGCACATTATTATTATAATAAATAATAATTATTTGGACTTTTACCTGGTGTCTGACGAGTGATCTGAGGGTTCAAGGGAGCGAGAGAGCCCTAATCTGTCACAATACCTTTTCAATCAATCAATCAACATTTATTTATATAGCACATATTCATACAAAAAAATGTAACTCAAAGTGCTTTACAAAATGAATAGAGAAATAGAAGACACAATAAAAGATAAACATAAGTCAACATTAATTAACATAGAATAAGAGTAAGGTCCGATGGCCAGGGTGGACAGAAAAAACAAAAAAAAACTCCAAAGGCTGGATAAAAAAATAAAATCTGTAGGGGTTCCAGACCAAGAGACCGCCCAGTCCCCTTTTAAGCATTTAGAACTTGCTATGGAATCAACTACTTTTTATAACATACTGTATAAGCTCCTCTCCAATCCTGTTTCCTTAGGTGGCCTTGCTACCTATGCAATAGTGCCAAATTAGCTCTTTATTTGCTAAGCGAATTTGACCATGACAATATTTTACTCTACTTACAGTGCTTTTCCTTTTCATACTTTCCTTCATCTCTCAGATTTGTTTAGGAATCTTGAGAACCATTTGTAAAGCTAGCCTGACTTTAAACTAACAAAAGTGAAAATCAATAAACACTGATGCATTCTGGAGATCAAATATACCCTTTTTGGATTTGCATTCTATATGTCTGAATGCATGCTGTATCCACTATTTTGTAAGGTTACCTTTCCTTTAGTCTTGTGACCTTAAAATGCCTTTTATTTGCTTAATTGGTGCATATTAGTCATCAATGGATAATAAACTCAGCTACATTAACGTAAAATGAGGGAGGAAAAAGATGATGTTCTGTGTAAGCATGCCTGGCTGCCTACAATATTTTGTTTAAAAGTGAACAATTCATATGAAAGATTCATAATTTAAATAAAGGCTCATTACACATTTGTCCCAATTTATCAAACTTCGGGCCTTGGAGTTAACATCTCTAGCAGTCTCTTTGCCATTTATACTAATTATTTCTCCTTTCATCATTATGTGTTTTTACATTTTTCATATTTCTCTGTGAACTTGAAATGGGCATCCTGAGGTCAGTGGCCGGGAAATCTATTTATCACAACAGAGCTAAAGGGGCAGATTGCTGATTGCTACAAAGAGAGAAGTGACACACATGTCTACTCCAACACTAAACAGTTATAGTATTAAGGTCGAGATGGAAAATGGGAAGCCTGAAGACTAAAAAGAAGACTTGATGACCATGAAACAAAAAGACTGCGTTAACTGAAGAATCTAAAGTAAAAAGGCAATGTCACTAAGGCACAAGAGAGACAATTGTCACTGGAAGCAAAATCGTTGAAGAAACAACAGTTGAACGTCCATAGTCGGGCTGCTATTATTTCTCAATGCTAAATCTACAAAACCTCCAATTGTTTTTTGTTTTATCCATAAGTTTCATACTGATAACTGTGTGCTTCCACTTAAACAGCAGCAAAAAATGCACTGCCACTAAACAATCCCTGTAGTCGGTAGTAAAATGGCAGAGTCCATGAGAAAAATAAATCTCAAAAAAGGCATCAAGATCTTAAGATGAGGTTAACAAAGTTACACTAAATAGTATTTAACTTGCCCAAAGATGAAGCTGGACACAAATTCATTATGAAAAATTACCACCCGTGTTCAAAAAAATAAAATTACAACAGAAAGGAGCCCCTAGGGCTGCAGGAGTGTCCATTTTGGTGAGCATATGTGTTGCTCATTTCCAGTCTGTTAGAGGGCTGAGCTCGACATAAATCAATCCTATAATCCATTTAACTCTGTTTTATAATTATTAGCTGAAAGCCTCTTTTATTGAAATCAGGAATGCAAGAAGTCCCATTACACTTACTGAAAAAAGTGAGTCTTCAGCAAGGCTGGATTTAGACATAGAGCCTCACAATCTGAAGGAACTTCTTAACATTTCAGAATTTTTACCTATTACAGATTTATTTCAATATTTTAACATTTCTAAAGGTGTCACCCTCCCCACATCCTCATATGGATTTGTTATACACCTTCTTCGGTGGCATTTTTGCCAAGCTTATTTGCTACACAGCCTTAGGGCCGGTCTCAGTTTTCAGTTAACTTAACATCTGCAAGTCTGACTACCCAGATTTATTTCATTTAGACAAGACGTGAACATGCAAACTCCATGCAGACAATGATCAGCTAAAGAACTGAACCCTGCCTGGTCAGTCAGTGTTCCACCCCAGCAAAATTCTATTTCAGAAGGTATAATATATGTACAGTGGTGTGAAAAACTATTTGCCCCCTTCCTGATTTCTTATTCTTTTGCATGTTTGTCACACAAAATGTTTCTGATCATCAAACACATTTAACCATTAGTCAAATATAACACAAGTAAACACAAAATGCAGTTTTTAAATGATGGTTTTTATTATTTAGGAGAAAAAAATCCAAACCTACATGGCCCTGTGTGAAAAAGTAATTGCCCCTTGTTAAAAATCACCTAACTGTGGTGTATCACACCTGAGTTCAATTTCCGTAGCCACCCCCAGGCCTGATTACTGCCACACCTGTTTCAATCAAGAAATCACTTCAATAGGAGCTGCCTGACACAGAGAAGTAGACCAAAAGCACCTCAAAAGCTAGACACCATGCCAAGATCCAAAGAAATTCAGGAACAAATGAGAACAGAAGTCATTGAGATCTATCAGTCTGGTAAAAGTTATAAAGCCATTTCTAAAGCTTTGGGACTCCAGCGAACCACAGTGAGAGCCATTATCCATAAATGGCAAAAACATGGAACAGTGGTGAACCTTCCCAGGAGTGGCCGGCCGACCAAAATTACCCCAAGAGCGCAGAGACGACTCATTCGAGAGGTCACAAAAGACCCCAGGACAACATCTAAAGAACTGCAGGCCTCACTTGCCTCAATTAAGGTCAGTGTTCACGACTCCACCATAAGAAAGAGACTGGGCAAAATGGCCTGCATGGCAGATTTCCAAGACGCAAACCACTGTTAAGCAAAAAGAACATTAGGGCTCGTCTCAATTTTGCTAAGAAACATCTCAATGATTGCCAAGACTTTTGGGAAAATACCTTGTGGACTGATGAGACAAAAGTTAAACTTTTTGGAAGGCAAATGTCCCGTTACATCTGGCGTAAAAGGAACACAGCATTTCAGAAAAAGAAACATCATACCAACAGTAAAATATGGTGGTGGTAGTGTGATGGTCTGGGGTTGTTTTGCTGCTTCAGGACCTGGAAGGCTTGCTGTGATAGATGGAACCATGAATTCTACTGTCTACCAAAAATCCTGAAGGAGAATGTCCGCCATCTGTTCGTCAACTCAAGCTGAAGCGATCTTGGGTGCTGCAACAGGACAATGACCCAAAACACACCAGCAAATCCACCTCTGAATGGCTGAAGAAAAACAAAATGAAGACTTTGGAGTGGCCTAGTCAAAGTCCTGACCTGAATCCAATTGAGATGCTATGGCATGACCTTAAAAAGGCGGTTCATGCTAGAAAACCCTCAAATAAAGCTGAATTACAACAATTATGCAAAGATGAGTGGGCCAAAATTCCTCCAGAGCGCTGTAAAGACTCATTGCAAGTTATCGCAAACGCTTGATTGCAGTTATTGCTGCTAAGGGTGGCCCAACCAGTTATTAGGTTTCAGGGGCAATTACTTTTCACACAAGGCCATGTAGGTTTGGATTTTTTCTCCCTAAATAATAAAACCATCATTTAAAAACTGCATTTTGTGTTTACTTGTGTTATATTTGACTAATGGTTAAATGTGTTTGATGATCAGAAACATTTTGTGTGACAAACATGCAAAAGAATAAGAAATCAGGAAGGGGGCAAATAGTTTTTCACACCACTGTATATTTCAGTATACTTCACTGGGAGGTTTTTACCATGTCTATTTTATTATTATTATTATTATTATTATTATTATTATTATTATTATTATTATTATTATTATAGGAATAGTGAGTTCTATGCAATAATCCACTGAAGGCGATCTGGACAAGATACTTTTTTATGTTGTGGAAAGATTTTGGGGTGAGCCAATCCTAAAACATAGATTCCTTTACTTCCACACACTGATTCTTCATTACGTAAACCCTTACATATTTTCTCCAACCCACCTCCTCTTCTCTTATCCTTGCACTCACCTAGCTTGGAAAGGAGGCACAACCTGAAGATGTAATACACTTGCACCTGAGAATACGGACAGACTTCACTCAATACATGACTTTTACTGTTCTTTTAGAGGACATCTCCGCCTTTCCTCTTGTGAAATTAACAGACTCAATACACTTAAAAAGGTTTGGGGCAGCCACCCATATAATTTCTCTCAATGCAAAAGGGCTCGAAAAATAGCACTGATGTGCATTGGTTGGAGTCCGAAACTGAACTGACTTAGTTAAGCAAAGATGGCGGCTTTAAAGGTCTTTGCAGGAAGTGATGTCATTTAGGTTGGAACTGGAAGTGATATCTTTTTTGGTGCCGGAATCACCAGTGATGTCTGAATCAGGCAGAATTTCCCATATTTGGTCTGCAGAAATAACAGAGGAAGCTTTACTACACCTCACCACCCTCTGGCTTGGCATAGAATTACCTTAATTAGGTCCATTCAGCTCCCTCCTAAGTGCATGTGAGTGACACTCTATATATGCCAGACAGCAAGATAGAGCAAATACTAATGCAACCAAGGAGAGCAGGAAACAAACTTTTATTCACACATTACAAATACATTCTTAAAATGCCAAAAGCAGAAACAAAATTAAAAGATAAATAAATCTGGCAAAATCACGCCATGCAACCTGAAGATTTTTAGGAGTTGTCACAGCTATGTATGTAGGTCCACATTCAATTTATGCACACCATTAATCTTCTGATGTTCATTCTCCTTCTTCCTGGTTCAAATTGAAGTTGTTGATTTTTAAAAGCTGGCCAGAGCCAAGGTGAGCCCCTCTCTATCCAAAGTCATTTTGACAGAACATATCAGTACATGTGCATGAGGTGTGATGCATAAAAGTATCCAATGGTTCAAGGGTTTTGCTTTTACATATTTGGAAAAGGCATAAAAATGATCAGTTTACCATTTAGGGTTTTGACTTTTCATCTTGCCAGACTGCACTGTTTTGCAGTGGTACGTTGATTTTTTTCTAGTTTATCCTTTGGTGTGTTGCCTTCTCTTTCTGTGGTTAGACAAGCTACTTTTACAAAGATCAAAAGTTCAAGAAAAATACAAACAGTGAAAATCAAGGTTCTATTCTGCATTTATTGTACAAAAAATTATTTGAACAAACAAACTTAGAATGTAAGAAAGATATTTTAACATTAATAAATAAATTATATTCCCTAATAGATAGATAGATAGATAGATAGATAGATAGATAGATAGATAGATAGATAGATAGATAGATAGATAGATAGATAGATAGATAGATAGATAGAACATTATTTGTCCCCAGCGGAAAATTAGCCTTTTTTTAGAGAAGTTCTTTAAATAAATAAACACACACTATGATCAGAACATACACCAGAATAACTATAAAGAATAAAAATTAGAAAGAAAAAGTTTTGACTTAGCTGTCATAGTCACAGTGAGCCATTAGGCAGTTGTATTGCTGTTGGTATCAAGGAGCCTTCTTGACACACTTATGCTGAATAATTCGTTACCTGAAAGTCTTCAGTGTTAGTGTGTCAGAGAAGATGTTCAGCATTTTTCATAATGACACTCAGTTTTGTTTTAATTTTCTTATCCTCAATTACCTCCAGAGGGTCCAGAGTGTTTCCATAACTGATTCAGTGGTTCTCTCTTGAAGTGATGTTAAAAGTTCAACACAACACAGTGTAGATAATCGCACTGATCATCACAGAGTTGTAGAAGATGTGATGGATGTCACTTCCCTCATTAAAAGAACACAGTCTACTAAGGAGAAGGAGCCTGTTCTACAAATTCTTATATAGTTCCTCTTTGTTCTGACACCAGTCCAACTCATTTCTGATGTGAATCCCCAAGTACTTGTAGTACACACCACTGCTGCATCCGTTCCTTGAATAATGACTGGACATTTAGAGGCACTTTGGTGCAGCGAAAGTCAATAACCAGTTCCTTGGTTTCATTGATGTTAAGATGCACACATTTCTGTTTGCACCAAGAAACAAACTTATGCTACTGCTTCCTTTGTCCTCTGTCTTATCCTCTTTATTAATTCACCCTATAAATGCAGAATCATCTGAGAATGAGTTCATCCACCTGCATATCTCTGAGTTTACCCCTTAATAGGGATGGCTGGATGGTACTGAAGGCGCTGGAGAAACCAAAAAAACAGAATCCTCACAGTGCTACCAGCTTTGTCCAGCAGAGAATAAGCCATGTGGAGTAGACTCCAATCTTTGTCTGATAGGCAAACTGCAGTGGGTCCAGGTGGTCTACCACAAGAGGACTCATATAGTCCAGGACCGGTCTCTCAAAGGTCTTCATGATGTGAGATGAAAGTGCCACTGGTCTGTAGTCATTAAGTGAAGAGGTGCCTGCCTTCTTTGAAACAGGAACAATGCAGAATTTTTTCCATAGCAGTGGCATTTTGTGAAGCCTTAGGGTCAGACTGAACAGGTGACAGAGGACTAAATTGGTCAACACAGGTCTTAAGAACTCAAGGATTGAATCCATCTGGTCTTGCAGCTTTTGTTTCTGTAGCTTCCTGAAATTAACTCATTACTTGCTCTTCAGTTCTGGACAATCCACACTCTTGGTCAGAGGTGGACTTATCACTGACCATTGTAGTTAATGTGGTAGGAGTTGTTGATGTAGTAGGGATGTTGTGGGAAAAGGAAGGGGAAGGAAAATCTATTTAAAAATTGGTTCAGGGTGTTAGCTTTGTCCACATCACCTTTTAGCACTTGAGCCCTGTTTTGTTTGAGTCCCATAATTATGTCCAACCCATTCCAGACATCTTTCATGTTATTCTGAGTGAGTTTGTTTTCTATTTTAGCTTTATACGATTCCTTTCCTTCACTCAGCATTTTCTTTAGCACATGCTGTATCTCCTTCTAAGCCTGTTTGTCACCGGATTTGAATGCTCTCTTTATCTCTTTCAGGAGACCGTTTAGCTCCTTAGTAATCCTGGGCTTGTTGTTTGGAAAGCAATGCACTGTTTTTGAAGGGACCACTTTGTCGACACAGACATTAATTTAGTCTTAGACGCAGTGATAGAGTCCTTCGATAATGTCCCCATGTGTCTTACACATCATTTCCCAGTTTGTCATTTGGAAGCAGTCATTCAGAGTCATTTCAGCTTCCAGGCTCTATGTCCTCACTATTCTCGTGGTAACAGGTTGCTGTCTAATAACAGGCTTATAGCTGGGAGTAAGATAAAGCAAGCTGTGATCAGATTTGCCTAAAGGAGCCAGTAGATTACATTTAAAGATATCTTTAGCATTTGAATAGAGAGGTCCAGCTTATTATTTCTTCAAGTGGAACCATCACAAACTGATAAAAATTTGTCATTGTTTCTCCCAAAGTCACATGGTTGAAGTCACTACATTGTATAACTGCAGGGTCAGAGTGAGTTATTCAAAAGCTCTTAGTATTGTCTTCTATTCTATTCTATAAGGTGCTGCTGTCTAACATATTCTCAGTCACTGTGTATGTGGTTTGCATGTCCTCCCGACGTTTGCATCATTTTACATGTAGCTGTTAAAGGAATACTCTACAGTATTGATGTGATAGTGATGCCCAAGAAAAAAAAATAATCTCATGGCTTTATGAAAAACAGAGATAACAGACTTTTTGACAGAAATGGCATCAATGGAGACCAACTTTATACCACAACAAATATTCTGAAAGGCATGGATAAGGTTGATCCAGCAAATTTCTTTTAGCTTAAGGGTGAATTATGTTGTACTCAAGGGCATCAGTGGAAATTAAGACTGAAGCCAGGAAGCACTTCTTTGCACAAGGAGTTGGAATCTGGAACAAACTACCGAGTGTCACCAGTTGAGGAAGGACAGATCTCAAGCGGAATATTGGGATGCCAATGGAGCCAACCTGTTGACTTGAAATAAAAAAAACTGAAAACAGTAGGCATGTGATAGCGCATAAGTAACAAAGGCTAAGGTTTTAGCCATCGGCTTCACAGCAGTAGGCTCTGGAGAGAATTCTTTGCACAGGATCGGAACTCCATAATGAGACGTTACTTCTCAGAAACACATTGCTTTTATAGACTCAAAGGGACGTAGTTAGTTGCCCTTAGTGGGCATCTTCTCAGATCTGTGGGTGATAAAAGAGATACAAGAGTTAGCGATCACACCCTCTGGTGTCCTGGTGTGGTAGCACTTACCTCAGATAAACCCAGAAGGTGACTCTCAGACACACATGTGTGACATGAGTTGAAACAGAAACCTTGACAACGTCTGGATGAGATACTGGGACAGCTTAGCTATTAGCTAAATAAACTTGCTAGCTTGATGGACTGAATGGTCTGTTCTTGTTTGTCAAATTTCTTATGTTCCTTATGTTTCTTAATATAAAATGTCCATGAAGAAATCTCACATTACTCATATAAAATAATCCAATCCAAGTCAATTCATCCAAAACCAAACCATTATGCAAATACAAAGTTGAAAAACTGAGGCAAGAGATCAAAGACAGAGAAATCAATAGCAACATACAGTGACAAAGTTTTTAGAGGATTTCAAACAATCTAGAATGTTGCTTCTAATTACATGTGGGCTTTTACAGTATATCATATATCATCATGCTAGTGATGCAACCTATCAAGTCACACCTCTAGCAACTCCCATGACAATAGCACAATGTAAAACCACCCATGCTGAAGCAAGATGGTGTCATGGTAAAGTATAAATACTTTTAAACTACCTTAAAATGTCATCAAGCAATAATTTTGACATAAGGAATGTTGTCTCCATGTTAAAACCCCCCAAGACAACATATAACAGTCTGAGGAAAAGGTTACTTTAGGAGAAACAAATTTATAAAATATGGTGAATCATAAAAATGACAACCACAAACTTGAACTTAATATAATGCAGTAAAATGCATCTCTTTACTGATCCCAACATATTCGTTTACTAGTATCGATGAGCGAACAGACAAGTTTCAACATTTTCAAGGCATTTTCACGTAAGACATTTTCACACCTAGTTCATTTGGTACTTTTTTTTAACTGTGGTGCAATTTCCTCGAAAGTCCAGTTTGTTTAGGTAGATGTGAACAATAAGAGAGGGATGGTCGAGCTTCAGTCTCACCTTTTAAATCCCAGCTTTAGCATACCTTGACTTGAGCTGCTGATTAACTGTGCAGACTGCATCTCTGTTGTTAGTCATAAGCATTAAAACATAAGTAATATGATAGTTATAATTTGTTACTAACCCTCACCTATTCTGTTTCTCTTCTTGGCACACAAATGTGGAACTTGGTGCCATGGCCCACCTGCCAAGTTGTTCTGCCTGCCTAAGGTAAAGTGATCTCTGATGTAGGATTGCAGGAATTGTCGGGTAATGGAGTCCTTTCATTGGATTGGCTGGCCCAGTGCTGACTCAGTTGTGGAACAGCCAATAAGGGGAAGCAGATTAATGGCCAAGGTCTCCAGGACTCTGAACAAATCCAAATCATATTATGTCTTATCATCAACTGTTGAATTCTGCTCTGTGCTTGTAATATTTTTATTTTACTATTATATTGCATTGAGGATAACTTGTGTTCTGTTCTGTGTATTGTATTGGGATGGGAGTAGACTCACACCTGGTGGCATGGATTGTGGACTATCTTACAGACAGACCTCAATATGTGCGTCTTGGGAACTGCAGGTCTGACATTGTGTGCAGCAATACAGGGGCGCCGCAGGGGACTGTACTTTCTCCGGTCCTGTTCAATCTATATACATCAGACTTCCAATATGACTCGGAGTCCTGTCACGTGCAAAAGTTCGCTGATGACACTGCTATTGTGGGCTGCATCAGGAGTGGGCAGGAGGAGGAGTACAGGAAGCTAATCAAAGACTTTGTTAAATGGTGCGACTCAAACCACTTACATCTTAACACCAGCAAGACCAAGGAGCTGGTGGTGGATTTTAGGAGGCCCAGGCCCCTCATGGACCCAGTGATCATCAGAGGTGACTGTGCAGAGGGTGCAGACCTTTAAATATCTGGGAGTGCAGCTGGATGACAAATTGGACTGGACTGCCAATACTGATGCTCTATGTAAGAAAGGTCAGAGCAGACTATACTTTCTGAGAAGGTTGGCATCCTTTAACATCTGCAGTAAGATTGTGGCGAGTGCCCTCTTCTACGCGGTGGTGTGCTGGAGTGGCAGCATAAAGATGAAAGACGCCTCACGCCTGGACAAACTTGTTAAGAAGGCAGGCTCTATTGTAGGAGTAAAGTTGGACAGTTTAACATCTGTGGCAGAGCAACGGGCACTAAGCAAACTCCTGTCAATCATGAAGAATCCACTGCATCCACTTAACAGTGTCATTTCCAGGCAGAGGAGTAGCTTCACTGACAGACTGAGGAGATCGTTCCTCCCCCACACTATGCGACTCTTCAATTCCACCCGGGGGAGTAAATGCTAACATTAATTTTATTTTAATTATTTTCATTTTTATTACTATTTAATTTAATATTGTTTCTTTGTATCAGTATACTGCTGCTGGATTATGTGAATTTCCCCTTGGAATTAATAAAGTATCTATCTATCTATCTATCTATCTATCTATCTATCTATCTATCTATCTATCTATCTATCTATTGTATTTACCCACCTTCTTTTTGACACCCACTGCACTCCCAGCCTACCTGGAAACCTTTCCCAAGGTTTCTTCCATTTTTTTTCCCCTAATAGGGTTTTCTTAGAGAGTCAAGGCTGAGGGGAGCTATCAAAAGGCAGGGCCTGTTAAAGCCCATTGCGGCACTTCTTGTGTGATTTTGGGCTATATAAAAATAAATTGTATTGTAACAGATGCACTTGGATGCAGACCAAAATAAATGGACTGAGACCCTTTGAAAAGGGTTGTCTCAGTGTGGTACCAAGGGAAACCTGGAGTGGTTTGTATGAGGTATGAATGTGATCCAACACAAGACTGATCTAAATTGTGCATTTATGTGTGAAATTGTGAGTGTGTTGGTAATCACAATAAGCATCTGCTGTTGGTAATTAGGGAATTTCTTTTACAGTGTAATCAGTTGAGGGTTAACATGCAACTTTAAAAACAATAAAATGTAAAAATAAATATGCACATAGGTACAAATGTAATACAACTTACACAATTCTTTGTCAATCAGAGCAAGGCTAGTACCTAATGAGGCACCTGAGACATGCCCCTTGTACAGGCGACTGTACATTAATTGAAAAAAGGTGTAAATTCACTTGTGATTGGGTCAATCAAAACACATACAGAGGTGATAAGAAACGAACAACCATGCCCTGTGAGATGCACGTGATTGCTATTCGGGTGTGACATGGAAGCACTGACTTTGAGATATGTAGTTAATCAAATATTCTAATGTAAACATTACTAACAAATAGGGGTTAGAGTTAAGACGGTAGATATGATTTTAGATAACATAAATTGTGGTTACGTTTATATGGTGGATGTTGGGGAGTAAATTGTTAACATCATCCAATTAAATGAAACTGGACTGACATTTCTGCTGTCATAAAACCGAAGCACAAGTGAATGCCCTCAGCAGAGGTTGCCTTCTTTTGTTCTCACTCCTTTTTGAAAGTTTTCTGTTTTGTACAATGCATAGTACCACATTCTTTTCCAGTATTTTTCCAGTTATTCGCTAATAGCCATTTTGCTGATAGAGCTGTGCTTAGCACATAAACCAAACAATTATGAGGTGGTGGACAACCACAACTGTTATCCGGCGAATAAAACAACTGCCCAATGAAAGAAATCATGTTTGCTTGAAGGTGTATGAAACGCAACTGACCCAGCTGTGAATTGAAAGAAAGTAGGGAATATTCCACTGATTTGGAACAAAGCAAACAGACTGTGTTGTGAGTGTGAAAATTCATTTTGCAGGCAATTTCATAATTGAAAAATACAAAACTGACTAAAGGCTTTTTTTGGGGGTTTTAAAGTTTGTTTTTTTTTTGGTGATAATCAAATAATACAACTCCCTAAAGCCTTAATCACACTTCTGAGTATAGGTGTGTTCTGCAGCATGCAATCCATACCACACCAGTAAAATCAATTACATTTATACCTGTTGTTCACATCACCACAGGGAAGTGCTGTGCGTTTTTAAAAAATGTGACATGCTGTATATTTTCTGCATGAAGACACACTAAAATACACCAATGAGCACTGTTCTGTGTTTTCTCCACAGGAAAACAGTACATAGAACGTTGTTGCTGCTAAACCTTAAACACCATCACCTAGTAACCATCTTATCCAAGTTGAGGATATGCACACGTCTGATTACTTTTTTTCAGCAGAGATCTTTATTTAAATACTAAATGACAGACTGAGTCATGTGGAATTAACACATGAAAACATTTCCGGCCAGGATCTGAATGCCTAACTACTTGTGTAAATGGCATGAATTTAGAAGGAAGTTCTTTCACAAATACTTTTGCAAAGTGAAACACTGAATATCACTGAAAATACAATTTTGCACAAATTGTTTTGCTCATTACAACAGATTGTTTCTCACCTGAGACATGAATGAATAGAAGTTTATTGACTCATAAATAGACTGCTCAAAGAAATTAACTCTTTGAGGGCTGAATACTTTTTCCAAAAAACTCAGTTTTCTGAAAAGCACGCAAAGCAATGGCTTCACACATAAGTCAACATAAAACGTCTGTTGCTATGTGCTGTGGCTGCTGTTGGCACCTGTTCGGCATCTCTGGCAGCAGTGGCTGTGCAGGGGCGCCTCGATAGTAAGCAGGAATGCACGGTGGGCAAGCAGCATGGCTGTCTTCACACAGCAGGTGGGTGGCGGTCGCAGAGTGATGCAATATGGTTTCATCATAAGTCTTGGTCCTCCCAGGTGAACTCTGCTGTAGGCGCATCAGCTACACGAAAGTGTTCAGTGCCACAATCAGCTGGGGACCGATCAGATGATGCTGGTGCCTCACTTTCATTTTCAATATCCATCTCCAGATAACTTACATCAAACTCAGAGTCCGACAAGTCAGAGTCCTTTTCAACGGAATTACAAAAAACATACATGGATTTTTTTACTGTGAACATTCGCTTTGGTCTCTCAACCGATGTCGATGCCATTTTAGAGGCTGTTTGTTCTTTGGTACTCACGCACGCATATGGTATCAAAGTAAAATCAACAAAGCTATGTAACTGTCCTTCTAGCAAAGACAGTTGAACTAAAACGTAAAGACGAGTTTTGTCGAGTTTACCCCTGAATTTTGACAAAAGTCGACATCAGCCCTGAAAGAGCTAAAGGAACACTTTGAAAACACATCAGATCTCAATGGGAAAAAAAATCCTGCTGGCTATCTATACTGATATGGACTGGGCAATGTGTTAGGAATGAAAGGACGGCACATCATTTGATGAAAATGAAAATTATCAACCTACAGAGGGCTGAATTCAAAGACACCCCGGAAATCAGAGTGAAAAAATTATGCGGCAGGCAGGCTAGTCCATTTTGCGGAAATTTCATTGCAGAAACTGCAAATCGTACTCAGTAGTTTGTATGGTCCCCATATGCTTGTATGCATGCCTGACAACATCGGCGGGGGGGACATGCTTCTAATGATATAATGGATGGTGTTCTGGGGGATCTCTTCCCAGATCTGGACCAGGGCATCACTGAGCTCCTGGAAAGTCTGAAGTGCAACCTGGTGGCATTGGATGGACCGAAAGATAATGTTCAGAGGTGTTCTATTGGATTGAGGTCAGGCAAGTGAATGTGGGGGCCAGTCAATGATATCGATTCCTTCATCCTCCAGAAACTGACTGCATACTCTCGCCACATGAGGCCTGACATTGTCATGCACCAGCAGGAAACCAGGACACACTGCACTAGCATAGGGTCTGACAATGGGTCCAAGGATTTGATCTCGATATCTAATGGCAGTCAAGGTGCCGTTGTCTAGCCTGTAGAGGTCTGTGCGTCCCTCCATGGATATGCCTCCCCAGACCATCACTGACCCACCACCACACCAGTCATACTGAATGACATTACAGGCAGCATAGTGTTCTCCACGGCTTCTCCAGACCCTTTCACTTCTGTCACATGTGCTTAGGGTGAACCTGCTCTCATCTGTGAAAAGCGCAGGGCGCCAGTGGTGGACCTGCCAATTCTGGTATTCTATGGCAAATGTCAAACAAGCTCCACGGTTCTGGGCATTGAGCACAGGGCCAACTAGAGGACATCAGGCCCTCAGGCTACCCTCATGAAGTCTGTTTCTGATTGTTTGGTCAGAGACACCAACACCAGTGGCCTGCTGGAGGTCATTTTGTAGGCTCTGGCAGTGCTCATTCCTGTTCATCCTTGCCCAAAGGAGTAGATACTGGTCAGTCCTGCTGATAGGTTAAGAACCTTCTACCGCCCTGTCCAGCTCTCCTAGAGTAACTGCCTGTCTCCTGGAATCTCCTCCATGCCCTTGAGACTGTGCTGGGAGACACAGTTAACCTTCTGGCAATGGTACGTATTGATGTGCCATCCTGGAGAAGTTGGACTACCTGTGCCAGCTCTGTAGTGTCCAAATATCGCCTCATGCTACCAGTAGTGACACTGACCATAGTAAAATGCAAAACTAGTGAAAAAACAACCAGAAAAGATGAGGAGGGAAAAATGTCAGCCGCAATTTATCTGTTAAAACCATTCATTCCTGTTTTGGGGGTCGTCTCATTGTTGCCCCGCTAGTGCCCCTGTTGTTAATTTCATTGACACCAAAGCAGCTGAAACTGATTAACAACCCCCTCTGCTACTTAACTGACCAGATCAATAGCACAGAAGTTTCATTGACTTGATGCTATACTCAGATTCAAAAGTGTTCCTTTAATTTTGTTGAGCAGTATATGTTGGTAATATTTGTAAATTGCGCACTCTAATGCAGTGGTTAGCATTACTGCCTCACAACTGCAGCATTGTGAGTTTGAATTTCACGCCTGTGTGGAGTTGACACATTCCAGTTGAGTCTGTATGGATTTTCCTCCCACATCCCAAAGTTAAATGGTAATTCCAAATTGGTCCTGTGTGAGTATGAGTGTAAGGGGTGGGAGGGGGGGTCAAAGGAAGAAAAGGACCAATTAAGGACTGGCAGTGTTTCCTGCTTTATGCACTACACTTCATTGCTGGCTCTGTCTCCCCGTGACCTGGACTGGGATTACGTGGGTTTAAAAATGTTGCTGCTGTTGCTGCATATACTGTAGAAATATAAAATATATGGCACATCTTTACATTTGAACTTCATCCATCCATCCATCCATCCATCCTCTTACGCTTATCCGAGGTCGGGTCGCGGGGGCAGCAGCCTGAGCAGAGAGGCCCAGACTTCCCTCTCCCCGGCCACTTCTTCTAGCTCTTCCGGGGGAATCCCAAGGCGTTCCCAGGCCAGTTAGTAGACATAGTCCCTCCAGCGTGTCCTGGGTCTTCCCCGGGGCCTCCTCCCGGTTGGACGTGCCAAGAACACCTCACCAGGGAGGCGTCCAGGAGGCATCCTGATCAGATGCCCGAGCCACCTCATCTGACTCCTCTCGATGCGGAGGAGCAGCGGCTCTACTCTGAGCCCCTCCCGGATGACTGAGCTTCTCACCCTCTCTTTAAGGGAAAGCCCAGACACCCTGCGGAGAAAACTCATTTCAACTGCTTGTATTCACGATCTTTCGGTCACTACCCACAGCTCATGACCATAGGTGAGGGCAGGAACGTAGATCGACTGGTAAATTGAGAGTTTTGCCTTACGGCTCAGCTCCTTTTTCACCACGACAGACCGATGCAGAGCCCGCATCACTGCGGATGCCGCACTGATCCGCCTGTCGATCTCATGGTCCATTCTTCCCTCACTTGTGAACAAGATCCTGAAATTCTTGAACTCCTCCACTTGGGGCAGGATCTCTCCACCAACCCTGAGAGGGCACTCCACCCTTTTCCGGCTGAGGACCATGGTCTCGGATTTGGAGGTGCTGATTCTTATCCCAGCCGCTTCACACTCAGCTGTGAACCGATCCAGAGAGAGCTGAAGATCATGGCCTGATGAAGCAAACGGGACAACATCATCTGCAAAAAGCAGTGACCCAATCCTGAGTCCACTAAAACCGGACCCCTTCAACACCCTGGCTGCGCCTAGAAATTCTGTCCATAAAAGTTATGAACAGAATCGGTGACAAAGGGCAGCCCTGGCGGAGTCCAACTCTCACTGGAAACGGGCTCGACTTACTGCAGACCAAGCTCTGACATCGGTTGTACAGGGACCGAATAGCTCCTTTCAGGGGGTCCGGTACCCCATACTCCTGGAGAACCCCCACAGGATTCCCTGAGGGACATGGTCGAACGCCTTTTCCAAGTCCACAAAACACATGTAGACTGGTTGGGCAAACTCCCATGAACTTCTTTGGAATTTGTATTTTATAGTACAAGGACAATGTAAAATCACAAATTAGGAAGCTAAAGTTCATTTTTATTTTATGGTTTGACTCAAGTACAGGATCCCCAGTCGGTCTATGAAATGCTTTAGCAGTTATAAATAAACACAGAGTCCGGTATGACATTCACACAGTGGCTCCAAACTTCTCCATCAGCACACTCTGGTGCTACCATGGGGCCTTTGACAGAGTGAGCAGCTCTTTGAAAGTTACAGGCTGAGGAATGGACGTGATACAGAACGAGCTTAGCACGTGTTGTAAGTAAACTTTACGTTTCTTTTTCAGTCAATATTTTTGTTGTTTGTCCAGTTGAATATTTGATTAAATATTAAATATAAGATTGAATTTTCGATTGCAAACAGAAATTTTGGATGCCTCTTACAAATGACTTTGCTGTGTTGAATAGCATCTTCTCTGAAATTGTACTTCAGACATATCGTAGTAACAAAAGTTTCTTTTTAAAAATATTAATAAATACATGGCACATTATTATTATTATTGCTGTTATTGCCCAGTGATCAGTGGGTGCCCCATCCATTTTTGCACCCATTATTAGCCATTTCTTGAATCTCTTTCAGTCCAATTCAGGTTATTATTATTTTTTTAGCATATTAAGTTAAAGTTCCTTTGCTAAGAACTATTGCTTCAGTCAGAAATGTGCATCACCAACATGACAAACAGTCAACTAATAATAAAGGGGGACACACCCAGTGGAGAAAGAAAAAGCTTGAAAGCAGGGGGGTCCTGATTCAAAACTCGGCACAGCCACCGACTCTCTCTTTGACCTTCAGCAAGTCACTTAACCTCCTTTTACGCCATCCTTTAGATGAGACGTAAAGACTGGGGTCCTATTGGAAGTGACTTGGATGCACTTGTTTAAGCATTAGTATCCAACACAACGGGCATTACCAGCTAGATAATTGATCGTGGTGACAGTCAGATGCCTGAGTGAAGCGAGGGCATCTAACAAAAGACAAGGTCAATTATCTAGCTAGTAACGCCTGCTGTGAGGATACTAGAGCTATTATAAAACTAAACAGTTTCCGATTTGGCACAAAATAAATGTTTATGCTGTCATTTCTGCATATTATAGGGCATGTTTTCCAAACAATTGTGCACAATACGTTTATTGGACTGTTCAAAATGCTCGGGTTATCATCTGTGGATTAGCTCCAATCTGTTAGAATTCTGATTGACTTGACCTAATCCATCAGGTTGAGGACGACACATATTTCACTGCTTTGCCTCTGTGAAGTGATTAGATGCACCATTCTGTTGTATGTTAGCCACTTTCTTGGCACGTCTTCAATATATGCTTCGTTTTAAAGTTAAGGCTTATCTGTGCAGTGGTGGGGACTATACAGTATGCAATTTTGTTATTTTAATTATGTATTCATTGCTTTAACTGTAATTTTGTAGATAGATAGACAGATAGATAGATAGATAGATAGATAGATAGATAGATAGATAGATAGATAGATAGATAGATGACTGAAAATTGAACATAAATATATCAATTCCCAAAATGAAAAATATAAACACATTTCATTAATATAAATGCATTTCATTTCATTTGTTACTGTTTCTTAATGTGCATGCTTTGACTGCATCATTAAAGATAGATAGATAGATAGATAGTGTGAACGCTGGCCCTGGCACAGACAGACGGACAACATTTTTGCACCCAACACACTGTTTATTTACACTATTTACAATCAATGTCAAAGTCACGTGCACTCACAACCCCAGTGCTTCTCGCACTGAATCCCCCAAAGTCCAGGGCCCACAGTCTCTGTGCCTTTGCTCTGGCCGCCTCTTGTCCTCTCGAGAGGAGACGGCCCCTTTTATGGGAACCCGGATGGGCTCCAGCTGCTTCCCGGCACTTAATGTTGGCCACAACCCTGTGTGGCGGAAGTGCCGGCTGCGCACCCGGAAGCCGTCCGTGTGTCCCCTGTCGTCTTCCCCCCGGCACTTCCTGGTGTGGCGGAAGTGCCGGGCTCCCGGGATCAATAGGCATAGGGGCGCCGCCTGGCGGTGGCCACGGGTCCCTACAGGGCTGGGCTTCCAAGCCCTGTACCCGAGGCCTCCTACATAACCAGGACGGACGCCCCCTCTCAGTCTGGAGGAGGCACATGTCCTCTTCTGGTCCTCCAAGGCGTCCCGGCCGGGCTCCATCCCCGGCCAAAGACCACCCGGGGTAAACTGGCATCGGGGCGCCACCTGGCGGTGACCACGGGTCCCTACAGGGCTGGGCTTCCAAGCCTTGTACCCGTGGCCCCCAACATAACCAGGACGGACGCCCCCTCGCGGTCTGGAGGAGGCACAAGCCCTCCTCTCCTCCTCCTGGACCACAATAGATAGATAGATAGATAGATAGATAGATAGATAGATAGATAGATAGATAGATAGATAGATAGATAGATAGATAGGTGTGATAAGCACTATGTAATAGATAGATAGATAGATGTGATAGATGTGATAGGCACGATGTAATAGATAGATTGATCTACTCTGTTCCTGCCTCTGACTCATCTGACTGAGGAGGATGGTCTTCTTTTAAAATGGGATATGTAATCTGTATTTTTGAAAGCACTTCCGGGTCAGACAAACGAGGACAGGGAAGCTGCTCCTTAAGAGCTCCCTTCAGCAGTCCTAGAGTTCTCTGTCTGAGCAGCATTTTCCCTGGGGTAATTCAGACTGCAGCAGCACAAGAGGGATGCTTCCACCCAGCGTACTGAGGGAATATTTTACCGTGTAGTTGGTCTTTAACTGCTATTCCATTCAGGAAAGGTAGCACCAACCATCCAGGTTGCCTGTTCCCTCACATAATACATAATACATACATTGTTAGACAGTACTTTATATGTATTATGGTATGCACTGATGGACCTACTGTAGTGTATACAAAGTCTATAAAAACCAAGGCAATGACAAGAGGACTAACTACTACAACTGCCGGATCATTTAATCAGAAAATTTAAAGTTATGAAGGTGAAATATATAGTAAACAAGGTAAAAGTACAAGGAGCAAGCAAATACAGTACATAAATGCCTTATAATAGTTATTGCATACATAGATATACTAAGTGTATCATGATTATAATTTTTATGAAGTATTCAATACTTTGACAATACTGAACTTTACAGGTTTGCTTTGTGTCCAAAAAAATTTACTAATTAAACTTCCATTTTTTTATTTTTTGAAAATATCAATACTCAAAAAATATTCATACCAATGCATTAAGAAATGTAATTTTCCTATTATTACTTGTTCAAAATGGCAAAGACAAAGTTTATTTCAAGTAGCAGTGGATGCTTTTCCTTCTCTTCTCTTTAAAGACTCACTGTCTGTCGCTATCGCCATCACAATATGCAATTACAGTACTTTCTGGCACCCTGATCTGAAGTGATCCCTATTACATGACTGCCTCGCTGTGAGTGATGGGACTCACTGTTTACTGAGCTTTAAACCTTTCCCAAGAAAAAATGTAAACACCAAATGGAATTCTCTCCTTATTTATTCCACATCTATATTTTGTGTACTTTATAAATTCCCAAATAGGTTTCAGCCCCATGCGAACGGCACCTTTAGACAGCGATATAAAAGTCATCAAGTGTGCATGTGTGTGAATGCTTTGAAATTCATCACCCAAATGATTCATTTACACCCTTTTATTTTACTTTTATTTGTAGAAGCACACACCATCTATTCTGTATAATTTGCCTATTAGCTTGACACACATTTATAATTTAACAAAAAATGTAAAGTGTTTTTTATATTGTTTAAAATATTGCATCTGTGTTTATCCTCATTCTATAAGAGACTTTATTCTATTCAGTAGTCTCTTGTTTTCCTTTCAGGTACAATTAAGTAAAGATGATATGGGCTCTTTTTTCATACCTAAAACACTCTTGACATTTATTCATTTTAAACTGTTGTTTAACAGCCCCTTCAGAAATGCTATTTTTATTTTGTCATGTATACCGTATGTCTAATTGTGTATAGTCGAAAAGGTCAGTGGAAAAACATTGCATGTCCTATTACATGAAAACAATCTGACTGACTACATAATATTAAGAAAAAATAAAATGTAACACAAAGAAAGCGAAATATCTATGGGTGTAAAAATACGTTGTGTATGAGATGACCTATGACTGAATATGCGTTACAGGGGTCCATGGGGAAACTGGTTAATTGTTTTAGTTTTTTGCTTAGAAGTAATCATTCCTTTATCCACTAATCCAGGTAATTTATACAAATAAATTATGAATGAATACTGAGGAAATTCAAAAGAATGCTTTCCATCCTGAAGGTCCTTGGTGGGCTTGCCTTTTCTCTGTTTCGGTACTTTTAATTTTGCTAACTTTTCTCGGCTTAACATCATCCCAAGACAATTCAGCCATTGTGTTTTTTTTCCCATTGTTTTCTTGCCAGATCTACTGTAAATTATTGCAGAAGTCGAGTGAATGTGTGAGAAGCTGAAACTGCAAAAACCCCTCCCATATGAATTTAGCGCAACAGAGCTTAGAGCTTTGGTCCTGCCTGTGGTCCTGTTGACTTCATAACTACCAATAGGAGGTTGTCAGCCAAATCTTCAGGTTTGAATTTCATGAGGCAATGCTCTCTTGACAGGCAAGACAGCCAGAAAAGGCAAGTGATGCATTTATTACAGCAAAAAAAAAAAACTACTGCTGACAGCTGAATTGTGTAAAAATAAAAAGATGACTATGGATTGTTTTTTTTAGATTTAGTAGTGCACATAATTTTGTTTTTATATACTGTGATATTGTAAAAAAAAAGTGTTTGTGTGTGTGAATATATTGTATACATCATATGAGTGCTCAAGGGTGTGTACAGTTGTATGCTAATAAAGATACCATAAAGTGGAGCTGTGCCTGGTCTGCTCCAGGGCTGCATGACAGGAGTTAAGCCATTGCAAGAGGTAACAGAGGGTTATTGTGGTACAGTAACACGGAATGGCTAAAAAGGGTCTAAATCTTCAAACAAAGAGCAAAATAAGACAAGGGCCTTCACCAGTCTGTCTACCAACAGGTCTTACGCCAGGCAGGGTGACCCCAAACTCAACAGGCAGGTTTCAATGCTACTCCAGTCCAAAAATGAGGCACAGGCTTTTAACAGTTCAAAAATACTTTGTTATATAGCCCAGACTAGCAAAATACCCGCGCTTCGCAGCGGGGAAGTACTGCCCTAAAAGTTTTTTTAAGAAGAAAATTAAACCTTTTTAAACTGAGGGAAAATATACCAATAATTATTTGTTAAGGATCTCTTTATATACCACATTTTGAGTTCGGCCCTCCGGTTGTAATATGACCAAGCTGTGCGCTGAGCTTACTCTTAAGCATGCAATGTACAGTTGGCCATGTGAAAAGCAATCTTGTCTCAAATCTCACAGCTTGGATTGCTGCTGTCATAATCGGTTTGAGTTTCATGGTTTGTTTCAATTACGACAGTATTTGCAGGACTTGTGTTGAAGTGACAGGCATCTGTCAAGCGTTGTAAGTATACAACCAGTTTCATCGATAACTTCACATCCAGCTTTTGAGAGTTTAAATATTCATAAACATCAAAGTGTCCACTACTGAAATCGTCACCTGTGAATCTAAGATGTTTAAGAGGCATTGGCGGTTGTCCAAAGGTGTAAAATATTTGGCCATTTCGGTACACTTGAAAGCGACAACCGAACAGCTGATTCAGCGGCAGCCATCAACTCACATGCAGATGCATAGGTGAAGGGCTTAGGCATTTCACTCTTATAGTGCTCCTGTGTAGTCTAATTATCTCCTGTACCGTCATCAGTCCACACCTTGAACCTGTCCCAGTCATTCAATACATAAGACACAATGTTCCTCCGGATATCAAGAGTGAGCCTGATATGGCCGTGCAATATGTAACAAAGAGAATGGAAAAGGTAGGTGCCATCTCCGGGCATGGAAACCACTCGGTAAGTGACAGTTGTTTGATCGATGGTGTTCACCTCGATAGACATGTTAATGCGGGTATGGTTGGAATGATAAAGGAAATGGGTATCTGAACAATGTACAGTAAGTCTAAAATACCTACACAATAACTATAATCGTAATAAATGAACAATAAAACAGCGGAGAAGCCGTGGATTAAATAAAAAGGCTGTAGTTATCAGCAGGGAGACGTGAATCCCGTGGCGAAGCAAGGAAGGAAATGTAGAGACTGGAGCGACAGACAGCCTTATATAGGAAGGCAGCCAACAATGTGGGAGGCATTGGGATGGGGGACCTAACGCCGCCTCACACGGTGACCGAGCTGCAGGCTCGTAATATATATATATATATATATACATAAGTAGGATTCAGTTAGCGTTGGGAACCCGCATACCAAATTTCTTGAAGATGGGCCCATAAGTAACAAAGACTGTTGAAAAGTTCAATATGGCGGCCGACAGTGGCATCATACCACCAAAATAAGTACCAAATTTCAGCCTTCTACCTACATGGGAAGTTGGAGAATTAGTGACGTTGGAAAATTCAATATGGCGGCTGACAGTGGCGTCATACCACTTAAAAAAGTATGTACATTGGTTTCGGTTAGCGCAGGGAAGCCGCCTACCAAATTTCGTGAAGATGGGGCCATGAATAAGAAAGTTCAACATGGCGGACGTTGTTGACCGTTATGACCGTTACACGTTGAATTTCGAAATGAAACCTGCTTAACTTTTGTAAGTAAGCTGTAAGGAATGAGCCTGCCAAATTTCAGCCTTCTACCCACACTGGAAGTTGGAGAATTTGTGACATTAGAAACTTCAATATGGCGGCCGACAGTGGCATCATACCACTGAAATAAGTACGTACATCGGTTTTGGTTAGCACAGGGAAGCCACCTACCAAATTTCATGAAGATGGGGCCATAAATAAGAAAGTTCAACATGGCGAACGTTGTCAACCGTTATGACCGTTACGTGTAGAATTTCGAAATGAAACCTGCTTAACTTTTGTAAGTAAGCTGTAAGGAATGAGCCCGCCAAATGACAGCCTCCTACCAACACGGGAAGTTGGAGAATTAGTGACTTTGGAAAGTTCAATATGGCGGCTGACAGTGGCGTCATACCACCAAAATAAGTATGTACATTGGTTTCGGTTAGCGCAGGGAAGCCGCCTACCAAATTTCGTGAAGATGGGGCCAGCCTTCTACCTACGGGAAGTTGGAAAATTAGTGACGTTGGAAAGTTCAATATGGCGGCTGACAGTGGCGTCATACCATCGAAATAAGTACGTACATCGGTTTCGGTTAGCGCAGGGAAGCCGCCTACCAAATTTCGTGAAGATGGGGCCATAAATAAGAAAGTTCAACATGGCAGACGTTGTCGACCGTTATGACCGTTACGTGTAGAATTTCGAAATGAAACCTGCTTAACTTATGTAAGTAACCTGTAATGAATGAGCCTGCCAAATTACAGCCTTCTACCTACACGGGAAGTTGGAGAATTAGTGACGTTGGAAAGTTCAATATGGCGGGTGACAGTGGTGTCATACCACCGAAATAAGTATGTACATTGGTTTCGGTTAGCGCAGGGAAGCCGCCTACCAAATTTCATGAAGATGGGGCCAGCCTTATACCTACATGGGAAGTTGGAAAATTAGTGACGTTGGAAAGTTCAATATAGCGGCCGACAGTGGTGTCATACCATTGAATTAAGTACGTACATCGGTTTCGGTTAGCGCAGGGAAGCCGCCTACCAAATTTCGTGAAGATGGGGCCATAAATAAGAAAGTTCAACATGGCGGATGTTGTCGACCGTTATCAACCGTTATGACCGTTACGTGTAGAATTTCGAAATGAAACCTACTTAACTTTTGTAAGTAAGCTGTAAGGAATAAGCCTGCCAAATTTCAGCCTTCTACCTACACGGGAAGTTGGTGAATTAGTGATGAGTCAGTGAGTCAGTGAGTCAGTGAGTCAGTCAGTGAGGACTTTGCCTTTTATTAGTATAGACTAGCAGAATACCCGCGCTTCGCAGCGGAGAAGTAGTGTGTTAAAGAAGTTATGAAAAAGAAAAGGAAACATTTTAAAAATAACGTAAGATGATTGTTAATGTAATTGTTTTGTCACTGATATGAGTGTTGCTGTCATATATATAGACACAGACACACACACATACATATATATACATACACATATATATGCATACATATACATATACATATATATATATACATATACACATATACATATATAGCAAAATCCCCGCGCTTTGCAGCAGAGAAGTAGTGTATTAAAGAAGTAATGAAAAAGAAAAGGAAACATTTTAATAATAACGTAACATGATTGACAATGTAATTGTTTTGTCATTGTCATGAGTGTTTCTGGCATATATATATATATATAAATATAAATATATATATATACACATACATATCTACATATATACAGACACACATTTACATACATCTATATCTATCTTATCTATCTATCTATATATATATACTGTATATATATATATATATATATATATATATATATATATATATATACACATATCTCCTTTGGGGTGCAAGGAGCTGTTGCTGGGGGTGCCAGAATCCATTGAGGAAGAAAAATTTAAAACATTATTTGTACAAAATCTTAATTTACGTATCTATCCATTCCTAAATAATTAAATGGGCACGCTATTTCGTATCAGTGCAATATGCTGCTTGTTAAAACGGATGACTCCTAATCTTACGTGCACTTAGTGCTGCGTGGGTATTATGAACTATCGTATTTGTTCAAGTTCTATTTAAATTTGAAATATAAGTAATTTTTATTTGGTCGACAGAAATATGTTTAGTAGGAATGAAAGTTAAATTTAATCTTTATTGCATACATTTTTCTTCACCATAGAAATTGAAAGACTAAATCCAACTTCCATTCCTACCAAAGATATTTCTGGCGACTAAATAGAACCTACTTATATCCAGATTCGAGCTATTGAGCAGTCGCCTGCCTGCCTGAGTCACCCTCGCTTCCCAGTTACTTTTTTACCGTTCATTTAATCTTGGCTAGTCGCGGAAATAGTATAACATGGAAGGAGGATTACACCGAGTATGGCTTTACCAAAACAATTATTGATGTCGAATAAAGTATCTATGATTCCTAAAGCTTAAATTGGTGATCTGGTTTTCTCGTTAACCTCATATTTTTTCATACTGCGAGGGTAAAATGAATCGTTAAGCGCTGATATAGGCCTATATACATTGAATATATTTAAATAGTTTTACTATCAAATAATGCAAACAGTACGCGGCATGTGCTTCAGCCCTAATTCTGGGCTCATCAGGCAGTACACACTCACTGCACCCACTCTCATGAATCAGACCTCAGACGTCAGCGCTAAAGGCGAAGCCTCTCATGTTGCGCTATGGTGTGTGGGTCGTTTATTTGACAGTATATATATATATATACAGTATTATATATTATTATATATATATAACGTTTGAGAACGCAACATATAGTTTTGTCCAGGAGGAAAGCAATGTTGCCTCAAATCAATGGTAACCTTTTGTAGGGTGTGTCCCAGAGACTTATTAATTGTCATCGCGAAGCAGAGCCTTACTGGAAATTTGAGGCATTTCAATTCAAATGGGAGATCAGAGGGTATAACGGTGATGCCAGCAATACATTTAGAGTGTGGCGCTCTGCTTTTTTTGTGTAGCTGCCTTCACACAGCCTCTTCGCTGCTTTATAAACAAACGCCATATAAAGAAAGCCATCACCTTGTCAATTGTGTAATGCGTTTTTTGAACAGGTTTGATGTATGGAAGTGATCACTCGTACTGCGTTCAGTAAGTTCTCGTGAGCTGCTATCTTGTGTGATGTTGCGATGTCTACGGCTTAATTTAATGTTATCTAAGACCCGGCACTTAAAAGTTTCTGGCTGCACTCCAGTTGTAATATGACGAAGCTGCTTGCGAGCTCACTTTTGAGAATGCAAGTATAGTTGTCCAGGAGAAAAGCAATCTTGCCTGAAATCAATGGCATCGTTTTGTAGGGTCTGTCCCTGAGACTTATTACTTGTCATCGCGCAGCTGAGCCTTACTGGAAATTGGAGGCATCTTAATTGAAATGGGAGATCAGAGGGTATAAAGGGGACGCGAGGAATACATTGAGTGTGGAGAAACTCTAGAGACAGCGTGTGTATTAACTTGTGGATTTTTCTGTGAGTATTTGGTGGCAGTGTGATGAATTTGCTTCGGAAGACGGAGTTAGCCGCGGAGCTCAGCTCAGAGCGAAATGAGGTAAATGGGAGGGGATATGATGACGTGACTCCCCCCCCGCCTTAACTGTCAATCCCCACAAACACAGTCTCGGAATTTGCATAAGCACACCCCTTCACCTGCAATTTTAACTTAGTTACAAAGTGATCAAAACTCTCGTTTATATCCTGCGTCCTCTCATTAAACTTGTATCCCGCTTTACCCGTGAGCTTGAAAAACACCACCGGCAGCCTGTCTATTAACTTAATTTAAAGTTTACGTTTACACCTTGCTTTCTTTACGAAGTAGCAGCACTCATGAATATGGTAGTATATGTCACTCGCTCGCTTCTTATTGTTTCGCCGCCTTCTCAATTATATAATGCATGTTTTCTTCAGCACGTTTTTGAGCTGTTCCTGGTTTTCTACGTAGTGCGTTTACAGTCAAATCACGTGATTACGTGGGAGGCGTGATGATGTCACACGAAACTCCGCCCCCCACGGCTTACCAGCTCAACTCCATTATAGTTTATGCAGAAAAATAGCTTCCAGTTCTGACCATTACGTGTAGAATTTCGAAATGAAACCTGCCCAACTTTTGTAAGGAAGCTGTAAGGAATGAGCCTGTCAAATTTCAGCCTTCTAGCAATACGGGAAGTTGGAGAATTAGTGATGAGTGAGTGAGTGAGTGAGTGAGTGAGTGAGTGAGTGAGTGAGTGAGTGCTTTGCCTTTTATTAGTATAGATATACAAAAAAAATCCCTCCAAGTTCAGAGTACCTATACACAAACAGTGGGTGATGACGGTTGATCCCTGCCTTACTCCTGATACTGCTGAGGCAGACCCCAGCTCTTCACAAACTCTGTATTGGAATAAGTGGCTGTCAGGGATGGATAGAAGAAAAATGATTGACTGAATGATGCTCAGACTTTGCTGCACGATCAGCTATGCAGGGATGATCCCAGTTAGTCCCAATCATTTCCACATCTCTGTGCTATTATTTCATGACATTAGTTAAGTTAAAACGTTTGGCCTTATGGTACAATAGCAAAATACTCGCGCTTCACAGCAGAGAAGTAGTGTGTTAAAGAAGTTATGAAAAAGAAAAGGAAACATTTTAAAAATAACGTAACATGATTGTCAATGTAATTGTTTTGTCACTGTTATGAGTGTTGCTGTCATATATATATATATATATATATATATATATATATATATATATATATATATATATATACACACACACACACACACACATATAAAGATATATATACATATATATACATATCTACATATAGACATATATACATATATACAGTATACATATACACATCCACATATATATACATGCTAGCAAAATACCCGCGCTTCGCAGCGGAGAAGCAGTGTGTTAAAGAAGTAATGAGAAAAAAAAGGAAACATTTTAATAATAATGTAACATGATTGACAATGTAATTGTTTTTTCATTGTTATGAGTGTTGGTGGCATATACTCGTATATATATCAAAAGTCTCCGCGCTGTTTGGAGGTTATTCATATATATATATATATATATATATATATATATACTAACAAAATACCAGCTTCAGAGCGAGAAGTAGTGTGTTAAAGAAGCAATGAAAAGAAAAGGAAACATTTTGAAAATAACGTAACATGATTGTCAATGTAATTGTTTTGTCACTGTTGTGAGTGATGAGTGTTGTTGTCATATATCTATATATTTACACACACACACATAAACATATATATATACATATCTATACATATACACATATATACATACATATATATCTACATATATACACATACATATATACATACACACACATATATACACACAAATACATATATATATATATACATACACACACACACACATATATAAACATATATATACATATACATACATATCTACATATATACACACACAGCTATTTCGTATCAGTGCAATACGCTGCTTGTTAAAACGGATGACTCCGCTCTTACGTGCAAGTCTGCGTGGATATTATGAACTATCGTATTTGTTCAAGTTCTATTTAAATTTTAAATAGAAGGAATTTTTATTTAGTCGACAGAAATATCTTTGGTAGGAATGGTAAAAACAGACAGGAATATTATTTGTGAATAAATCAACTCAAACCTTAAACAACTTATAATATTTTGCTCTCCATAAAAATATATCCTGTCTAAATTATACAAGTTAGAAATAAAGTAAACGTTAAAAGAACAAACATTCAAATTTCTTTACTCTTATGTAATTTTATATAAAAATAATCTTAGATTTTAAATATCCCAAAAGATTTTGCTCTCCATAAAAATATATCCTGTCAAAATTATACAAATTCAAATATGAACATGCTGCATAACAAAACCTGGAAATATAAATAAAATGTGTTCCTTTCAGCAATAACAAATCAAATCATTCAGTTGTCTTTGCTCATATGTCATTTTAGAGCTGGACGCCTGGCATCGATTTTTGGCCACAGGTTCGTTTCTGTTTGGTGTGAGGTTCTGTGTTGTGGAGATTCTCAGGATGGATTGCAGGTGCTCATCAGTGAGGCGACTCCTGTGTGCTGTTTTGTTAGTCTTTATCACTGAGAAGAGCTTCTCACACAGATATGTGCTACCAAACATGCACAAGGTTCGAGCCGCATGTAGACGGACTTTTTGTTCTTCAAAGTCACCAAAGCGCCGTGCAAACTCAGTGCGCTCAGTTTATCAGCAAAGTGCGTGTTGGGAACACCGTAGTGACGACTTGGTTTAACATTACTTGGCAACAGGGAAAGTGGGGCAAGGTGAACTGGTGCATTTGTGTCTCCCATAAAAGCAGCTTCACTTGAAATCACTTTGTGATTGTGCACGGGTTAAAACGTCCGCTGAAGTGTCAGATTCTTATTTAATTATGCTGCTTTCTGTATCTTCTGCATTGCATTCAGGTTACCCTGATGTTTTGTCTCATAGTGCCGTCTTAGATTAAATTCTGTAATTACAGCCACATTAGCTCCACAAATGAGACACACGGGTTCAGTAAACATATACTCAGCCTCCCATCGGTTTTAAAGGCTCTATTTTCAGAATCAACTTTTCTCTTCAGCATCGTGTGAGCTAGCTTCGCAATAACTTGCAGCATCATAAGGTAGACTTGATTAACGCAGTAAGTGTTCGGCAAGGCAGCTGAAGCGCTGCATTATGGGATCTGTAGTTTATTGTGTTACCAGCGCTTCATATACCGGGCTTTAATAACAATAATACAGTATATAAAATGATCTCGGGCGGATATAATTACGCCGGGCGGATGTGGCCCGCTGCCCTTGAGTTTGACACATATGGACTAAATAGAACTTGAAAAGATATATTTTTCAAATGTGATCGCGCAATTCAGATAGAGTTGACGCACTACTACAGCCTGCATGCCTCAATAAGTCATCCTCCCCTCGCTCTTACTTTTTACCGTTCATCTAATGAATACACTGAGTATGGCTTTACCAAAACAATCATTGATGGCGAATAAAGTATCCATTATTCGAGTATGTAGATCGGGATATATATATATACATATATATATATATACCCGCGTATCGCAGCGGAGAAGTAGTGTGTTAAAAAAGCTAGAAAAGAAAAGGGAACATTTTAAAAATAACGTAACATGACTGTCAATATACAGTATTTGTTTTGTGAGTGTTACTGAGTGTTGCTGTCATCAAGGATTTGATTATCATTATTTCTTTCAATCAGGTTCGTATTTGTAGGATGTGTTGTGTTCAAGTTACATTCCGTGTTTGTCAATCGTTGTAAAGATGACAGGTTTCATTCATCGATTCGTTTCTTACTGCATCAATAAACAGCTCGTCTTCTTCTTTATCTGAGACCTGACACACTGCATGCACGGGTTTTTTTTACACTGTCTTCCTTTAGCGGGACATTGACTTTTTCCAACGTGTGCTTTGTTTCCGCAGTAGTTGGATTTATGAATATGCTTATATGTATCAGGCGCTTCATATTTTTGCTGCCTTTTCAATTGTGTAATTCGGTTTTGTTCAGCTCTTTGGAACTGTTGCTTTTATCTGTGCACTCGTCAGTTCCGTGAGCCACTCGGTGTACATGCATCGAAGGTTCCCAGCTGTGCTGGTGCCATCTCGTGCTATGTCCATGGCTGTATTTAATGTTACCTTAGTCCTGGCACTTAAAACTTTCTCTCGCAGTTTCGCTGAGTTTGTGTCAAACACCACCCTGACCATCTCATCTTCCTCTCCATAAGCACAGTCCTTCACCCGTGAATATTTAGTGGCAGTTTGCTATTGGATTGCCGCTGACGGACGGCCTTATATGGGCAGGCACTAAATTACAAACGCCAGCGCAGCCTGTCTATGAACTTAATTTAAAGTGTAGGTTTACATCGTGCTTTGTTTCAGTAGCAGAACTCATGAATATGGTTGTATATGTCACTGCCGCTTCTTATTGTTTCGCTGCCTTCTCAATTATATAATGCATGTTTTCTTCAGCGCTTTTGAGGTCTTCCTGGTTTTCTATGTACTGCGTGATTACGTGGGAGGCGTGATGATGTCACACGAAACTCCGCCCCACGGCGTTGAAGCTCATCTCCATTACAGTAAATGGAGAAAACTGCTTCCAGTTATGACCATTACGCGTAGAATTTCGATATAAAACCTGCCCAACTTTTGTAAGGAAGCTGTAAGGAATGAACCTGCCAAATTTCAGCCTTCCACCCACACGGGAAGTTGGAGAATTAGTGATGAGTCAGTGAGTGAGTGAGTGAGTGAGTGAGTGAGTGAGGGCTTTGCCTTTTATTAGTATAGATATATATATATATATATAACTGATCACCCATTGGCCTCGCTAACAGAGTGGAAGGGAAAAAAATAACATGTCTATAAGTTATTAAAAGTAAAATATTAACGTTTTAAGGAGTAAAGATACATTGAGCACCACTGGAGTGGTTTTGGGTAAGCTACATTTTAAAGACGGTAATCACCAGCAATTAAAGAAAATGAGTTTTGTGTCCTCTGCAGTGTTAAGAGTATAAGTGCAATGCAGGCTGCTTGACTTTAATAGTATTTTTGCAGGTCAGGAGACGCCACTTTTTGCAGACACGTTGACGTGATCAAAAGTCTCTGCGCTCTTTGGAGGTCATTCATATATATATATATATATATATATATATATATATATATATAACTGATCACCCATTGGCCTCGCTCACTGAGTGCAAGGGAAAAAAATAAAATGTAGTGTATAAGTTATTAAAAGTTAAACATTAACGTTTCGTTCAGTTTCTTGCTACAGCAATTTTAACTCTGTTTCAAAGTGATCCAAAGTCTCGTTTATACCTCGTGTCTTCTCAGTAAACTTGTATCTCACGAATACCGTCATTCGTGGTAGGCATGACAAACGGCAGCGGGAGAGTGTCTATAAACTTAATGTAAAGTTCCGGTTCACGCCGTTCTTTGTTTCCACAGTATCATGCATTGAGAGAACTTCAAATGCCTCTTAAACTCACTGCAAGAGTTAAAATTATGATTGAAGGTGGGCAGCTTGTTCCACCAGCCAGGAGCTACATATGAGAAAAGTCTGGACTGAGATTCAATACCACGCAGAAGTCACATCACTAGATGCCATTCAACAGCTGACCTGAGTGGTCAAGAAGGAGCATAGGCCCTCACAAATGTGTCCATAAATATGGGTGCTGAACCACTGACTACTCTGTAGACAAGCACCAAAAATCTGGTGTTAATATGTGCCGCTACAGGAAGTCAGTGTAGTAATCTGATAAGAAGTGTGACATATGCCCTCCTTGGCTGGTTCAACACCAGACATGTCACTGCATTTTGAAACATCTGCAGTGCCTTGGTGACACATGTGGGTATTCCTGCCAATGAACAGCTGCAGCAGTCCAGATGAGACAAGACCAAAGCCTTGACCAGAAGTTATACTGATTATTTTGTCAGATGTGGACTGAACTTGTGGATGTTGTACAGAGTGAATCTGCAAGACTGAGAGACTGTAGCAGCATGGTCCCTGGAAGAAAGCCACTCATCGATCACCACTCCAAGGTTGCACACTGACTTACCAAATGTTGGTGATAATGAGCCAGACTGAGCAGGGATGGGGTGTTGACTATATGGATGAGCTGGAAAAACATGGAAGGTCCATCTTGCCAGGCTGAGTCGGAGATGGTGTTCCTTCATCCAGGTTGCAATATCAGTGAGGCATGCAGAGATTCTAGCTGATGCCATGTGCTCCTCACACTATTAATTTATGATGTTCTTATCCTAAGTAGAGACGTTCTATCTTTGTTCTGCCTTGAAGTTTTAAACCAAGGTACAATGTAACATAAGGTAACTCGTATATTCTGAGTTTATTAGTAAATTATAGAAGAAACAACATAACTTTAAATATAGAAAATAACAAGCTCAACAAGAAAAAGCTAAGATGGTAAAACGTACAAAACTTCTCTCTCTCTGTAACCAGTGTATTCTCTTAAATTCTTAGTAATATCAAGTATGTTAACTTTAAGCTCTTTCAAGTTCTTTTGTTTGTCTATTGACATTTCAAAGAGTTTTACCTTACAACTCATAGCATCTAGTATTTCAGATACAAGCTAAAATACCTTAGTGTAGTTGGGTAAAATGTATACTTAAATTTGATACTACTGTACAATCGTGGTCAAAAGTTTTGAGAATGACACAGGTATTGGTTTTCACAGAGTTTGATGCTTCAGAAATATCTGACAAAAAGATCTAAAAACACTGAAGTATACAAGAGTTTCAAAACCTTTTATTGACAATTACATTAAGTTTATGCAAAGAGTCAATATTTGCAGTGTTGGCCCTTCTTTTTTTTTCAAGACCTCTGCAATTCGCCCTGGCATGCTGACAATCAACTTCTGGGCAAAATCCTGACTGATGGCAGTCCATTCTTGAATAATCAATGCTTGGAGTTTGTCAGAATTTGTGGGTTTTGTTTGTCCACCAGCCTCTTGAGGATTCACCACAAAGGCATTGTTGGTCACCAAACTGTTCTTGGATGATTAGGAGAAGTTGCTCTCGGAGCAACTTCTGGTAGGACGTCCACCATGGCGCTGAAAGTAACCTTGTGTGTTTTTTTTTTAACTCGTCCTCCTGTCTACAAAGGTACAGTGCCTACCTGTTTTTTGCTTGTAAGGTATTCCCGTGTATGACAATACAGTAAAAAACAAAAAAAGCATTAACAAAATTAAAAGACACACATACACACACACAAACTATTCATAATATATTCATATTTTAAAAACCAAATGCAATATTTTGGCAGAAATATCAATTATAGTTTTATCTAATAAGATAATGGGGGTACTTTGAAACATTTAAATTTCTTCAGGTGCTACACCAAAACAAAAGGCTGAACATCCCTGCTTTACTGTTTTCTCTTTAAACCACTTGGCTCTTCATCTTCTTGGGCTTTTTATTCAAAATGTAAAAAACTTCCCATTCTTATGTTTTGAGCAGGTTTTTTTCCTTTTTGGTCACAATATTTTGGTTAGCTTAATAGGTATGTTGTCCCAGTATTCCATTCAGGTAATTTTTAAAAGTTGCGGCTGTTTCTGCTTTCACTACATGACTCCAGATTCCCACAACTCTTTGTAAAGAGATGATTTCCGGCTTCAGTCTCAAGTACATTTTCCTTAATTTCCAAGCTTGGTTCCTGCTCACAAGGGGTTGGTAGCCTGGGAGTTATTATTCCCTGGATTACTCTTAAATACAAACCAAAGCTCTCTGCATCCTTGGGCACCAGAGAGCAGGTTGCTGGAATTTGTAGTACATCTCCTAACCCCAGAGACGACTCTTCAGAACTGAGCACTTGGACTAGGTAAAAGAGGCCACTGGAGATTAGAAAAAGAAATGGGAGGGCTAGTGCTTACTGGCAGAGATACAGAGTGAGATGTTTACTTTGAGAAGATGGGTAAGTCATCTCATGAGGTGAAGTAAAGACTAAACTGTACTCCGTTACGGTATGATTTTATTATGTATCTAAATTTAAAGTCTGGTTCTGTAATCATCATATCTGTGTATACCACCTTGAAACAGATTCATTTTAATGAAGTGACACGTATCAGTAATTGTGTTTTTCCATTTGGCTATTTTCTTACTTGCTTATCCATTTCAGGTCTTGTGGAGGTCCACAGTCTCATGAGAATTTAGCATAAGATTTAGAGTTACCACCTAACCTAACAGATATGGCTTTGGGAGGGGAGAGGAAGGATGATTATCTAAATTCAACACTGGCAGTGACTGGGGTTCATACTTGAGCCCAGTATGTGCTGGAGCAGTGAGGCAGTGTATGGCAGTGTACCGCCCTGTGTACAGTGTACGGTAGCGTAAATACATTGGTTCCATTACATTTGATGAAAAACAGACTAAACAACAATACAACAGAAATTCATGCATGAAGCCTTGAAATTGCTTGACTTCCCATTATGACAGTTTAATCAGTCAATTTTGCCATTTACTCTTATATTATAGTCAGAACAAATAATTATTTATTTTTCACTTTACTTCTGCAGAGCAGCATTTAATGTCACCTTCAATATACAGTAGATGTATAATAACATGAATAAAAAATAATTTTGCATGTGGCAAAAGTCAAGGTCAAGTAATTAATTGAAAGTTTGTATTATTATAAAAGGGCTGATGTGAAGCTACAGTTTACTCAACACCAATCTAAAACGTTCCTTTCTTATTAGAAATGGACTTTCTTTTAATATAAACACTGGCAAATGCATTAGCAGTCCATAAAAGACTATAACAATGGAACAGAAAATATCTTTAAAAAGGAAATAAAAACATTATCTCTCAATTTCCCAAATACCTTTAAAATAAAAAATACACACATAGCTCAATACATTGTGCAATTTACTTTTCATGTAGTCACGATTTCCTTTCATAGGACTCACTGATACTTTTTGGATTTTTTTTTCGTTCTTTCTTTTTTTTGAACTCTAAAATAATTTTAATATATGTGATCCATAGGCCATGAAACCATAAGTGGGGCACCCAGGCCTAAGTCCACGCTTCTTTTGGCCTTTTGCATTGTGCTGTTGTACTTTACATAATCGAGCGTGAGAGTCATGGTGCTAAGAAATGGTAGGTGTTGCATATTGGGTCTGTTGACCAGACATGCAAATAGAACTTTTATTGTATTGTACTTGTGACGATAAATCTGAATTGAATTAATCACACTTTAGTAGATTTTTGTGTAGAACTCTGTGCAGTAGCAGTTGGCATCATGCTACACTCTGGACCCTTGTAGTTCATGAATAGATGGTAAGAGATTTGGAAGACACAGAGATCAAAATATAACGGTGAAAAAAAGCATTATAAATAAAGTGTTCTTTATTTATAGTTGCTCCCACCAAGAGAGAAAAAGGTGTAAAAATGAAATTCCAAAACCCCAAATTGACAGTGTCAGTAACTAAACAACAACAACACTCAGGCGTGGGTTGCACAACTGAATGAAATCGAACTACTTTATATTCTGTCTGAGTTGGAAGGGGTGGGACTTCCGGTCCAATAGTAAAGGACATGACAACAGTAGTTGGGAGACATGTCTGTCCTGGAGGAGAAGATAAAAAAGAGGAGATGGTATTACTGACAGCGCCCTCTCACACTTGGTGGTGATATTGCTCTTATTTTTGGAGCCTTCTAGTTACTCCATACTCGCATTTCTGACAATGCAAAAAACCACAGACACATGGAGTAAATTACCAAGTAGTGTATTGGAGAGCAGGACATTCAAGTAACAGCAATCTACCAAGATACAAGCTACCAAAGCCGAAAGTCATAGTTGAAATTATTTACAGTATTCTGACTCCCTACTCTTAATTGCAATAACTAAAAGAAACATGAGGTTTTGTTTGTTTTTTTTTTAATTCGGAAACATGGCCATTGGATCGTGAGCCACCATCTTAAATAGGAAACTGCCTGTGACATCATGCCCGTGGTGACTTCCAGTTACATGCCTAAGAAACCAGAAACAAAAAATGTTTGCATCTGTGAAATACTAATGAAAATTATGATAAAAATGAATAGCAAGTTCAAAATGAAGTGAAAATCATAAAAAAAAACATACAATTTAAACATCTGTGTGTATAAAAACCTCAGGATCATAACTGCTCTGCTCCTCCACCTCCAAGTCACTGCTCTAGTCAGCTCTTATAGCATTTTAAATGACAAAGACATTTACAATTTTACTTTCTTAAAAACCCTACATTTTCTACTAAAGCAATAAGAATCAAAAACAAGCCTCTTAAATAAAATTTAGTTTAAGAATAAACTACTGTATATATTGCTGGAAAATGCCCAACCAGAAGTGTCATGCTGGAATGCTTGTTTCTGTTTTTCTCGCTGTGTGACACTTAATTAATGAGACGTATCCATTCAAATTAGCATTTTTCTTCTGGTTATAAAAAGTATTAAATAATGTTTATATTAAACACTTCTGGTCGGTGTTTTTATTTTTATGAAAAAGTCTAAAACTCAAAATGGTATTAAATATTAAAGTTAAAAGTTTGGGATTTCTTTTGAATGATCATTAGTTATTTATTTGTCCAGAAAGATAATTTTGTGGTCTTAACTAAATTTTCAAATTTGAAATCAATCAATCAATCAACATTTATTTATATAGCACATATTCATACAAAAAAATGTAGCTCAAAGTGCTTTACAAAATGAATAGAAAAATAGAAGACACAATAAAAAATAAACATAAGTCAACATTAATTAACATAGAATAAGAGTAAGGTCAGATGGCCAGGGTGGACAGAAAAACAAAAAACTCCAAAGGCTGGAGAAAAAAATAAAATCTGTAGGGGTTCCAGACCAAGAGACCGCCCAGTCCCCTCTGGGCATTCTACCTAACGTAAATCAAACAGTCCTCTTTGTATTTAGGGTTTTCGTGCAAGGACCTGATAATGATGGTCACGTAGACTTCTGGCTTTCAGTCCATCAATGTTGGAGAAATGAAAAATTTGCAGAATTCCTATGTCCATCCATCCATTTCCCAACCCGCTGAATCCGAACACTGGGTCACGGGGGTCTGCTGGAGCCAATCCCAGCCAACACAGGGCACAAGGCAGGAACCAATCCTGGGCAGGGAGAGAACTCCTATGTGTACATTTGAATTCTGTCAATGGTGGATTTCTGCTTTCGAATATATCTGAATACTGTAAATAAAAAGGTTCATGCTTACTTTGTTACTGACTCTGAAGTGACAAGCTCTAAGACCCGCAACGCAGAACTAGATTAAACGGAGAGCTGAATGTGTTACAGCCCCATTTCTAGTGCCCATTTTTAGTTTTTATTATATTTTTGATAGTAGTCACATGTAAAAGGCACTATATCCAGAGTGTGTTCCCACATTGTAGCCACCACTGATTGAAAATGTTTGAATGAATGAATCTAAGAAGCGATGAATGAATCACATAGAAGTGTAGTAGTTGCTACTGTTTCCTTGCAGCTCCAGGAGCTCCTCACGGCTCACTGTTTATGTGGTGTTTGCAAGTTCTCCTTGGGTCAGCAGCCTAGTAGAAAGTTAAAGTTATTATAATTTACATTACCTGTGCCATGAAAAACCTTAACATGTTTAAGAGAAATGGCTGTTTAGCCTACCTGTTAAACTCTTTTCATAACGGGATCCATTTTTTTCATGCTTAACAACTGTAATATTTTAAAAATCTAGATAAAAGAATATTCTTTGGACTTCAAGTTACAGATTACAGGTTTCTTAGCCTCTTTAAGGACTGTTAGCTGATAGATGTAATGAAGAAATCTCAGAATATGATTAGAATCCTTACTTTAAGAAAGCAGACCAAATTATAATTACTTAATATTTTATTGATTGTGTAAATTGTATGGCAGTGTTAATGATTTAGGCCAATCAAAACCTAAAAAGGCTTGAATCCTTCAAGGAAGATCTAGAGGTTTGCCAACTGCAAAATGGCATGAGGCCCAAATATGAGACAAAAGAGGACCAAGCTGCTGTGGAGCACATTCCATCGTTACACTTACATTATTCAAATGAGTGCTGAATATTTTTCTGTGTCCATCTTTTTTAATTAAATATAAAGCCACCAAAGAACATTTTGTTAAAAATAGTTAAAAACAGCTCTATTTTGTTATTGTTTGGAACTTTCTGTAATGTTTTCCCAACTTCGATCTTTGCTCCTTATTTTGGTTATTAATAATTGTCTGGCTTCTCACCCTCAATCTGATTTTTTTGACATCTTGTTTTATAAATCTTTTTAGTACTTCACCTCCCAGTCATAGTGGCTCAATGCTTAATAAATTACATCTAAAATATCTTGGACTAACTCCATTCTAGCATTGGCTATATGAATTGCTACTATAGCAGAGCTCAAGTACCACAAGCCTGCTGCAAAGTAAGGATACTCTCCTTGATAAAAAAGAGTTCTCCATTGGCTCTGTCTACTAATAAGTTTGAATTACTTTCTCGATGTGGGAAGGATCCAAGTTCCCAAGTCTAATTCATGATGGGAAGGCAACCCTTGAAAAGAACCTAAGTTTCATTGGTTCCAAGACCCAGGTTCACCATGAAGTTATGACAAGCACTTCTCCACAGTGGACAAAGTTCTGTCAGGTGAAGCAGAGCTCATGTGTAAAGAGTGTGCAAGTGTAGAACGGAGTAAAAGCCTGTCACATTAGTCATTTGAGCCAACAGAGGCTGGTTATACTGGCAAAGAAGGTAGCTTTCCACTCTCTACAAAGGGTGAAGACCTAAGTTCACATATCAGTAGCTCAGTTGGGTGGAGTGTTGTCAGACAAACTAAACCCAGTTAAGCTTTCTTTAGATTACTATCATTCCTGAAATAGGCCAAATATTTTGGTGTCCTGGTTACTGACGTGGGAAGGAGTGAATTTAAACATGATGTTTGGATGCTGCATAATCAGCAGATTAGCAGGTAATGTGTTGCCATGTGGTGCACAAATGAAAGCTGAGTTTTAACACAAACCACTTTTATTTAAGTGCCACAACACATTCACAACCATATGTTCCTGTAATCATCAGATATAGATAATAAATTTAAAAAGTGCAAAAATTATATTCCCTATTTGGGTTTCTAGGCTTCTTCTTCATACTGTGGTGATGAACCCAGCAATCTAGAGGCATAGCTGCTACAGAAATCCAGAGGTTAAAATCAAGATACCCACTTTTAAACAAATAGGAGTGAAAGAGTGACAGTAAATACAGAAATACCCAGACACATTGATGAGACAGATGCTGGACCACTTGGTGGTCTGTTAGTCAAACAAGTGAGATGGACTTAATCGTCTTTTCTCATTTTGTAAACTTTAATATCCTTATGCTATAAAATAATTTTTAAAACTCAGCTTGACAACAGTATAGTCATAATCTCCAGAATAGGAGGCCTGCAGAATACTTAATAATTTAAAGCTCAATTTAGGGGAATGGAAACATACAATATAGTCTGGTGTGGGCAAGATAATAAAAGGTAACCAAAGAAAATCACAAAGAGATTCTGAAATACAAAGCTATTAAATTAAGAAAAAGATTAGGCAGATGACTTGCTATTTAGCATGACAATGATCTTAAGAACATTGTCTAATTGCAAAGTATTGCTTAGTTGCAATAGGGTGAGGATTTAGAATTAATTCTATGTCTGCCAAAAAATGAAGAAGCAAGCAAAGCAATCTTGGATTAAATGTGTGAATCCCAAAAAATTCTTTATGACTAGTGAAACAATGGGGGAGTGCAATGCAATATAAAGCATTAGCCAAAGAAACAGCAGTATGGAGTATTAAGTGATAATGCAATATAACATTAACCTGGAAGGCATCCCAGAATTAGCTTAATTGTGCAAAGCAGGCACAGAGTCAGGACAGTATATCAGTCCAGTACAGGGTCCGCTCACGAACACACCCAAACTCATTCTTACACATGTCTAGTTTTGAATGGCCATTGAATTGCTGGACAAAGGGAGAACATCCAAACTCCACACAGACAGCTACAGAGCCAAGAAATGAAATACACGACATTGAATACAAAGTGATAGCCATCAAAAAAGTGGGTGTAGGTGTGTGAAAAACTTACTCAGTAGTATCTGACCTTTGAGATTTATCTCATTTTGTTATTTATTCCATGTTGTCATGACAACATATGGTTCAGTCTTGAGGAGATATCTCCCATAAAGAGTAGCCGCCATACCTGCACTTGTGAGTTTGCAGTGATTGGAATTAAACCTTCTAAATTAATGATGGTTCATAGTGAAAAGCACTCTTTGTTAAATAAAGAATAGTTTTATATATAAATATACACACTTTGTTTTTTTGAAAAGCAGAATATTATAATGGCTCTCTCAAGCAAATAATGGTAACATAACATGTACAAGCCTTTATTTCAAAATCAAGTCTCAAAAAACAAACTAAAAATATAAATACAATGGAAAAACAAGATAATAAAAAGCAATTTTCCAAACAGAAGAGAAACAAAAAACAAAATAAATCAAGAAATATGACATACGGTAATGGAGCCGAGGTGAAAATCTCATAAACTGCATTCCTCTTTAGTTAAGAAATTAACTCCATCGCTAATCTATTCATCAATCCAACCTCCTTTAATCATACTGTAAATTCATCCATCCATTGTTCTGTGAACACAATCAGACACATCTATTCATCCACTTTCTAAACCAACTGATTTCATTTTTGGGACCAGGTGCAAGACAGGAATAGGACAATAGTCATAGTCCTGTACTCACTTACGCTCACTTCTGCTGGGGCAATTTAGAATCATCACTTAACTTACCCTCCTAGTCTTTGGAATGTGGGTAGACTCAGAGTATGTAGAGAAATGCATGTGCAACAGTCACATAGACATTGGACAGAGACAGTGTTTGAAGATGAATCCCTGCATCTGAGAGGTAGAAGTGCTACCCATTAGGCCACAATGCTGTCCCTCCTTTGCTCATCTGACGCAGGTAATGCCACCCAAGATTGTGAGGTGGGTGCTTGTGTTAAACTCTTTTTTTCCTCTTCTTTTCCCTCTGCATTTGACTCTGCTCTTTCTGATTTCCCACCTTTAAAGCCCATCACTGCCAGAAAGCGGTAGTCAGTTCTGATTCAACTGACCCATTGGGACAGAACTCCATAAAACTTAGCAAAACGATTACCAGAAGATATTCACTTACTTGCCATGTTTGGTTATAGAGGTGCACATAGTGGCCCTTTTTTGTTCCTTTTATTAGACTGTGTTCCTATGGGAACATGCAGTGCCTTAGTCATCCACTACATACCGTATATATAAATATGAAGATAAAAAGATACACATTTTTAATCTTATGTTTTAATGGAGAAGGGGTATCACAAAGTTTATGATACAAGAGGAGACAATACTGAACAACAGCAAACAATTTAAAACCTCCATGAAAAAGCTACATAATCCACATGTCAGTTATCCAGCGGTATGCTCACACCATCTAAAAGACATTTCTTGCTAAAATGTTCTTAAATAAATACATACAGCACTTCTGTAAAATTAAAATAGTATATGAACTACCTCCGCGTTCATTCATTGGTCAAGAATCCCGTATTCCGTTTAAAAGCTCAATTTCATTTGAACGCACTTCACATTAGGAACACTACTCTGAGAAATTAGGAAGTTCTCAAATACATTCATGGCATATAGAATATTGTATTAGATGTGAGATACCATAACACTCTGCTCTGATTCAGACATAACTGTTTACTTATACTTAATGTAAATGGTTCATAGAAATGAATTAATAAGTTAGCATTAGCAGATTTAAAAATTACCTTTAACAAAAACTCCTTACCATGTAGCACCTCCCTGCGATCCAGCCTGTGGATTCTCCTTAAGTTTCAAGTTAGGTACAGTTTTAAAAATTTAACCTATTTTTGACTACAATCACCATGATAAATGATGAATCTGAGAAAGATGAATTTGGTCAGCATATTATAAAACAGACACAAAGCATTAGTGATAATTAAGGGAAGTGGAAGCAAACATATTCCAGGGCTATGATGGAAGGCTGAATGAGTTGAATGGTTTATCTTAATAAAGAAGAAAAGATATGACGTTATATTTTAACACTACGAAAGGAATACAATATGTAAATAAAATACAATGTTATTTAAAATGATGATTCAGAAATGCAACAGAAATTTGACAAATTTAAGGGAAAAAGTCTTCATCATACTAACTGTAGAAACATTTACTTAGTTACCTATTAATATGATTAAAAGCAAATAGTGGGAGACCCTTAAGTCTTCACTTAAATATTCTGAATGCACTATGTGAGATGGATTTTAAAGGCTATTCTGAATGGTGTGTTTTTATTTTAGATATTCTAAGAAGATGCTATGATGACTTAAGGTGTTAACTACATGGAGATTACCGTATGACATAATAAATGTAACGCACTTCAGGCTATATTGAGGTCAAATGCAGAGGCCAAAACAACAACATGAGGTGAAGAAGGAAGAGGCAAAGAATGTACCGTAGAAGGCCAAGCTGTGCCATAGAAGCTACCATATGTTAAGGTCAAGTAAAACTGGAAGAGGCATTCTGGAAGAAGGCCAGAGAGTAGACACATCAATGTCAGAAACAATTGAAGAAGCACACAAATATAAAATGACATTTTATGCATTTGCATTTGGAGAGGGTTTCAACAAGTTTGCCATACTGAAAGTTGACCATTGTTATTCAGTCTTTCATTAAATGTCCAGTCATTGTTTGCTTTTAAAATACAAATTTTTGGTTTGAAAAGCATAGTTTATGCGACCCTTTCAATTTCTTAATCCATCTTGTGTTTCCAAAAATAGTTATATGTGTCTCTATCTAACTATACAGTGGTGTGAAAAACTATTTGCCCCCTTCCTGATTTCTTATTCTTTTGCATGTTTGTCACACAAAATGTTTCTGATCATCAAACACATTTAACCATTAGTCAAATATAACACAAGTAAACACAAAATGCAGTTTTTAAATGATGGTTTTTATTATTTAGGGAGAAAAAAATCCAAACCTACATGGCCCTGTGTGAAAAAGTAATTGCCCCCTGAAATTAATAACTGGTTGGGCCACCCTTAGCAGCAATAACTGCAATGAAGCGTTTGCGGTAACTTGCAATGAGTCTTTTCAGCTCTGGAGGAATTTTGGCCCACTCATCTTTGCAGAATTGTTGTAATTCAGCTTTATTTGAGGATTTTCTAGCATGAACCGCCTTTTTAAGGTCATGCCATAGCATCTCAATTGGATTCAAGTCAGGACTTTGACTAGGCCATTCCAATGTCTTCCCTTTTTTTTTCTTTAGCCATTCAGAGGTGGATTTGCTGGTGTGTTTTGGGTCATTGTCCTGTTGCAGCACCCAAGATCGCTTCAGCTTGAGTTGACGAATAGATGGCCGGATATTCTCCTTCAGGATTTTTTGGTAGACAGTAGAATTCATGGTTCCATCTATCACAGCAAGCCTTCCAGGTCCTGAAGCAGCAAAACAACCCCAGACCATCACACTACCACCACCATATTTTACTGTTGGTATGATGTTCTTTTCTGAAATGCTGTGTTCCTTTTAGGCCAGATGTAACGGGACATTTGCCTTCCAAAAAGTTCAACTTTTGTCTCATCAGTCCACAAGGTATTTTCCCAAAAGTCTTGGCAATCATTGAGATGTTTCTTAGCAAAATTGAGACGAGCCCTAATGTTCTTTTGCTTAACAGTGGTTTGCGTCTTGGAAATCTGCCATGCAGGCCGTTTTTGCCCAGTCTCTTTCTTATGGTGGAGTCGTGAACACTGACCTTAATTGAGGCAAGTGAGGCCTGCAGTTCTTTAGACGTTGTCCTGGGGTCTTTTGTGACCAATCGGATGAGTCGTCTCTGCGCTCTTGGGGTAATTTTGGTCGGCCGGCCACTCCTGGGAAGGTTCACCACTGTTCCATGTTTTTGCCATTTGTGGATAATGGCTCTCACTGTGGTTCACTGGAGTCCCAAAGCTTTAGAAATGGCTTTATAACCTTTACCAGACTGATAGATCTCAATTACTTCTGTTCTCATTTGTTCCTGAATTTCTTTGGATCTTGGCATGATGTCTAGCTTTTGAGGTGCTTTTGGTCTACTTCTCTGTGTCAGGCAGCTCCTATTGAAGTGATTTCTTGATTGAAACAGGTGTGGCAGTAATCAGGCCTGGGGGGGGGCTACGGAAATTGAACTCAGGTGTGATACACTACAGTTAGGTTATTTTTTAACAAGGGGGCAATTACTTTTTCACACAGGGCCATGTAGGTTTGCATTTTTTTTCTCCCTAAATAATAAAACCATCATTTAAAAACTGCATTTTGTGTTTACTTGTGTTATATTTGACTAATGGTTAAATGTGTTTGATGATCAGAAACATTTTGTGTGACAAACGTGCAAAAGAATAAGAAATCAGGAAGGGGGCAAATAGTTTTTCACACCACTGTATCTGCAGGATTTTACAAAGAAAGTTTGAATGGTTAGATTTTCTTTTCCTTGTTTATTGTACAACATTCCCCAAAGAATCAAACCGACACACTTGACAATGAAACTTGTAGTTAATAATTGGCAAAATGCTAGAACTGTTCACAAAAAAAAAGACAATATCTTAGGTGCTTGTTAATGTCAGCAAGTTCCCAGCCCTGATAATAAATTGAAAAGCAGGGAACAATCCCAAGACCAATGCTATAACTGCTGCAATGACAGGCAGGCTGATTGGTCTGTGGGCAGACTTATCTACTCTATCAGATGGATTCAGCAGCAATCTGATTTCTAAGAAGACTTTACTGTCAAACGCAATCTAAACGCAATCTTAATTTCACCAAAGGCAAGATAGGCACAAGCATCCTTTTGTGAAAATATGGAGACACTAATTTCAAAATGACTTATCAAAATGTAAACATTAAATAATAATTAATGAGCACATCATTGTTATGAAGATTCGATAGTAGCCAAAATTCCACATTCTACTCTTTTTTACATTATGCAGACAAACTGGTACTGTCAGAAATATTCGTTCCTATCCAATTAAGCTATTTTTTATTATTTATATTTAGGGGATGACATTCTGATATTTTTTTTACTAAAAACTGGAATAAATAAGTAAAGGGAATAATGCAGATCACAAAACTCTATAAACATGAGACGACATAACAGAACCTAATTCAAAAGTATTTGTTTTATCATGGGAGAGCTTTTTGGCAAACCTCTAATTAACACATAAACTCTTTTTCAATACATTCATTTTAATGTGGACCCAGAGTACTCGTCTAGTTCTCTTGTCCTCTGATCTTTAACAGCGCTTAAGTAACAGCCCATATTTTATTCTGCCTTCTGCTACTCACATTCATTCCTATACAGCCTGCATTATGCTACTGTATCACTCTTTTGGAGTGTCCCCTTCACCCATTGACTTAACTAAGACAGTCCCCAGTGGTCAAGTAAAAAGACCTGCAAGCTAGAAAGGCAGGAAGGTAATTCAATTTAATATTGTAATGTTCAGGATATGAATAGTCTCTAATCTTGTGTGCCAAAATGAAAATAAACCAAGTAACACAGACACACCATACAACCTAGCAGTGCTTGTTGGAAGTCTTTCCTTTGCTCTTCAGCACCTTCACTGCTGCATGTGTGACTAGGAGTTTTATCAAGGAAAGGCTTTTGGGGGTCTCCTCTCCTCTCCTTAAAATATAAATCCCCTTTATCAAAAGTACAGATTCTTTTTGGTGTGGACCGGCAGTATAATTAATTTGTTGTTACTACTGTCATATGCCTATTCTTAACACTTACCAACCTTTTGTCATTAGATCCTTCAGACTACACCCAGGTATGATAGTCGATGTGACCTCCCTACTGGGATTGTCCTCTACCACTCATCTCAATTGACCTAACTGAGAAAGAAGCTTGGTTCTCAGCACCCGGTGGTAAAAATAAGACAAATATGATGGCAGGAAAGCAGGCTTTCAATAAATGTTAATCTTTTTAAGCATTATTCAAATAGATAGTGTCATCAACAAATGCAAAATGAAATCTGAACACCATAAAACTTGTGTTGCTTAAGGTGTCAGCAGTAATTCAGAGCATTGTTTCATTTACTAGCTTGTTCTTTCTTCTCCATTACCTTCTTCTTCTCCTCCTTTCTGTCTTTCCCTCTCCTCTTCTTCTCTTTTTAAACTGATATGATCTTTGCTGTTATCCAAAGTTCATAAAACTAAAATCGTTTCTGACATCACAAATGGGAGCCAACAGCACAACATTTCATTTAAACCAGTTAATTTCTCTTATCAACAAAAACATGCATACCTTAGAGTTACAATATAGAAGAACTTATTAAACTTTCTACTTTAACTAATCATCAAAGTGATGATTTAATTCTTAAACAAACACAAAAGCATTAACAGACAAAGTACATTTTCAGTAGCCAAGTAAGAAACTGTTTTAGCACAGCGGGTTGTTCATCATGGAAAGGAACGAAGCATCTACATTATGGTCTACTTTTTAAACATTACAAGAAAAGGTCTCTTTCCAGAAAGTTCTGTTCCTTTTTCTAACACTCAGTCATGATAGTTCTAGAAAAAAAACACCCTGAACAGCTTGACATCTAAAGATAAATTATGTTTTTCTATTTCCTTAAACCGTGCAGCTTGTGGTGTTTCTGTCACCCAGAGCTTATGAATCCAGATTGAATGGGCCCGGCAGTGGACTAAGCACCCTCTCTAAGTGAGTTTCCTTCCTTGTAGACATTCCTGCTAGGGCAAGCTCCAGGTATTGGTATTGAGTTACATTAAACAGGTTTCATTGTTATGTTATAAAATTACTTGTACTTTTCTTTGATGTAATATATTCAGATATGCCAAAATGGGGTGAAAGTGGTCCCAGGTTTGCTCAAGTTACAGAATCATACTGCCTACTTAAAAGTTATTACACAGCAGGTAGATTCCTAAAACTTAATGGGTTATTTTTGCAACAAATAAATGCTAGTAATAGGTTAGAAAAGGATTTGAGCTTGGCATAGTTATTAGTTACTTGGTTGTTTAGTAAGTTGTTGTCATACAGCAGGATTGATACAGTAAAAGTAGCCTGTATTCTTAAATATTAAGTCACTGGTGCCTAATTAGTGTTATTAACACCAAAAAAAGGTGTATGTCATTCTCCTCTTATAACAGTAAGTAACTAATAGTTGCGTCTAGGTAGAGCCTATACTGAAGTATTACCAAAATGTCTTAACGGTATAAAATTGCAGACATTACCCTGGAGAAGCTCAACCTCTCCACTGCTGCTGTATTTCCTCATCAGAGTGTTGTTGCTGTCGGCACTGGAGGGGTTATTACAACTGATTTAGTTGGACAAATGTTTAATAAAATAGAGGAACAGATCAGTAAACATTCCTCTTATGGGTAAAGCAAGTTGAGTGTCAGAGTCGTTAGCAAGGTCTTTACATATTGCATTGTTCTTTTTACCAAAACCAAAAAACTAAACCCAAATTGAAATCAAAATAGAAATAAAGCAAATAAGTTCATAAAGCACAGAGAATTTATTAATTTAGGTATGTTTACAAGCCTTAAATTTAACGCCGTTTGGCTTGCTCTCTCTCTCAGGGGTGGGGATCGATCTGTTATTAACTTAATTTTTATTTTTGTAAAAACATGATTGCTTTGTATGGATTGTAATACAATTAATAAAAAATAAAAAAGCTAAAGCCTGTCCCAATTTAACACATTGCTAACAAAAATTGGTTACATCAGGGTTTAATCCATAAACCTGGATGTTTCCAATGCTATATTGCTATTGTTTATTGGTGCATGTCAGGATGTCACGTGGTATAAAACACGTAACTAAAAATAAAGGATATGGTGACAACCATGAAAACATTTCCAAAATGAAATGATTAAATAAAATCAATAACTGTGATAAATAATTGTTAGCTTTTTTCCTGGTTTTATACTGCATCTTTTTTAATTTCCGTTTTTTCTTTTAGGTTTTTACTTATGTCAATTTCAAATACTTAAAACATCTGTCATTTTGTTCATTTATATACATGTCTTTTTTCAATGCCATCTTGTATGGGTGCCATAATTTTGTGCTATGATTGTTACGACGGCTTTTTTTGTAATCAGGTTGGAGGTCCCACCTTGTGGTCATGAACTTAGAATTCCCAATAGGTTCCAAAAGCACATAGTGCCAAACACTTCCAATAATGCCCACTAGATAGGGATAACACCCTATTAAACCCTAGCTAGTAATAATGACAAGAACAATTTATTTCTTGTATACAGTAGCTCAATATTGAGACCTTCTTCCGGGTAGCTTGGGCATGCAATAGATGTCAAAAATGGGGTAAATAATAAGGGCAAGCACAAGAAAATGTATAAAATGAAAAGGTTTATTTCACAAAAAGCTCAGTACATACATGATTTCTCATGGAGCCGACAAGGCAAAAAGGAACTGCAGCAAGAGCATTCCAAGACAAACAAGTCACAATGTGAAATCCCAACAATACTCAAAATACAGAGCAAAATAGACAAAAAAATCCAATGAATCACCAAACTCCCAAGCAAATCATAAATGAACTGCCAGAAATTGTGGGAGACCCTCTGGATTTATAAAGTGGAAGGCAGTTCCTGGCAGTGATTGGCAGGTTGCCTCACCTCTTTGGGGACCACCCACAAAGCACATGGAACATAACACAGGGGGCTTACAGACATCAACAAAAACAAAGAGTAGTGTGTATAACAAACAAATGTAGCATTACTATAAATAATCAAAAATAGTCTTAGAATATGAATCTGAACTCCAGCCAGGGAAGGGACCCTGGCTAAGACATGCCACTTGTGACATCAGCAGCGCAACAGTATAAAAGGACACCACCTTGCACTCCAGAGTCATTCGAAATTTGGATAAAAATACTTTTCACGTGTTGTCCTTTGCTTTTTATTCTTTTGATCCATTGTATAGACTTCTCATTTTACTATTCTGCTCATTTTGGCTTTGGAAAAAGATAGGACTGACTTATTGGTTATTAAGTTGACTCAGTTTCTGATTTACATTTCATCTCGTTATTTAAACATTCCTGTGCCTTTTTCTTAAGGTAAAAAATAACCATGTAAAATACACATCAAAATGAACCAAATATTGTCTAACATCATTAGTCAGTTTTACACCTGCTACTGTCAGTTTTATCTTTAGCTTGTTCCAAAGGTAATATACTGCACTTCTGTACCACAAGACTCAGCTTTAGCTGTCAGGATAGAACAGATTTGTCCTGCGGCTGGATTAAGTGTTGCCTGGATTTTAATCATTTGTCCGCGGTTCTGGCCTCAACATTTTGACACTTTTCTGAATTACTGTCTTTGGATGAGAAGATCGCACATTGTTCAGTCTTCTGTACCCAAAAGCATTCGAAATCTCACAGTAAAAGTTCAACCAGAGCCACTTGAGTGTCTTCAATACCATTTCTTTCCCTTCAGATTGAATTTTCAGTCAATAACTCCTGGACCAGAAACAATGGAATTTATTGCTTAGTGTTTTGGAACACATCAGCTGTGGTATTATTCCTGGAATGTGACTGCACATCAATGGACGCATGATGACTGAACAACACTGAGAGAAATAGGAAGGGAGACAAAAGTGTATATAACAGAAAGATCATAAAAGGATGCTGCCTACAACGGGGTGCAGAGTTTCTGATAAGTAAAGGTCCCTCTCAGGGTCTGATTTTACTTGTTATTGCCTCAGAAGTAGAGAGAGGGTAGCAAGAAAAGCTGCATTACTGCATTAAAGGAAAATTTCCCAAGATATAGGAATGAATGAAATATCAATTAAACATACATCATTCATTTATATCTATATATATATATATATACTACATATATATAAAATGCAGAATACATACTTAACTTTAGGGGCACCCTTATGTCAATCCAAACCCAAAAAAAGTACCAAAAATTAAGAATTAATTTTAACAAAAGTGAGAGAGAGATGAACAAAGGAAGTGAATGCAAAATATAATTACATTGTGGCCTCTCTGGTCCTGATCACAAGGTCTTGCGTGTTATGTTTAAGCCCAGGTTCCTCCTTTGGCTCATGCTTATATTTTTTTGTTCATTTTTGATTCTGTGATCACCATCACATATGTTAATAATGGGATATATTTTTTGTCTAATTATGTATCCTATGTCAGTTTAATCTTCTTTATTTGTTGTTTAGTTTTGACAACCATAATCTTTGTTGTCTGTGTTCATTGTATTTTGAGAGGAACTAAGGAACCTCAAGAAACTGACCCTGTTCTGTAGAGGCAAGCTGGGAGAGCGAGTTCCTCACAGTTCCATGAATGTGCTTAGAGTGCTGGATCAGTATTGCTTTGTTTCTTTCGATTTTCTGGATTTGTCAACTCATTTTGATTCTGTTAAAGGACTTTGTTTTGGAATTTGTTTGCTTTTCGATTGCCTTGTTTGCAACTCCTTTTGTTTTGCTTTTTTGAAGTTTTTGCTTTCTTTTGATAAACAAACTTTTTTTTTTATAAAGAACATTTTGGATTTATCTTACATCTAGAGTTCTTTATGGTTTTCTCTGTATAATAACATATTTCCATATTCTGGTAAACTTCTAAGCACTTTGCAAGGTCTCATTATGTTGGCTGAAGCCTCCCAGTTTCCCAGGATCAGACCTTTGGGTTGACCATTTAGCTTCTTAGTCTGTGTGGCATCATGCTTTTGCCATTTTTGAGAGTACTGAGTCATAACATTGTGTTTCTATCTGACTTCCTGATTACCCAACGAAAGGCCTTAAACACTTAAACACAAATATAAGAGCCAGATTGAAGGTTATTTATTTGGATTTAGTTACTTACTTCCTACAGCCTAAAGTCACAAGTATAGCGCTTCTTTAAGTGAAAACAGCAGTGTCAGTGGGGGGGTCTTGGGTAGGATCGTGAATGCGACTGAGAGAATGAAACTGAATTAAAAAAAAAACAAAGCTAACCTTTATAAGTATCATACATTTACACCGACTGTTACAGACTGAAATCAAATGTATGTTTTTATTCTAAAATAGTAAGAATAAAAGCAGCTCACTTCTCAAAATAGACTTGTTGGGAATTGAACCCATGAAGTTTTGATTACCAGTCAACAGTTGATACCATTGTGCCACCAAAGCAGTCGTAGTAAATGCATTAAAATGAATACTCTGCTAAACAGTTATTAAGGCCTATAGAAAGGACTACTACTTTGTATTTGAATTTTATTAGAGGGTTCTAAATTCTTCAATAAATGTATCAATGAAGTATATTAGTTATCTAACTGAAATAGGGCATTCTTAAACAAGGGTATTGTACTTAAATTGGAGTCAGCACTTGTCAATATTAGTTTCAAAATAGTAATCTTCCAAGCCGTATTTTTGTAATTCTTAGTAACGTGTCGGGTTGGCTTACCTGGAAGAAGCTCCTTTCTGATTCCTCGGAGTATGTGACCCTTTCTGAACTATTGTTATTTTTGGTCATTATTGCCTTCATCATATTACCAGAATGAGAAGGCCACCCAGATCTGGAGCTTCTTGACTGGTAAATGGCGGTATTCTTCAGTTACCTTTTGGAGAGGGATCAAATTCTCTTTTAGAACCTTGTGAATTAGATATTGTGCAAATTTCCTGCAAATTTAGAGCTGCTGCATTACTAAGGTTTAATTTGTTATTACAATACAATACAGTTTGTTTTTGTATATCCCAAAATCACACAGGAAGTGCCGCAATGGGCTTTAACAGGCCCTTCCTCTTGGCAGCCCCCCAGGCTTGACTCTCTAAGAAGACAAGAAAAAACTCCCAAAAAGACCCTTGTGGGAAAAAATGGAAGAAACCTTGGGATAGGCAGTTTAAAGAGAGACCCCTTTCCAGGTAGGTTGGTCGTGTAGTGGGTGTCAAAAGAAGGGGGTCAATACAACACAATACACAGAACAGAACAAATCCTCAATACAGCATAAAAATAAAAGTTTTAGAAGTACGGAACAGAATTTAACAGTAGATGATATCACATGATAAGATTTGGATATTTTTAGAGTCCTGGAGACCTCATCCATCAAGCTGCCTCCCCCATTTGGCCATTCCACAGCTGAAACAGTGCTGGGCCAGCCAATCCGATGAAAGGACCCTCTCTTCCCCATGAGTCCTGTGATCCTTTATCAGGGATGACTTTACCATAGGCATGCAAAACAACTTGGCAGGCGTGCCGTGGCACCAAGTGCCAAATTTGAGTACCAAGAAGAGAAACAGAATAGGTGAGGGTTAGTATTCAATTATAACTATCATGTTACTTATGTTTTAGTGCTAATGACTAACAACAGAGATGCAGTCTGTACAGTTAATCAGCAGCTCTAGTCAGGATATGCTAAACTGAAGTAGTGAGTCTTCAGCCGGGATTTAAAGGCTGAGACCGAAGGGCATCTCTTATAGAAGCAGGCAGACCATTCCACAGTTTAGGGGCCCTGTAACTAAAAGCTCGACCTCCCACTGTTATTTTATTAATCCTTGGAATCATAAGCAGACCGGCATCTTGAGATCTTAATGTGCTCAGGTTTGTAAGTCATGATAAGTTCAGACAAGTAAGCGGACCTTGGCCATTTAATGCTTTATATGTTAAAAGGAGGATTTTGAAATCTGCCCTAAACTTAACACGGGAGCCAGTGTAAGGATTTAAGAACTGGAGTTATGTGTTCATATTTTCTTGTTCTTGTAATAATTCTTGCAGCGCATTTTGGATTAACTGGAGGCTGTATAGAGAACAGTTTGAACAGCCAGTGAACACCGCATTGCAGTAGTCAATCCTACTAGAGATAAATGCATGAATTAATTTCTCAGACTTCTATTTATTTAGAAAGCGCCTTAATTTCCTAACATTTTTAAGATGGAAGAAACATGTTTTGGACAACTTTGTAATATGTGCTTTAAATGACATGCTAGAGTCAAAGATAACTCCTAGATTGCGGGCTGATTCAGTAAAATTAATTGGGATTCCAACTGAGTTAAATGATGACAAAATATTGTTGTGATCAGCGTCATTCCCTCCAACAATTAACATCTCTGTTTTATCTGTATTTAAAGACAAGTAGTTCTCATTCATCCACTCCTTTAATTCACTAACACAACTAATTAAAGACAACATCTGAGAAACTTCATTTGATTTAAATGAAAGGTATAACTGGATGTCATCTGCATACAAGTGAAAATTAACATTATTTCCTAATTAGAGATCCCAGTGGAAGCATGTAAAGTGAAAACAGTAAAGGTCCCAGTACTGAGCCCTGCGGGACACCATATTGAACTTCTGTGTATAATGATGGAGTACTGTCAGCACATTTCTGTACATATTGGAATCGATTTGATAAATAAGAACTAAACCAAGCGAGCACAGTGCCTGTAAGCCCAACATCGTTTTCTAGCCTGTGCAGTAAAATAGAATGGTCAATGGTGTCAAATGCTGCACTTAAGTCCAACAACATAATTACAGTGGAGTTTCCTTCATCAGAGGATATCAGAATGTCATTTACAACCCGTGTTAGTGCCATTTCTGTACTATGACCAGTGCGAAAACCAGGCTGGAATTTCTCAAATAAATTGTAATGCGTAAGGTGTGTACTTTTTCTAGTATTTTAGAGAGAAATGGTAAATTTGAAATAGGCCTATAATTATTTAGTATGTGTGGGTCTAGGTCTGACTTTTTAAGTGATGGTTTAATGACTGACACTTTTCGTGCTTCAGGTACTGTGCCATGCAATAATGAACTATTGATAATGTTTAGAATAGGCGCTGCAAGAACATCCATGGCACTTTTTACTAGTTTTATTACAATTAATATTCATATTCTGTCACTGTCCTCTAGGGCTCACTAAACATTCTGAGCTTGAAGTAATTTCTTTAACCACAGTTTTAAGTGCATGGATCTGAGATTTAATCTTTATTGAATTTCTTAATGCAGAGTTTAAAGGTATCCCTAACAAAGAGGGAAAGTCATGTTCTGTAACTAAAGGTTTTGGAGTTTTAAAATGAGTTCTTTTAGTATTTTTTGTATTTGTTTTGTGTTTTGGTCATTCAGAATGACTACATCATCCAAGACTGTTGGGTCATGAATCAGTGGAAATATTCCATTCTTAGTTTATCCCCAATCTTACATACTTGAACTGGACTCAGCACCGAAGTGGGAGAGAAAGTTGATTCTGATATAATCTCCATATGTACAGCCCCAGTCTTATTCTTGAAAGTAGTAACAGAGGAATCAATTAATTTATTTTTTGTATCTTATTTTTCCATACTCAATCACCCTGTGAACAGCTTTCTGGTTAAAAATTGGTAATGACTGTAAACTGCCCAAAATAACTTCAGTAAAATGCTCTTTTAGAGTCAAAAAGTTTTCTTTAAGCCATAGTTTAGTGTTATTTCATATTCCTTACCCTACTTTTAAGTTGACCACCTTGTCTCCTCACCCCACACACCAGCCCCGGTTTCTGCCAATCTGATCACCTAACCATGAATGTTGGAATGAATGGGCTAACATCACTCAGTGCTCCTGAGTCTCTCTATCTTCTTTGGTTGAGAAATTCTTCTGGGAAGTACTGTAAATAAAACATTTAAATTCCTGGCAAGATTATATTAAGCTGACAAAACATCTTTATTGATGGGTTATCTGAGCACTTGAGAAACCAAAAACAATTATAATATGTTTAAGAGCGTTTGTAGCATACATAGTATTTGAGCATTTCAGTAAAACTGACTCCTCTGTTGTTTCTTCTTGAGTACAGTATATGCCATATGAAGTACTGACAGTGGTAGGTGTACATGGACAAGTGCCAACTTTGAGTGAAAAGGTGCCCATGTGCAGAGGTGTCTCACAAAGGGAAACACTTTCCCACAGAGGAATAGGTCAGGGGTGAATTTTCCCATTGTTAAATTATCTTTAAACAGAATTAAAAAGAAAATTTGTCATAACTCCACAAAACGTCATGCACACTAACTAATTTTGTATGACCAAATCTCTTACTGGCAGCATTCCTAGCTGATCAAAAATTATGGCATGACCCAAGCTTCCTAATAAATACATTGTGCATAATTTGTAGGTACAGTTCTAGTATGTACAGAATTAGTCGGCCCACGTAGTGAGCCATAGACAGGAACTGGATTGGCAGTCATGACATTTAAAATCAAATTATTTAGGAATCATATGCTAACCTTTAACCTAGCAAATACTGTATGTATTTACAAATGAAGCACAGGGAGGTATCAGGTGAGAGTATGAATGCATCATCCACTCCCAGAAATAATGTAGGTAGTGTGACAGATTAGGGTTTCCTCACACCCGTGCACCCTCAGACCACACATCAGACACCAGATAAAAGTCCAATAATAGAATTTATTATAATAATAAAGTGCACAAAGCCCTCTCCTCTCCACAATACTCAATAAACAAATACACAATAATCAATAAACCAATCCTCCACTCCCAGACGCTTAGCCACCCTGCCTCCCAACTCAGCTCGTTCGTCTGGGATTTCCCACAGTCCTTTATAGTCCTTGACCCGGAAGCGTTTCAGCCTCTCTGTCCATGTGACCTGGAACACTTCCGGGTCAGATAAAAATCCTTCTTTTCTTCACCCAGGAAGCACATCGTTCCCATTGTCCACGTGACTATGACGTTCTTCCTGGGCGTAAGGCAAATAGTCTCTGGGCCTCCCTGCAGCGACTCCTGTCGGCCCCCATGGTATCCAGCAGGGCTGTGCATTAAAAGTCCATTGTCCATAATTCCCTGCTGGCATTCGGGGCACCTCTATGCTGCAAGGAGGGCTCCATCTGGTGGCCTGGGGGTACTGGCCGGGATGAACGGCCGGCCATGTACCACAGTAGGTATCCTGCATTTGGAGAAATCACGGATTTAAGCATGGATGGGTTACAGGGACCTGGAACCTGAAAGGACATCCTTTGAGGTTGTTACAGTAACGTGGACAGGCAGTCATATGATAAGTTGATACAAACTAAGAAGAGTTCAGTATCGTTAATAGCACTACTGCCTGATGAATCTGGTGTGCTTGGTTGGACTGCTGTTCCTGGTTCATTTCTGTGTGGCATTTGTATGTCCTCCCAGTGTCTGCAGTGCTTTTCAGCAGGTACTCCAGTTTACCTCACACATCTTAAGAACATCTATTAGTCGATTATCTAGCAACATTAAATTGTTACAGTATGATTATATGCTGGGATATGCCACGCAATAGGGCAAAATCTGGTGTAGGGTTGGTACGTCTGTTGGCTCCCCACAAAACTGAACTGGATAGGCATGTTAGAAAATGGATGAATGACTAAATAAAAGAGTATTTAAGCTTTAAATACAAATGGAATAGCAGCACTTCAGTTATTATAATTAAACTTACACATTATAATTATGGAGTAATTACACTACACTCAATGTGCCATGTGCAGTTTTGTACTTTTAATTACTTCAAGTGTTGCACCATGTAATTACAGAAAGTTTAGTATTTGCTAAGCATTATCACTTACTTTAAAGAAGACGTAGAAAGCTTTGATGAAAACAAGTTATGCAGCCCGATTAAGTAAGATTCGAAATGTATTAAACAAGCACTCAAAAGTGAAAAGGAAAAAAATGTTTTCCATTTAATTACATCAGAATGTTACCGCTTTACATTGTCAAAATGAAAAAAAATTTCTGTCTGTTTGTAATTACTGAACTTGTGCAGCTTCACTCCAGGGGCCTCATGCATAACGGTGTGTGTAGAATTCACACTAAAACACGTTGTACGGACAAAAGTGGAAATGTTCGTACCCACAAAAAAATCCAGATGCGTAAATCTGTGCATACGCCAACTTCCACATTCTTCCCCTACATAAGAAAAGTAACGCGCCTGCTGTCCTGCCCCAACTCCTCCCAGAATTACACCTGTTTGAATATGCAAATCAATATAAATAGCCCTTAAGCTCAGGTTCTGTGAAAAGACAATGGCAAAAGCACGAGGGGAAATAGAAGAATTTCAGTGAATACCAAGTGGAGGCAAAGAAAAACATACTATTTGTTGGTTTAAACAGTGGTATAAACAACAAAAGGATGTTGATTGAGTGACATAGAGTGTGGGAGGGAAACTCAAAAGTTCAAGTTCAATAAAAAAAAAAGTTGTCAGATATCAAAGTCGCCGTGAAAAGGCAAATCGTAGCCCACCGTCTGAGAGTCATATGGAAGCTTATTAGGCAACAGAGAAAAGAAAAAAAAGGCACACAGTGGGAAACAAGCTTGAAATGTCAACTTTAATCTCGAAATTACCAATTTAATCACGTAGTTTCAGCCTTCAATGAAATAATTTATTGCAGCAGCACTGTCTTTTCCAAATGTACTGACCCCGATTCCTGTCCTTCCTTTTCTTTCTCCAAGTACCCAATCGCCACACAATCAGCTCTGTAATGCAGTTGATGTCAAACCATCTATAAGCTTAGATCACCGATTCTTCAAAACTTTTAAGGAACATTGAAATATCTTCCTAGTACATGTTTGATTGTTCTATCCATCTATCCATCCAGTGTCGCGCCAGCCCCAGCAAGCATACAGCATAAGGCAGGAACAATACCTACTGCTGCACTAGTATCTTTTGTTTGTCTCTTTGTTGAGGCAGGGTTGTGCCTTTGAAGGTTGACCTTCCATCCAAATAATAAATTTTGCCCTGATCCAGCCGGGATTCCTGTTCAAGCGCCATACATCACAATGATTGTATATATATATATATATATATATATATATATATATATATAGTGGTGTGAAAAACTATTTGCCCCTTCCTGATTTCTTATTCTTTTGCATGTTTGTCACAATTTCAAGCCATCCTTTAACATCCTTTAACATATGTACCCAAAGCACAGTCATGTGGACACTGGGGTCACATGCAAACTCTGAGCAGTGTCATTGGAGAGAATACACACATCCACCAAAGAAATGTTGGATCCCCCTTTTATTTATTAATGGGGCTCCACGCTCCTCCCCTCGGCCCACTGCATCTCTCTCTCAGATCTGCAGAATAAATCAGTACTGCAATCAAACTATGATATGTAGCACAATGAGAGAAGTCACAAAGTCAACCAGAATGTTCAAGCAAATTATAGAAAAAGCCAGATCTAAATCTTTGCAGTAGTTCTCTGTGAAAAGCGGACAGACAGACAGACGTTGGATTTTATATATAGAAAGATGGCAGTTCAAGGCTCTGTAGAGCCTTGCTGTGTCAGGTTGGAGAACCATGTGACAGTCAGCTCTTCCCAGAATGAGATTCTTGGGGTGTCAGGACTTTGACTAGGCCACTCCAAAGTCTTCATTTTGTTTTTCTTCAGACATTCAGAGGTGGATTTGCTGGTGTGCTTTGGGTCATTGTCCTGTTGCAGCACCCAAGATCGCTTCAGCTTGAGTTGATGAACAGATGGCCGGACATTCTCCTTCAGGATTTTTTGGTAGACAGTAGAATTCATGGTTCCATCTATCACAGCAAGCCTTCCAGGTCCTGAAGCAGCAAAACAAACCCAGACCATTACACTACCACCACCATATTTTACTGTTGGTATGATGTTCTTTTTCTGAAATGCTGTGTTCCTTTTACACCAGATGTAACGGGACATTTGCCCTCCAAAAAGTTCAACTTTTGTCTCATCAGTCCACAAGGTATTTTCCCAAAAGTCTTGGCAATCATTGAGATGTTTCATAGCAAATTTGAGACGAGCCCTAATGTTCTTTTTGCTTAACAGTGGTTTGCGTCTTGGAAATCTACCATGCAGGCCATTTTTGCCCAGTCTCTTTCTTATGGTGGAGTTGTGAACACTGACCTTAATTGAGGCAAGTGAGGCCTGCAGTTCTTTAGACGTTGTCCTGGGGTCTTTTGTGACCAATCGGATGAGTCGTCTCTGCGCTCTTGGGGTAATTTTGGTCGGCCGGCCACTCCTGGGAAGGTTCACCACTGTTCCATGTTTTGCCATTTGTGGATAATGGCTCTCACTGTGTTTCGCTGGAGTCCCAAAGCTTTAGAAATGGCTTTATAACCTTTACCAGACTGATAGATCTCAATTACTTCTGTTCTCATTTGTTCCTGAATTTCTTTGGATCTTGGCATGATGTCTAGCTTTTGAGGTGCTTTTGGTCTACTTCTCTGTGTCCGCAGCTCCTATTTAAGTGATTTCTTGATTGAAACAGGTGTGGCAGTAATCAGGCCTGGGGTGGCTACGAAATTGAACTCAGGTGTGATACGCCACAGTTAGGTTATTTTTAACAAGGGGCAATTACTTTTTCACACAGGGCCATGTAGGTTTGGATTTTTTCTCCTAAATAATAAAAACATCATTTAAAACTGCATTTTGTGTTTACTTGTGTTATATTTGACTAATGGTTAAATGTGTTTGATGATCAGAAACATTTTGTGTGACAAACATGCAAAAGAATAAGAAATCAGGAAGGGGGCAAATAGTTTTTCACACCACTGTATATATATATATATATATATATATATATATATATAGTGACAGTTTAGGGTTTCCTCGCACCCTTGTACCCTCAGACCACACGTCAGACCAGATAAAAAGTCCAATTATTATTTATTATAATAATAATGTGCACAAAGCACACTCCTCTCCACAATTCTCAATAAACAATACAATAATTCAATAACCAATCCTCCACTCCCAGACGCTTAGCCACCCTGCATCCCAACTCAGCTCGCCGTCTGGGAGCTCCCACAGTCCTTTTATATTCCCTGACCCGGAAGTGTTCCCTATCCTCAGTCCATGCGATTCTCAATCACTTCCGGGTCAGGTAAAAGTTCTTTTCTTCAACCTGGAAGGACGTCGCTCTTCCTATGACGAACTTCCGGGTAATAGGGCACGAAGAAGTCCTCGGTCCTCTCTGCAGCTCCCTCTTGTGGCCCCCATGGCATCCAGCAGGGCTGTGCATAAAAACCACATTGTCCATGATGCCCTGCTGGTCTTCTGGGGACCTCCATGCTGCAAGGAGGGCTCCACCTGGCGGCTTGGGGGTATTGGCCAGGATAAACAGCCGGCCATCCTCCGCAATATATATATAATTTAACGGAGTAAAAATCATGAAATGAGAATAAAATATTTACCCCCTTACCGATTAAAGTATTTTTGTTTAAATTGAGGTCCACTATGCTTGATGAGTATTTATAAGAGACTAAATAAATGATCCATTCTTTTTAAGTGACTTTCTTGATATTTTAGTTTATAATTTAATTTAAAATTTGAAAATCTAACAACATCACATTAAAGTTTGATAAATTCTGAAAAAAATAATACCAAACACACACACACACACACACACACACCATAATGACTGAAAAGGATGGACAATGAAAAGAAAGGAAAACATCTGACTTGGCAGTCATAGTAACCGTGATGCCACAGTGAACCCACAAGTACTTGTTGGAGTGAACCACATCTTCATCCACTCCATGAATATTGACTAGATATAGAGGCTCATTGGTTTAGATGTATACAATTCTTTCTGCATCAAGAAATAAGGTGTTCACCTGACTCCTCTCCTCTGTCTCAACCCCCTTAAGAATATACCCCATGTGCGGAATAATGTGAGAATTTCTGGAAAGTGACATGCTTTGGTGTTATATTTATAGTCGGAGGTGTGCAGAGTGAAGATAAAAGGAGGCAGGCCTTTTCATTGTGGTGCTCCAGTGTTGTTCACATCCATTTCAGAAACCATGGGAATTAATATGGAGTTGGCACCCTTTGGAGCTATAACACACTCCATTTTTCTGTGCATGCGTTGCCCAAGATTTTGTAGTTTGTCTCTGGAAATTTGTGCACATTCAGCCAATGGAGCATTTATGAGGTTAGGTATTTATGTTGGATAAGTAGACCTGGTTTGCAATCCCCAAAATTCAAATAATCACCAAATATGCGGTCTTCAAATGCCAAGTAACCACAGAAGGATCAGCTTTCCAGTCTCAAATTTAAAGGCACAGGGTGGTCCTTCAGCAATGATGTTAAGGTGGCCCTGCCTCTTAGGGTTCCATCCACAAAACCCAAGAACATTAATGCATTTAAGTACAAAATTCCTACTAAATAATAAATAAAAATAGCAGATATTACATAAAACACAATAATTAAAAAAAAGAAAAATAGCAATAAAAAGGAAAATACACATAAATCTTGTAACATAACAAATACAAAAACATAAGGTACATCACAAAGGGAGCCATTGAAGGTTACTACCTTAGCCACCTGTATAGGGCCTGCTAAGCTCTTAAATAAGGAACCTTGTAGGTGGTCCAAGAGCATAAGTTCTTTGTAAGTGCTGGGGAGACCCCATTCCTCTGGGCTCAGAATAAACTTGAAAACATAATGAGAAACAATTACGTTATAAAAGGAGATGTTAGCAAAGATAGTTTTGTGAACATAATGAACAAAAAATTGTTAATTCTGCTCTACCCTAGAATTGTGTATTTCCCACAATTTTTATTTTTATTTGTAATCTACTATCTGTTCATCTGTTTATTTTCCAATAATGATTTTTAGGTTTCACAAGAAGACCAAAGCAGAAGCAACCCCTCAAAGGGACACCAGCTGCAAAACAATTTCAAGCCATCCTTTAACATCCTTTAACATATGTACCCAAAGCACAGTCATGTGGACACTGGGGTCACATGCAAACTCTGAGCAGTGTCATTGTCTGAGAGAATACACACATCCACCAAAGAAATGTTGGATCTCCCCTTTTATTTATTAATGAGTCCAACAAAATAAAGAAGTGCATGATGGTTTGAACTACAGAAACAAAAGATTGCAGTATCTCATATAGAGATACTAGCTGTTGCCTGAGGCTCCACCTGCGTAGTAAGGAAACGGGACAAACTTTAAAAATCAATAAACAAAAAGATCTAACTCCGTTAAGCAGTTATCTTGTTCGCTAGCTAAGCGGATGCAAGATAAGCCCTGAGGCTGGCGCATGGGTGAAGAGGGCTCCACGCTCCTCCCCTCGGCCCACTGCATCTCTCTCTCAGATTTGCACGAATAAATCAGTACTGCAAGCAAACTATGATATGTAGCACAATGAGAGAAGTCACAAAGTCAACCAGAATGTTCAAGCAAATTATAGAAAAAAGCCAGATCTAAATCCGTTAAGTAGTTCTCTTGTGAAAAGCGGACAGACAGACAGACGTTGGATTTTATATATAGAAAGATGGCAGTTCAAGGCTCTGTAGAGCGCTCGCTGTGTCAGGTTGGAGAACCATGTGACAGTCAGCTCTTCCCAGAATGAGACGCCCCCTGCTTGGGGTGTCATAGCTTTATAATCGCTGGACCGCAAGGGGTGAAGTCAGTTATCCTTATTGGGCCATTTGTTTGAGCTGTGTGTGGAAAAAGAGACAGTACCATCGGTGACAGCACTCCCTTGCATCCTGGAGTGGTGTTGCTTACTTCTGATGAGCCCGGAAAGTGACCCTCTACATTAACAAGTCTGGTAATCATACCCAAGGCTTTGAAGTCAGATGGCAACATCACAAATAACTACACAGCCATGACAGCTTATTTTTCTTTACCCTCTGATCTAACATATTCTAGGCTGTAATTTTAACGTTAAAATATTTCTCTTGATCATACAGCATGTATCCATTTCATTGTGAACAATAACAAAAATCACTTTGAAGAATTATGATGCAAAATGTACTTTAGAAAAATGTATATTTTTTAAAATAAAATTAACTGCATGGCACATAGTTATTTATTATTTTTTTAAAGATGCCAATTAACTGCACAGAGCTCTTTTTAATTTGAATTACTAAATGCTAAAGATTCCAGATATAAACACAGGAACAAAACACAGTAGATCGCAACACATTCTACACATTTTGTCCTCCATTTGTCAACTACTTGAAAGCAGAGTCACATTTAGATTTTAAATTTCACATTGAAAATACATAAAGTCTCAGTTCCTACAGAAATCAAATTGTGCCACTGTGACTAAATATAACTGAATTTGTCTTCCGTCTTGCTCTGCACAGATATTCTTCAGAGAATATATAACTGGATGAGTTAAACATTAAATAAATACACTTTAAGTCCCATCACCTTCACTGCATGTGTCTGCTGCACGACTCCAAGCAGTAAGTTACAGTGATGGAGCATGACAGTCACAATAGCATACACTATTAGCCGAGCTACAACTCTATTACACTGCTATATATGGTGACACACAATGAAGGGACTCAAGGCTGAGGGGTCAAAGGTAGGAAAACATTACATTAATCTGTTTAGTTTCTAGACAACCGTTTGTCAGCATGTTAAATGGGCAGCAAGCAGAATTGTGTTAATTATTGCTAGAACACACTTGCATGGTTTGTATTGAAAAATCAAAGAAGTACTGACAGTACTTACTGACAGCCTTACTAAAAATACTGCATTTTTTAATCCCTTTAATAACATATGATGATGCTATATACTGTGTATATATATATATATATATTATATATATATATATATATATATTATAAGTCACCTTGGATAAAGACACCTACTAAATACATACATAAATAACAATGAAACTGTAATATAACATGATTTTTACCTTACATCCAGTACTCCCAGGATAGGTTCTAGTCCCCAGTGATCCTGAATTGGATTGTGCAGGTTTGATAATGTATTATCAATGAGACAATAAAGGCTAAACATCCTAATATTGTCTTGATCAATAAATATGAAAAAACAGCCAGATTGATTGATATTACCAATACCAATATCATTGACTCTAGTGAAGATGTACTCTTAGAAAATCCACAGATATTAGAACTTTAGAACTTTAGAACAATCTAGATGAGTGTAGCACCAATACTGATCATACTCTGTGACTGGAGTGGCATGAAATGTGTTTAGCAAAGTGTCTTAGACAAAAATCATTGGAGTCTGATTCATACATTAGAAGTAATTTCCCTGACACACACATATTTATTTGTAATTACTTATTAATCTAACACCAACACCAATTAATTCAAGCTTAAGATACTTTAAAAATAGTCTATATGTTTCATTCATACCTTCGTTGAATCTGATGAGTTATTCATTACGTGTTGCTGCACAACAGACGAGAAACTGTGTGATTTGTATTGCTGGACTAATAAACTCAAGTATACAGTACACCGTTGCCCTAAGCTATCAGCTTGGTTTTGTATTATGTAATCAGTCATTTTTCACCAGCAGACAATTTTTACTCTTAAAAAGCTCTTACACAAATGGCGATTTTTATTGAGTAGAGATCAGATATAAGTACACCGCTCTTCAAAACACATATTTCTAATTGAAAATAATTGAAAACATCCCCTTTGAAATATTGATTTGGAAGAGCAGCACTAGAAGCTTTCTAACTGAAAATGCTAATGGATAATACATTCAGGTTTGCTTATTTTTGAAACTGCTATATTTTTTTCTTTTCAGAGATGTAAAAAAATGTAAATTATACGCTGAAAATTCAAATTGGTCCCTAGTATTTTTCTCTCACTTACAAATTTCTAAAACTATAACTTCTAGATATACAGTAAGCAATTAGATGTAAGCTACAAAAAAACAAAGCAAAACACAATACTGCTTATATATTTTTCAAGTGAGAGCTTTTATTTTGTTAGCTGCAGAACTCCTAAACCTGTTTAATATAAATACAAGCAAGGGAATATAGGGAACTGAACATTGCAGATAAGCCACTGGATTTTGTTTTTATTTTAAATCTGTAAGTCGTGACCTATGCAACCTGTCAAACAGGAGCATCAGAGGGTCATCCTTCAAGGTCCTTCCAGGTATGTAGTTCCACCCCTGACCAAGATAGGGCGCTGACACTAGCGGTGTTGTCTTCCTTTTCCTCCACAGTACTGAGAAACTGCCCAGTGAGGGCAACTGACCCCGCCGCTTCCGGTTCCTGGGCCATAAAAGCACAACCACCTGAAAGGAAGTGTCTGAGCCACCAGAGAGATAGAGTTCCTTCTATAACCTGAATACACCTTTAAAATTATTCCACCCTGCATTAACTGGAGGATCTTGTTTTGTTCTGTTCTAATGCCATTGAACATATGTTTTAGTTTTTCCTTTGAAGTAAACAGGGACCGCTGGTTGGTGCCCAACATTTATTTTGTACACCACTACATGGTGTTCGACAAGGATCTATCCTGGGTGTGCTGCTCATTTCGATCTCCATACTTCCATTAGGTCAGGTTATCTCAATGCATAAATTGAGTTACCACAGCTATGTTAACGACACACAACTGTATTTATCAATAGCGCCTGATGACCCCGACTCTCTTAATTCACCGACACAATGTCTTATTTGTGTTTCTGAATGGATGAGTTGTAATTTTCTCAAACTAAATAAGGAGAAAACAGAAATTTTAGTGATTGGCAAAAAATGGATATAATGAGGGTATTAGAAATAAACTTGATCCATTAGGGTTAAAAGTCAAGATGGAGGTAAAGAATTTAAGGGTAATTATTGACTTTGACCTGTATTTTAAATCACATATTAATCTGATTATTAGGACAGAATTTTTTCACTTAAGAAACATAGCAAAAGTTAGATCTCTTATAACTTTGCAAGATGTTGAAAAATTAATTTATGCTTTTGTTTTTAGTTGACTAGATTACTGTAACGCACTCCTCTCAGGACAATCCAAAAAAGACATTAATCAGTTGAAACTTGTGCAAAATGCAGCTGCCAGAATCCTAACTAGGAAAAGAAAATCCAAGTACATCTCTTTAGTTCTGATGTCACTATTCTGGTTACCTGTGTCATTTAGAATTGACTTTAAAATATTGCTTATGGTTTACAAAGCCTTAAATAATTTCACTGCATCCAATATTTTGGAATGCCTCTCACCTTATACTCCAAATCACAACCTTAAATCTTGTCACACACTCGAGACAGAGTCAAACAAACGTTTCAGGCAGCCACACGTATAATCTGGTTTCCTGGCTGCAAAGTAGCTTTCAACAGATACAGCACTGATGTGCACAAAACCGAGTCCAAAACAGAACTGAGGGAATAGGGAAAAGGTGGAGGCTTTTAAAGGGGAAGACAGGAAGTGAAGTCAAAAGGGGTTGGGCTCACGTAGGTCTTCTGCCATTGGTGCGAGCCTGGACGTGACATTTCAGTAGCCGGAGCCGGCAAGGTCTCATTCTATTGGCTCGGTCCCGGAAGTGACGTCAAAAGGACCAGGTGGAATCTCCCGTGAATGGTCTGCAGGCAAGGGAGAAAAAGAGTCAGTGCACTCTGCCACATCCTGGTATGTCTCAGAACTGTCCTTACTCAAGCCCTTTTGCTGCCTCCCATGCGCATGTGTGTGACAATCTTCAAATGAGTGTCTGCTTAAAATTCTAAGAGCTAAACTTAAATGAAATGGCGAGGCAACCTTCTGCTGTTATGCACCTAAAATCTGGAATAGTTTAGAAATTCACAAGGCTAATACGGTGGAGTACTTTTAAAAACTGTCACAAACCCATTATTTTAACGTGGCTTTCTCATAGCTACATTTTAGTGTAACCCTGATATTCTGTATACAGTAATCCCTCCTCGATCACGGGGGTTGCGTTCCAAACCCCCCCGCGATAGATGAAAATCCGCAAAGTAGAAACCATATGTTTCTATGGTTATTTTTATATATTTTAAGCCCTTATAAACTCCCCCACACTGTTAACATTATTAGAGCCCTCTAGACAAGAAATAACACCCTTTAGTCAAAGGTTTAAACTGTGCTCCATGACAAGACAGAGATGACAGTTCTTTCTCACAATTAAAAGAATGTATACATACTGTATATTCCTCTTCAAAGAATGTCTGTCAGGAGCAGAGAATGTCAGAGAGAGAGAGCGAGAAAAAATCAAACAATCAAAAAATCAATACGTGCTTTTGTGTTTTTAACTATGCCGAAGCACCGCGATAAAGCAGCATTTTTTAGAGGAGCGTCCGTATCCTCTAGGCAAAAAGCCTCTGTGCAAACAAAAGTCGAAGCGCGATATAGTGAGGGATCACTGTATGTATTGAATTATCATTTTTATCATGGCTCCACAGTCCATACTAACCCCTACTTTCTGTGATGTTCTCTGCACCATCACCACCTGATCAGGGCACCATGCAATGATGGATTGAAGGCCAGATGTCCACATGAGCATCATTATCTAATTCTTCCACGTGAAGCAGGCAAACCATGAGGATTGATTAAGATCATTTAAGTTAGGTAGAATTCCTAGTGGGGGCTGGGTGGTCTTGTGGCCTCAGAACCCCTGCAGATTTTTTTTTTTCTCCAGCCCTCAGAGCTTACTTTATTCTTTGTTAATTAGTATTGCCTAATCTTATTTTTATAGTTTTATTTTTTATAAACTTTTCTTTCTTCATCTTGTAAAGCACTTTACGCTACATCATTTGAATAAAAATGTGCTATAGAAATAAATGTTGTTGTTGTCAAAACTGTCATTCCCTTGGACGACCACAAACCATAGCCCTTGCTATTCAGTCATCAGGAACAACAACAAAATGACAGCATACTGTCCTTTCTGCTTCAAAATAAAGCATGTAGTAATTTTTAGGGAATTTCTGGGTATTTATATCTCTCAGATATCTTTTTGTTCCTGGATATTAAATTTGCTTTCCGTTTAAGGTCCAGGCCCTAGTGTGTTCACACATACCATAGTCAAAATGGACAGGTCAGGAACATTTTGTATTCAGATGAACTTGTATATATTATCGCTCACTTCACTGAGTTAGCCTTAACTTGGCGGAGCGGTCGTGACTTGGACTGATTCAACCACCCTCGCATCCCACCAAGGGCCCCTCCAAAGTGCTGCAACTTCTTGCCATCCCTCATTGTCCTGCACACAGTTTGTCACATGGAGTCCCAACAAGAAGTGAGGCGGAGTGATTGAGGATTGCGCACCCTCACTACCACTGATATAAACAAATCCTTTGTTGGATAGAACACTTTCAGGAACCCAGGCGAATATTTGGCCGTCAAAGAGGTCCTCACGTTAGCCCATCTCACTGAACTAGATGAGTGTCCAACTCTCCAGGAAGTGCAAATTGCCATCCAAGCCCTGGAGAACAAGAAGGCTCCTGGTGAAGACACTGTACCTGCTGAAATATATCAATATGGGGGAACTCCTTCACTCTGTTGGAAGCATGTAAGAGCAAGATTCCCAACTCATGGAAACATACTATCATCATCACCATCTGCAAGAACTGACTGATTGAACTGTGACGGCAGCTGTGGCATCTCACCAATGGATGTTGCTGGAAGAGTCACATCTTCTCCAGCTTCTCTATTCTGTTGTAGATGGAGTACTGTAGCTGCAAGGTGGCTTTCGGCCCAATTGCAGCATGATCAATACAATCTTCATTGCCTGCCAACCCCTAGAGAAGGCTCGGGAACACCAGTGAGACATCAGCTTTGATTTTTTTGATCTCTGCAAAGCATTTGACACAATCAACCATTAGATGCTTTGGAAAGAGCTGCATAAGTTCAGAGGTCCCCCAAAATTCCGTAGCATGCTCCATCTCTTCCATGACAGAATAACGATGAAGGACCTTGTTGGCGAGGAAATACCTGCTCCCTTTGAAATTACTGTTGGCAGTAAGCAAGGTTGCATCCTGGCTCCGGTGCTTTTCAACATTTAGCTTGTTGTTGTCCTTGCTTGTCTCTTCTCACCAAAATGCATTGGTTGCCAATGTAGATCTGGTACTGACTTGATGACAAGATTTCAAAGATTGTCAGCCCATTTGAAAACCTCCTCATCAATTATCTACAAGCTCCAGTTTGCTTCAATATGCTGTTGATTTTGCTTGTGTAGCTCTTCACTTAAAAAGCCTTCAAAAGAACATTAAGTCCTTTCAAGCAGCCTGTTCCTGGGTGCACCAGGAAAATCAGCACCTCTAAGACGCAGCCTTCCAACATGCAGATCCTGTAACAGAAATCAAGACTGGCAGCACAACACTGGGGCACAGGCAATCGCTCCCCCAACCTTGGAAATATCTCTAGTGAGGCCTCTGTGACTGGGGATATTGTCAATTGTCTCCTCTAAACAAAATCTCCACATGGCAACCAAGGTTGTGGTCTATCACACAGTGTGTATATCATTGTCCTGTGTCGGTACGAGTCCTGAGTAGAGATGACTAGGGATTTTACTACAAGCAACAGAAACACAAAACGTAATGGTGTAATAGAGAAACATCAGAAACTATATACACAACTGCACGAATATATACATAAATAGTTTTATAGCATCATTATCATCATGTGTACAGAGTAGAGTGTAATTCTTACTTGGCTGTGTTAATCAACATACGACATGTTGCCACTCTCAGGTGCCATGATTAGTAAGGATAACTATCTTACCTCGAAATATATGTCTTAATTTTACTGATGAGGATAAACTATAAAACTGAAAACAAATGGCAAAGAATACATGTTTTTTGCTTGCAATAGAATAGATGATCAAACTAAATGCACAAAGTCAGCCACACTCTGACAAGGACCATTCTGTCGACAAACAATGACAATTTCATTTGTCTACCTTTTGATATATTATCTACAGAACACTTTATATTGTTGCAAGTATATTTAAAAATGTAATTCAAGAAATGTAACCATTTTTACAGTGTTTTAAAATGGAGATAAAAGGTTAGATGTGCAGGTGCAGCTCACCGTCAGTAAGATCAGTCTGTTTTTCCTGGTGAGGGGTGCAGAAGGATGTGGGTATAGAGGCTATTTAAGATGCCATTCTTTAAACACTATCATCTTCTTTTTTTTTTAGATTTCCTTATAGTTCAGCAGTATACCAGTGTAGTATAAGTTATATTCATTTATCCATTGATGTAACGAACACAGTATTTACTCCACTTGAATTATATTGTTACATCACATAGGGTCATTGTTTTACTTCTACTGATGTAGAGATACCTTAACTGTCCTCCATTATTACTTATATTTAATAGCTCGTCAAGAAAACAGATGAATAAGCAATAGAAATTTAATTGTGCACTCATCTTGACATTTTTGTTATATAGTGTGAAATATTTTATATGGCCACACGTGAAGCATAGATAACCATGAAAAAACTATTATGACCTTTCCTATCTTCTTTAAATGCCTGAAAGATTACTATTCTGAATGACGAGAAAATTAATCTATTATTGTGATCCCTTCTGAACATATTTTATATTGAGAAGAGAGGAAAGGCGGGCCTACGCATATGTAGACAGAAGAGCGATCAGAGCAGAGCAGGTAATTTTTACTGATTTATTCAGAGAGAAGTGTATTTCAAACTTATGGGTTTTCTTGAAAATACAATGTAGCAATTTGTGCTTCGGTGGTTTTGTGGTCGAAATCTTTCTTATTGCAAATGTCCAGATTTACAGCACATGTTTCCTTTCAGCCTTGTTGTAAGTGAAATACATAAAGTGACTCAAATGTTAAACTTTTATTCTCCAGCAGCAGCATAACATACAATACAATTGTAGTCCTTTCTCTGATGATACTTTCTTATTACTGTGCTTTTGTCCAGTCTTACAAATGTAAGTGTCCTATTCAATTGGCTCTATTTATATAACACTTCTTAAATCTAGTGCTTTGGCTGATTAATTTACTTGCTCAGGGCCATTCAGAGACTTGGAAAACAACAAACTTGAGGTTTGACTCCCTCATCTTTAATGACTAGCCACACTGCCATTTATTTTACATGTTCAAACACATTGAACGTGAGGCGGTAAACAGACCTGAATGTTAGACCAGTCTATCACAGGGCACAATCATACACAAACCCACACACTTTCACTTTTGGAATCACTCATCAGCCTCACCAGCATGTCTTAGGGATGAGGAGGAAAACTGGTGCAATTGGAGAAAACCATACAAAACTTAACTCAGTAGGGCTAGAATTTGAACATGAGGCAGCCTTTCTAACGGCTGCACCGTCATATTGCCTATTCTTGCAAAAACAAAAACGTGAAAATATAATAAACATTTAACTTTAATTTCTTAAAGCTATAACATTTTCATAAAATCTAAATAAGAGATTTTGACCCCGGGTGGAATTGAAGAGTTGCATAGATTGGGGGAGGAACGATCTCCTCAGTCTGTCAGTGGAGCAGGACGGTGACAGCAGACTGTCGCTGAAGCTGCCCCTCTGTCTGGAAATGATCCTGTTCAGTGGATGCAGTGGATTCTCCATGATTGACAGGAGCCAAACTGTCCAGCTCCATGCCTACAATAGAGCCTGCCTTCCTCACCAGTTTGTCCAGGCGTGAGGCGTCCCTCTTCTTTATGCTGCCTCCCAAGCACAACACCACGTAGATTGCAGATGTTGAAGAACGCAAGTCTTCTAAGGAAGTATAGTCTTTTGCACAGAGCATCAATATTGGCAGTCCAGTCCAATTTATCATCCAGCTGCACTCCCAAGTATTTATAGGTCTGCACCCTCTACACACAGTCACTTCTGATGATCACGGGGTCTGGGAGGGTCCTGGGCCTCCTAAAATCCACCACCAGCTCCTTGGTTTTGCAGTTGTGCAGGTGTAGGTGGTTTGAGTTACTCCATTTAACAAAGTCCTTGATTAGGTTCCTATACTCCTCCTCCAGCCCACTCCTGATGCAGTCCACGATAGCAGTGTCGTCAGCGAACTTTTGCATGTGACAGGACTCCGAGTTGTATTGGAAGTCCAATGTATATAGGCTGAACAGGACCGGAGAAAGCACACTCCCCTGCAGCGCTCCTGTGCTGTTGACTACAATGTCAGACCTGCAGTTCCCGAGATGCACATACTGAGGTCTGTCTGTAAGATAGATCACAATCCATGCCACCAGGTATGAGTCTACTCCCATCTCTGTCAGCTTGTTCCTAAGGAGCCAAGGTTGGTTGGTGTTGAAGACGCTATAGAAGTCCAGAAACATAATTCTTACTGCACCACTGCCTCTGTCCAAGTGGGAGAGGGATCGGTGTACCATATAGATGATTGAATCCACTGCTCCCACCTTCTCCTGGTATGTGAACTGCAGAGGGTCGAGGGCGTGGCGGACCTGTGGCCTCAGGTGGTGAAGCAGCAGCTTCATCACATGTGACGTCACAGCGACAGGCCAGAAGTCGTCCAGCTCACTAGGACGTGATACCTTTGGGATTGGGGTGATGCAAGATGTTTTCCAAAGCCTTGGGACTCTCCCCTGTTCCAAGCTCATGTTGAAGATGCACTGTAGAGGACTCCCCAGCTCCAACACACAGGCCTTCAATAGTCGTGGCGATACTCCATCTGGACCCACTGCTTTGCTGGCACGAAGTCTCCTCAGCTCTCTGCTTACCTGGGCTGCTGTAATTGTGGCTGGGGGGAAACTCTCTCCTATGCTGGTATCAGCAGAAGGATGGGTGGAGGATGCAGTACTCTGAGGTGAGAGTGGGTTAGGGTGGTCAAACCTGTTAAAGAAGTTGTTCATCTGGTTTGCCCTCTTACAGTTTTACTGTAACCCAAGCATACAGAACTTTCCATGTTTTGTGTGTTTTTTGGTTGAAGGATGTAAAGGAAGATTGATAAATTAATAAATTAATTATTATTTCTATAGTTGAAATAGTGGCAGTTTAAGTTTCTTGTTCAGGGTCATTCAGTCAATTTATCAATCTTCTAACCATCTATCTTCAAACCTGCACAGTACAATTCAATGTCTAGAAGGCCAGACCCTAAAATGGCAGCATTTGGTATAGGCTAGGACTAACTGTCAAAGGTGCATTAGTCTCATGCCAGCCACACATCATAGATTCATGCTTACATTCAGTTAATTAACCAGCACTTGTATCTTGGAAATATGGGAGTAAAATTTGAGAATTGAATGAATCTGTTTAATCCAAGTTTGGAGTTTCAGCGAGCTGGAGCCTACTTTATCCCAATTCTGGACAGACACTAGTCTATCACTAGGCATGTTCATAATAATATATAATTACACTCCTACTTATGTATTTATTTATTTAAAGAATTTTGTAAAAAATCTATCTATCTATCTATCTATCTATCTATCTATCTATCTATCTATCTATCTATCTATCAAGACCTAACTAAACAGGAGGTATTGCTCTCTGTCTGTCTCCTACCAATATTTTTGGCTGTGAAAAGATACTATATAAATTTGCTTGTACAGGTTGTTTTGTTCAGAAAATATATAACCTGCTCCAGACCTGCATCCTGGCAACAGATCTGTCTGTGCCAATTGCACTAGTTCTCCTGTGACCCCAAATAAGGTAGACAGGATGAGAAAACAGATGGAAGATCATATAAATATTGATTTCTATTTATATTTTATAAACATGCAGATCAACTCATTAGACTCAGGTTTCACAATTAATCTTTAATCTCCCAGCTTGGATTGCAGACTTTTAGTTGTTCCATCTTAATTCAGGCAATGCTTGTTTCATGAGCAAATAAGACAGCAGGTAAAAGGTGCAAACGTGTGCAACCAGCCAGCTTGCTATAATATGAATAGAATAAATAAAAGCTGTATGAGCGTAACAAACAGTGGCTTGTCTCCATGTAGTCTTAAGTTAAGTGGACCCGTGGTGCGCCTAAACACACCCTAACTCTGACTGACATGCAGACTCTTTCTTAGGAACTTATGACAATGCTAATGCAATGAAACAATCCATCATCCTATTCACACACCACTAAGCCATTCGTTATTAACATTAGCCATGTGCTTTGCCTGGCTTGTAACGTCTACTGACAGCTGAGGTTTCTCAGAGACTGGCTTGTCACATTTGTTTATTTTATTATAGATATGTTGCAAAACCCACTCGCTGGCACAAGTACAGTACCTGCCAGCTAGTGTAGATTCTGCCACTTTGTTTACTGTGACACAGAGGCTGTTGGTGAGGCCACAGATGCAAAAACACCCATAAATCTGACTGTGTAGGTTTTTTAAATTTCTTATCACATTGTCCTTCTGCCGAATGGTAGTATATGGTACTGAATTTGTAATGACTTGAGGAGGAAAGCTTTGAAACCATAATGACAAAGCCTCCCTTTCTTTAGCACCTCATTATTGGAGTTGAGTGGAGTGCATTAACACCTAAAATAGTGATGCAAACCAAGTGTATTGTCATGTGTTCACAGTACAATGAGAATCAATTAAATTTATTTTTGTGCAGTGGTGTGCACTGAGCGCAGACTCTGGGATTCTCCCACAAACTAATGACAGCAGTGTAATACAACAAGACACACTGCATACAAACTTAGAAATTAAATCCAACTCGTGTTATGTCCTGAGTACAATAACATTTAAAAAGAGAATGATACTATTAGAGTATCTGTGTTCAGTAAAGTAGATGACAATAGTGAGGCAAAGAAAGTCCTTCTTCTTGCAGGTGAATGCCAACACTAATGACATATCTGTTCTTGTTCTCTGGGTGAAGGGCAGCATTTGACACCGTAAACCACAGTAGTCTGGTTTCAGTCTTAAATAACAGGTAGAAAACTCTTTGTAAGTTTTGGTGATTGGATGTCAGAGCTTCATGATACTGTATACAGAGTGCTGCAAGAATCTATCCAGGGCCCGCTGTTATTTTCAATCTACATGCTCCTGTTAGGCCAGGATTATTTCACATTACAAGGTGAATTACACAGCTATGTGGATGACACACAGCTTTACTTATTTATATCACCTCATGACCCTACAGCCCTACGCTCTCTGATCAAATGTCTTACTAGCATTACAGAATGGATGAGTAGTAATTGCTTTAAGCTAAACAAGGAAAATGTGGGAGTTTTAATTGTTAGAAAAATGTGTCTTAGAAATAAACTTGATCACCTAGCTTATTAAATCAAACCAGAAGTAAAGAACATTAGCATTATTATGTATTCAGATCTAAACTTCAAATCACATATTTACAATACTTCTTAAGAAATATTGCAAAGGTTCGGCCTTTTATAACATCTCTAGATGCTGAAAAATGAATCCATACATTTGGTTTTAGCTTACTAGATTTCCATAATGCACTGCTAACAGGACTTCTGAAGAAAGACATACAGTAAATCGACTGCAGTTAGCTCTGCATGCAGAGTCAAGAATCTGAACCAGTAAATGAAAACTAACCACTGCTAACACCACTTCAAGTAAAATCACACTAACTAGTTACTGTGTATACATCTTGCAGGAACAGGCCCAAAATGGCAGCAACTAGTGATGAGTGAAACATCCAACCTTCAATTTGCATACAGTTTTCAGAAACTGACACTAAAATTTGTTTCGCTGGAGAAACAGCAACTTCTGTTTCCTTTTTCTTAATTCCTGCAGTTGAGGTTGAGGATATGCATTCGCCAAGCACCATGGAGCTTTGACTTTATTTTTTGCCTCACATTTTTAGCGATCATCAAGACTGACACCATAACTGGCAAAGTGGATGTCCTCTTACCAGTACAAATACAACACATGTACAAATGCTCAAGAAAATGTCTACATGTGACAGGAAATTAGTTGAGTGATTTAATTTATTTCCAATAGAAATCTTGAACAAGTAAATGTGAAGGAGATGCAAAGGGACTTAATGCATGAAAACACATCCAAGCAGGAAAGAAACACTTTCTTTTTTTGTTAATGGCATGTTAATTGCTAATTCCACCCCAAGCATATAAGGCGCTCCATTATTTTCAACCAAGCAATACGATACAAACATATTTGCTCAGACCCGATAGATCGAGATAAACAACTGCAGGAGCTTAGATAAGATTTCATCAGACAAGGTTATACCCCCAAAACAACAGACACTCAAATAAGAAGAGCTACTGCCATACCCAGACACTGCCTTCTGGAATATAAAAAGAAAGACAACAAGAACCACATCCCCCTTGTGGTCAACTATAACCCACATCTTGAAACACTTCGAAAAATTATAAAAGAACTTCAGCCAATGCTAAATAATGATGAAACGCTGAAAAATGTATTTCCTGAACCTCCCCTCTTGGCATACAGACAACCGCCAAACCTGCAGCAACTAATTGTCTGAAGCTCCCTAAGTGAACCAACAGGAAATGGCACATCTCCCTGTCTACAGAAAAGATGTAAAACCTGTGCTCACATTTATAATACAGACCTTGTAGTTACAGTGGTGTGAAAAACTATTTGCCCCCTTCCTGATTTCTTATTCTTTTCCATGTTTGTCACACAAAATGTTTCTGATCATCAAACACATTTAATCATTAGTCAAATATAACACAAGTAAACACAAAATGCAGTTTTTAAATGATGGTTTTTATTATTTAGGGAGAAAAAAAAATCCAAACCTACATGGCCCTGTGTGAAAAAGTAATTGCCCGCTGAACCTAATAACTGGTTGGGCCACCCTTAGCAGCAATAACTGCAATCAAGCATTTGCGATAACTTGCAATGAGTCTTTTACAGCGCTCTGGAGGAATTTTGTCCCACTCATCTTTGCAGAATTGTTGTAATTCAGCTTTATTTGAGGGTTTTCTAGCATGAACCGCCTTTTAAGGTCATGCCATAGCATCTCAATTGGATTCAGGTCAGGACTTTGACTAGGCCACTCCAAAGTCTTCATTTTGTTTTTCTTCAGCCATTCAGAGGTGGATTTGCTGGTGTGTTTTGGGTCATTGTCCTGTTGCAGCACCCAAGATCGCTTCAGCTTGAGTTGACGAACAGATGGCCGGACATTCTCCTTCAGGATTTACTGTTGGTATGATGTTCTTTTTCTGAAATGCTGTCTTCCTTTTACGCCAGATGTAACGGGACATTTGCCTTCCAAAAAGTTCAACTTTTGTCTCATCAGTCCACAAGGTATTTTCCCAAAAGTCTTGGCAATCATTGAGATGTTTCTTAGCAAAACTGAGACGAGCCCTAATGTTCTTTTTGCTTAACAGTGGTTTGCGTCTTGAAAATCTGCCATGCAGGCCGTTTTGCCCAGTCTCTTTCTTGTGGTGGAGTCGTGAACACTGACCTTAATTGAGGCAAGTGAGGCCTGCAGTTCTTTAGACGTTGTCCTGGGGTCTTTTGTGACCTCTCTGATGAGTTGTCTCTGCGCTCTTGGGGTAATTTTGGTCGGCCGGCCACTCCTGGGAAGGTTCACCACTGTTCCATGTTTTTGCCATTTGTGGATAATGGCTCTCACTGTGGTTCGCTGGAGTCCCAAAGCTTTAGAAATGGCTTTATAACCTTTACCAGACTGATAGATCTCAATTACTTCTGTTCTCATTTGTTCCTGAATTTCTTTGGATCTTGGCATGATGTCTAGCTTTTGAGGTGATTTTGGTCTACTTCTCTGTGTCAGGCAGCTCCTATTTAAGTGATTTCTTGATTGAAACAGGTGTGGCAGTAATCAGGCCTGGGGGTGGCTACGGAAATTGAACTCAGGTGTGATACACCACAGTTAGGTTATTTTTTAACAAGGGGGCAATTACTTTTTCACACAGAGCCTTGTAGGTTTGGATTTTTTTTTCTCCCTAAATAATAAAAACCTTCATTTAAAAACTGCATTTTGTGTTTACATGTGTTATATTTGACTAATGGTTAAATGTGTTTGATGATCAGAAACATTTTGTGTGACAAACATGCAAAAGAATAAGAAATCAGGAAGGGGGTAAATAGTTTTTCACACCACTGTATACCACACTGCCAACTAGAATATCGCATAAAGAGATTATTTTTTTCATCTAATTTGGTCTGCCTAATTCTCTGTATGAAATGTCCTGACACTGCACTCCATGTGGGAAAAACTGGAGAAACACTCTGCCAAAGAATGAATTTGCACATCAAGCATGGCAATAGGGATGTTCCTATAGCAGCTCACTTCAACAGCCATGGACGCTGTGAGAGGGACTTTGGTTATGGGCAACTTCAGAACACAGCAAGAGAGAAAATAATGGGAAGTTAAACTGATGCTAACATTTAAAACATTACAACATGGTTTAAATAGAGATGAGAGTTTTATGGTCAGATATGAGGATTGTTTGAATCTCTTGGACTGACCTAGACAACCCGACTACAGACCCACATTTTATTGAATCTTAGCCTTAAATTTTTACATTTAAGATGTCTCACTTAAAGTTTTTCTAATGTTGTATTTGTCCTAATGTCTGTATAAACACAGGGCACTCCATTATTACATCTTGCCTGAAGAAGGGGCCTCAGTTGCCTCAACAGCTTGCATATTGTAACCTTTCTAGTTAGCCAATAAAAGGTGTTATTTTGCTTGACTTCTCACTACTTGTTAATGGAATGAAATTCATAGGAAGTGAAACAGAAATTTGCAGGTTTGTTTTTTTTTTCAAAATGAAATATAGTTTCACTGCAATTCAATTTTGCATGAATTGTTTAGCTTATCAGTAGCGGCAAGTAAAAAACAATAAAAAGGATATTGCTGTGATGATATCACTGTAATAATCATAAGATAAATAAAGAAATCTAACATAGTGCATTGTAAAACTGAAACAAACTGATTCTTGAGAAGCCACAACACAAGTTCTATTTAATCACCTCATAGAACACAATACCAAATTATCTCGTACACACATATTATTTATACAATAGCCTAACAGAACACATTAGTCATGCACAGAGTACATTTTGGTTGAACTTATAAAACTTTTTAAAATGAAAAATTGACTTCACAAAACACCACATATTAAATCAGTAGTGGTTATCGGATAATGTAAAGCAGTCGGCCCAAATAATATCATCCATTATAAGTTTGACTAGTAGCATTATATAAGAGCAAACAGTTGGATTACCATTTTTGGCATTCCTTGTAATTTGTTCATTTATAAAGCACGGCACATGAGCTGTATTTGACTCGTGTTTTGAGCATACCTGATGCATGCATTTCCAGTCTGAATCTACAAGGGAATTTTTGGATATCCTGCATTCTAGCCATGCATTATATCTTTTGTACCAATGAGCTGCCCAGCTGTGCGCCTTACGGGCTCTAACAGAAATTGGGAACTTTAGTACCATTTGACTTGTTGGGTCTTGAATATCAGAAAAATTCATGACTGAGTGGTTGTAGATTTTCCTGCATAATCAGTAGAGATGTTGGTAGCAAACCAGTCTCTAAAGTTAGCAGGTCAAGTGATGATGGGCTTTTCACTTGCCATTGGAGCATCACTGCAGACTCTGGAATGTTTTGCAGTTTTATAAACTTCCTTTCGTTAATACACCCTAAAAGGGGTCATCATTCACGCTTATCTTGCCTTGTTCATGTTTCCCTCCAGTAAGGCTCACCTGTACAACTAATATATTAAGTTATTTACTACCTGATAGGCTTCTGTAACGTCAGATTTTTTAATTGATTGTGATTGGTAAAATTAAAGTCAACCTTATTTTCAAAACATTGTTAGGTAAGTTGACATATGTCATAAAATTGCCATTAATATTGTAAGTGCCATGGAGGAAGGACATTCCCTGGCAGGGATGGAGGATGTTTTCTTGACCGGCCAAGAGGTCATAATGAAAAGATGACAGGGCTGGAGTCATAACCCAGCTGGAATGCCTTGCAATCTTCATTCCAGCTGGAAGCAAAGAATAATGGATGTACTGGGCGAAGATGAATGTCAATAGCAATTCATTCCCCTTCAAGGCAGATGGCAATGTTCCTCATTTAGGACACCCTCAGGGTGGCATGGGAATTGGACTACAGATACGCAACCCTGTCAAAGTCCATGGGCGCTGCCAGCAGGTACTGCCAGGGGAGGGCTGCCCTGGATTCCCGACAACCCAGAAGTACCCCAGATGACCAATGCCATGACACTGAAAGCATTCCTGTGTCTGACTTAAAAGAAACCCCACTGCGTCACCTCAGGGAGTTAGAGTTGAGAGGCAGGGGGCAAAATTGATCTGAAGGAGAGAAAAGAGAGTAAGATTGTTTACTTCATATTCAGTTGTGTTATTTTGGTTATGTTCATTCTTGGTAGGTGTCAGAGAAAATAAAAATCCTTTGTTTTAAGACAGGAGTCGTGTAAGGTGATATTGTGTCTGGGGTTTATGTCTCATAGGCACCCCCTACTGGTTACAATATATATACCTACTTTTTAAGAGTTATAATAATTCTTATTCTATGTAAAAGACAACAAAAACAAGATAATTATTTAGGTTGATACTGTGACACTGTATATTGTAAAAGAAAAACAAATTATTTTCAGCCAAATACAGAACATCTTTCAGCAAGCATGTGTGAAATAAGACTATCCAAGATGGTGACACTTCTGGTTAAATACGGGCCAAGCAGGAAGAGGCGGGTCCAGGCGGCCAGACACTGGAAGTGACATTCGATTTGGTGAGGCTGTCAATCATCTGGTCTGCAGAGGGAGGAAGAGAAGAGAAGAGCCATTGGAATACAGTGTCACTCTGTGGATCGGTGAGGAATTACCATCACCATAGTCTTTAACATGTCCCCAAGGCACATGTGCGTGACAACATTTTGCAGTGCAGGGTTATAATTAACTGTTAATCAAGGGAAATGTATATTAAAAAGCTTGTATGCTGTATAGGTTAAAATTTATTTGTAAAAAAAAAAATTGAAAAGCCAAGCTACAAAATAGGAAAGGCCAGTGAGCAAAGTGGGTGGGCATCGGCCTTTACGGGCCCTAAACTGGTCCCTGCATTAAATTCCACATTAAATAATAAATGTATAAAACACTAATCAGATACACTCAAGGAGTTTTTAGCATGAGCACAGGTCCAAAATGAATAAACAGCAGAATGGAGGTAACATTTAACAGATTGAGTGGTTAGCCCTGGTGGATATGGAGCAGAATTATAACAAAAAAGGTGTAGCACCCATCTGCCAACACTGACAGCCTTCATTAATTTGGTAAGCCTCATCATTTGTCTGCATTGTAAAAACAAAATAATGTAATATCAATAATAATTCTTTGCATTTATATAGCGCTTTTCTCACTACTCAAAGTGTTCTCCATGCGAGGAGGACCCGGGAAGCAAACCCACAATCTCCTTACTGCAAAACAGCAGCACTACCATTGTGCCACCCAGGTGGAAATTTCTTGTCAAATTACATTGCCGTTTATTAAATATGTTTATAACAGTAAGTCATGGTCAAAAGTAGCAGTGAGTCTACAATGTAATTACATGTATAAGCAGGATACATATACTATGTGTATTTTTTAAAAGCATTTTACAGTATCATTTAGTTAAGAACATATTCCGGCTTTTGTTTCTAAAACAGTTTTTTCACAACAGATTCCAATTCAAGTGATCTAAAAATTGCATTGACCAACGTCCTAGTTGCTGATTGTGGAGAGTCTATGGCTAATTGTAATTTATATTTCATAAATATAAAAACTAGAAAAAGTAACAGATTGTAGCTGTTGGTGAGTAAGGCAGGATCAAGCACGGATCAATCGTGTGGTGAAAGAAATCTCTCAGTCCAAAAGTTCATTTTAAAAGACTAGGGGGCTCTGCCATCTGCTCGGTTCGCTCGCCAACCCCCAGGCGGGCGCTACACGCTAGCCACTTCATGGCTCTGCTGCTCGTGTATGGGGAAGCAGATGTACAATTTCAACAGATTGTTATTTTCAAGGGAATTGTTACATATGGATAGTAGAAGTAACTATTTTACATTACAGCGAGTAATTAACCATAGTAAAAAATAGTAAAACATAATTAATTGAAAGAAATCGTTTCATGTTGCATTAGAAGTATTTGTTGCGTTATTCGTTTTTGTTCTGTTTGGCTTTGAAATTAACGCACAAATACTTTTTAAACTTACGCTTTTATTGTAAAACAATATTTAGAATTAGCATTTCGTCAATATCGCATTGAATTTAGATTCTGTGTTTGGAGTTACATCGTGACAACGCAACGTATAACTGCCCATAAGTGAATAACGTTTCTTTCCCTCGACTTTTTCAAATGTTTGTCCCTGTGATTTGTTAATTGTCATAGCAAAAGCTATTCTAATGGGAAACTGTAAACGTTTTAATACAAATGGCATATCAAGATCTCCTTTGGTGCCTAATGTTATCTGCGGAAGATGTACTACATTACTTTTCTTGTCACCTGTTAAAAGTTTACATGTCAGAATTGTTCAACCAATTTTGAATACAACTAATCTTGTCCTATTGCATAGCCCATCATTCATACATAAATTACGCAATAACATTATGATACATTCTTCTTTCAACAGTGATTCGGCCGGTGGAAGACCAGACGGTGTTAACGGTTGTAGATATTCTAAGGGATATTGTAAGTTGATGTTTTCCATCTTCCACACCATCACCACCAACTGTTTCAGCATAGTATGTTGATACGCATTTAACCAATTTGCCGTGTAACTGATTGACAATATTCTCGTTAATTCATTTGACTTCATTTTTTCTCGGGGCTAGAATTCCCCATGTACATGTACAGTTTAAAACCGTGTGCCCTCCTTGTCTTACATACGGCAAAGCAGGTCATTAAAAGAGGCTAATCTATAGTCAGAAAGACAAGAAATCGTTAGAATATGCCAATTCAATTCATCTTATGGGGTTTATAAGAACCTCCCATAGACTATGAACTAATATGTAGGCAGTCCCCGAGTTACGTACGAGATAGGGACTGTAGATTTGTTCTTAAGTTGAACTTGTATGTAAGTCTATACAGGTACATTATATTAGTAAATACTATTGTTGACTGACTGTAACCAAGTGCTCTGCCAATGAATGATGGAGTTTCAACTCTCTCTGAACTTTTTATTATTTCTACTTTATTTTCCATGATGATGGCTTTTCTCTTCTTTACTGTATCACCAGCACTTGCTTCTGATTTGTGCTTCAGAGACATTCTTGAAGGGTGAAGACAGAAGGTTAAGATGAGCTCTTCTGCACAGCACTGCACACGCAATCACAGCAGGAAGGCGCCCCTCGTCGGCACGTCTGATATACTGACAAGAGACAACTTCCTGCTATGTACATAACAGTACAAGCAAGCTTGCTACTGAGAATGAATGGAGGCGATGAGGGGCGATTCACCATTTGCCCACCACACAGTCACCTCCACTTGCATATAGTATGCTGCCTGCAGCGTCTGCCCACTGAGTACGAACAGGGTGCAGCCAAAGGTGGGTAGTGAATCGGCCACCAACGCCCCCATTCAACAGGCAGCCACCCGAGGCACACTACAATGCGGCCCAGCGCCGTATTCACCCTCAATGGCCTCCGTTCAGCCACAACCAGGTCAGCGCTTACAGCATTACCAGCCGCCCACCAAGAACGAATCCAGCCTTCGTCCAGTCAGGAGCAGTAGCTGCGGCGGCATGGTGGGCAGGCAGCAAACTGCCCCATCAAGCCTCCGTCCTGCACACAAGCAGTAGCTGTGGCCACGGCGACTATGGACCCATGGTCACTGCTTGATGCGCACCCAGCCGCCTACTGAGAATGAATGGGGTGCAGCTCCCACTGCCCCATTCAACAACTGGAGCCACCCGAGGGACACTACACTGCAGCAAAATCACCCCCTCCAGGCACCGCTTGCAGCATCCAAAGGCCGAAGATGATGGAGCAGCAATTACTGAGGAGCCTGTGTCGCATCCCTCAGACAGATGAAGGAGCAGCTGAAGCCCCGTTCGTAAGTTGTATGTCGGATGTCCGTAACTTGGGGACTACCTGTATAGGCAAATATTTAATATAACTTAAATAAGTAGCAAATGGCTCTTACACAGATAGAAAACTAAAACCTCTGCTGAGATGTACCCTTATGCTCTCAGGCAGCTGATGTGACTTTGGGATCTCCTGGACTGGAGATCTGGTTTGCCATCAGGAGCAGCTACAATATATGTAAAAGCAGAAAGTATGCAAAATGAAAAAAAAAACAGACGTCTGAAGGTAATTTTGAAGAAAAAGAGCAAATTATTCAGCATGTGAAGTCTTTCTGTACTTTAAAGAAGGTCATTTTAAAAACTCACTAATGCCTTTTAAAAGGGAACTCTTCAAATTTTCAAAATTGGAACCGAGCAGTCTGTTTGGGATATGTCAATGAGAAGAACATTCCTGACAAACTTCCTTGAGGAATACATCTACCAAATTTCAATAAAACTGGTTCACTGGGAGTTGTTTGCTGCGGACAGATGGACAGGCTGATGTGACAACGATAGCTTTTGCACTTTATGTGATAAAGATAAGTGAGTAAGAAGTACTCAGTACATGACTCCAGCAGGTCTGCTTTGCCAAACTACATCTCCCAGCATACCTTGCTGGTTTCCTAGGGGGCACCGATATCTGGGGCTACTGCCATGTAGCGTACTGGGGGAATAAAAAACTTCCAGCGACGTCTTTCTTTCCGTGAGCTGTCCGTCCATCTCATTTGGTCCTCTCGTCAGGGTAAGAAACCATCCCCTCTCCTGGCCGGGATGTCTGTCCAGCCCATGTGGTATCTACAATGTATTTGTGTGACAAAAGCTACAGGCATATGTGACAACGACAGACAATGCTTTAGCATTCAATGTGATTCGGATACACAAGTAAGATTTTCATTGTGCTTCTGTTTATATCATAATACTGACCCTATGGACCCATGTATGCACCTGATGATGATGGCGCTAATAGAGGAGGCTATATGATAAAAATATGCATTAATATACTTCAAAAGAGAAATATGTTTATGAACTCCCAGCACCCCCACCATTAAATAATTTTACAGCATTGTTATTGTGTGTATTTGCGTGACAAAAGCTACAAACAGTTGAATCAGCTCCTAAGGGCTCCCCCATGTCCATCATAGTGAATTTGAGGGACTCACGTGAGCCAATACTGAGCCATTAGTATGAGATTTTCACATAAACCTTTGCTGATAAAAAAGAAAAGCAAAAAACAGAGGGAGAGAGAGAGAGAGACTGAGAAGTGTTTCTTTCTATTTATTCAGCCTCTGCTGTAAAAATATGAAACCTTTTCTCTTTGTGTTTCCACAACACTAACATCAGAATCCCAGGGTATTCACATGTGCCTGTAGCCATCAAGCTGGAAGAAAGTTTGAATACAAAACAATGATGAACACAGTGTTATGCAGCAATAAGAGCAAATCAGACACAGCAGCATCCAGTTGTGAATTGTGCCGGGACAAGGCAGCTGTAAAACGTGACATTTAGTCTAAGATTGAATAAGTACAACTCCAGAGAAGAGCTCCTTATTAAATGCATCTTGATTGATTGATTGATTGATTGATTGATTGATTGATTGATTGATTGATGGATGGATGGATTGATCAATTGATTAAAGCAGTAGGACATTTCTTTTAATGGACAGCATAGTGTATTCACCCAGCTGTAAATAACATATTGGCATTTCAGAATGCTTCCCTGAGGAATTTGCTGCAGAGTCAGAAATGGAGAGGGAGCTTCCTGCGAGCAAGCAGGCCTGCTGATTGTTTTCAGGCAAACAAAATTTAGCAGCCAAGTCAATAATCATTCTTCAGTGACTGACAGAGTGTACACGAAGCACGCGTTTTAAATGGAAAGGCAAAATTTAAGTCATTGTTAATGGTAGATTATTCATTGCATTTCAGCATCACATTCATTTCCCGGTAACTATTCATTCACTCTCATTTTCAAGGTGGCTAATGCCACAGCTTTCTTTCCATCAGGAAAGATGATTATTGGTTCTGACAGCAATGTTTCACAAGACAAATAAAAAGAAGACAATTTCTTGCAGAGGCAGATTACTGAGCTATATGAGGCGCACCAATCCGGAGGATGTTTTGTGCAGTGCCTTGTTAATATGCTGCTGCTTTAATAATTAATCGATGTGGGTACCAACTTCAGCATCCACGGGGCTGGGGGCCATGGGTTTGACTAGATAATGGCTTACTATCTTTATCTGTATCCCAATATTATTTTTTCTCTTGATTTGCATCGATAACCACCTGGGAAACTTTATTTCAGGGGACAACAATATATGGCATACATAAAATAATATTCACAAACCTGGTTAGTTCAGTTCTGGGTCACAGGAGATCGGAGCCTTTCCCAGTTGCATTTGGGAACCATTACTAAGAGTCATTCATACACACCCACAGGTCAGGAGTGAGCAGTTTCAGGAAATGGAAAATGGATGAATAATCTACATAGCATAACATTTTAAAACCCAATTAGCCCTACTGTTGGTTGCAGGAGGCAGGAGCGTGATCCAAACAGCATTGGGAATAAGACAGGAACCAATTCTGTGCCAGTCCGTCATATGACCCACTCATAAACACACTTTGTGGCAAAATCCAATACAGACATGGGCAGAATTAGCAAAAATCCACTCACACACCAGCCAAACTTGGGATTTAAATCCAAGATACA